>NC_091468.1:15502877-15852877 GCF_027789765.1 Dendropsophus ebraccatus | reverse complement strand
TGGAATAAAAGCAGCTATCTGAAGGTACAAGCGGTTTGGGAGGGGGGGGGGGGGGGGGCAGATTGTGGGCACAAAGTCACAATAAGGGTATAATGATAAATTCTACAATCAAATGCCACATAATCGGGTTTGGATGAACCTGAGCGTGCTTAAAGTTTGCTCAACTCTAGAAAAATCTACTTTGAGGAAGGGGACAGCCAATACACCCGCTAGAACAGTTTATGTCCTGACCACTGTAGATTTTTATTTTCCTTACAGGAGTCTGGGAAAGCTGTGTGACAACCCCTTTGGGAGATGTAGTGGCATTCTTACAGGTAACAAACAGCTTTCTTAGATTTAAGAACTGAGCGAAAAACATTTTCAACTTGACAAAAAGGACGACTCAAGGGCTTTTATGAATTTACGAGGCTTAAGTGGTGGTGTGGGGGGGTCTTCTACCGTCAGAACTCCTGGTCGGCCTGTGTGACAAGTTCTAGCACATCTTTTCTACGCAGAGGAGCGGGCAGTATAATGGTTCTCCTCCCCGCCTCACAGAATGGTGCAGTCCAGCGCTGGATGAAATCTCCATGTGTTCTCTGTTTGGTATCTGCTTTTTACAACCAGCTGGCAGCAGGAATCCAGTTAGATGTCAAAACAATCCCTGAGCAATTGGAGGTTATATACGGAATTATTTGTACATTCCCAAATACCTCCTCAGGTCAGTGCTGCGGATATACATCTCATGTATGAGTAGGAGGCCGGGAGCCTACCCCTACTCCCCCCCCCCCCCCCCGGGCCGCCTTTAGACACCAACAATAACAGTGGGCGCTACATCTTAAGAGGAAAACATAGCTCCTTCCAGATGTGTTGCAGCTATAGTTTTAAAATCGACGCCATATACTGTAGAGTCTTAGAAAGTCATTGCGCTGCAGAAAAGTAGCCGATTTTCACTCTTTATAGGGGTAAATCCCACAGTGAAACTGCAGCACAATCCGTATGCAATACAAGCACGTCCAGGGCGAAAAACTAAAGCTCATATACAGCCATGAAGTATAAAGAATTTAGATGCTAAAACTTGTTCTTTTATTCTAATTTGTTCTTATTTTCTGACTTTTTTACATTTATTTCACTTTTTGAACATTGTTATGGGGACGGCATATTGCCTAGGCTGTCCACTTGAGATGAATGGATACATTACTGAGCATAAGGCTGGGTTCACACTACGTTTTGAAATCGGTTTTTTTATCCATTTTTTTTGCAAAAAACGGATGTGTCTGCATCAGTTTTTCCATTGAATTCCATTATATATAAAAAAAAAAAAAAATCCATTTTTTTTTAACGGACAAAAAAATTAGGTAGACTACGTTTTTTGTGAACGTTTTGATCCTCTTTTTCATAATGGAATTAAATGGAAAAACGGATCAAAACGGATGCACACACATACCTTCTTTTGCAAAAAACGGATTGCAAAAACGTAGTGTGAACCCAGCCTAACCAAAAGGTCATTTCACAGAGCTTGTATTGTCTCCTCTATCTACTGGTGTCACATGACGCTGTAATACTGTACAGATCACTTTACAGCAGTCTCCTCTTATCACCACAGACACAACAGGAAGTCTCACCCAGTGGTGAGAATAAAAACTGCAAGATCTCAGGATTATTTTATAATATAGATAGAAACATGGAAAATTGTCACCAAAAATGCCCAAAAAATATATTGCCAAAAAAAAAAAGATTTAAAACAATAAGTAATTTTCTAAAACATTCCCTTAAGCATGCAAGGAGATTGCAGAGAGAAGCAACACTTCCTCATGGCTCAGAGGGGTCATAGCACCCAGACCCCAACTAAGTTCAAGCAATTTCTCTCTTAGGAGAAAAACAAATAAAAAAAAAAAGGGGAAAAAAATCGTGACAACTGGCGGTGGTCACGACTCTTGCCAAAACTATGAAGTTTGCGCCTCTCTCTCTCGATCTAGGTCCAAGACACAGAACGACAACCGCAGCATAGGACACATCGCCATTCTTACTCAGACCTCCATGTGTAACCATTTACCGGCATGCAATTATGAAGTGCAAGGAAGGAGAAATCCAATAACTGTAAAAGGAAACCATCTGCAAGAAAGCAGAGCGAGCATGTCGCAGCAAATAGATGGCATGTGGATGCTAAAAATGAGACCAGTCAGCAGACTTGTATTCCTGAGGGTGAAAAAAAAAAACCGCTGGGGCACCTTTTCTGAGGTCTATGCATTGTGCTGTGTCCCACTCCATGAAAAGTACTGACTGACAACTGGGCGTCACCATTCTGCAAGACTATTTACTGTCCAATCAATGCCGATTTGACTTATAGTCTATTGAGCAAACAAGGTAGTTCATGAAATAAAAGGGAAATCTACTACTTTTTGGGGCACCATATTCAGCCCAATGTAAAACAGAATGAATCACTGGATATATTATAAAGCATTACTTTTACTTAAAGGGGAAGTCCGACAAAAAGTTTTATTGAAGTATTGTATTGCCTCCCAAAAGTTATACAATTCACCAATATAAATTACAGAAAATGCACATAAAGTGCTGTTTTCCTTGCACTTACTACTGCATCAAGGCTTCACTTCCTGGATAACATGGTGATGTCACTTCCTGGATAACATGGTGATGTCACTTCCTGATAACATGGTGATGTCACTTCCTGATAACATGGTGATGTCTCCCAGAGCTGTGCGGACTGTGGCTGCTGGAGAGGATGATGGCAGGGGGACACTGAGGGACACAGGGCATTGGATGGACACTGAGCATCCCACTGCCATCATCCTCTCCAGCAGCAACAGCCGGCACAGCTCTGGGAGTCGGGTCCTGACATCACCATGTTATCCAGGAAGTGACATCACCATGCTATCCAGGAAGTGACATCACCATGCTATCCAGGAAGCGAAGCCTTGATACAGCAGTAAGTGCAGGGAAAAAAGCACTTTATAAGCATTTCCCGTAATAAAAGTGTATATTAGTGATTCGTATAACTTTTTGGGGGCAATTCAATACTTTCATAAAAATTTTTGCCAGACTTTGACCCCCACCATTTGCTAGCTAGAGCCAAAGAATCATGTAGTTTAGTGCGTCTTTCCCAGAATCACTTGGGAATCTATGGAGCCAGTCTTATGCAATCAGACAGGGACAGCAAAACTCTACAGGCTCATCCCAGTGATCAGGAGGGGTCTGAAACCCCCTTGTGACATCTCAAAGGTTTAATTTTAAAATGGGGCTGTCCAAAATTTAAAAACAAAAAAAACAAAACACACAACACAGAGATGCAATGCCCTACACAACCTATGGTCGGGAGTGGCACTGTTGCTGACAAAGTGGTCATGTTTTAATATTCATGGCCAACGCCATTAAAGTTGATATCCAGGCTTAGAAATAAAGTTATTAGGCTATGTTCACACTATGTAAAAACAATGGCCGAATTTCATAACTGCTATTGTGCAAACAGCAGCCGTCGTTCTGAAATACAGTCGTTTTTACATAGTGTGAGCATAGCCTAAGGTGGAGGCTTAGAAAAACATGGCCACTTTCCCTCAGAAACAGCACCTCTCCTGTCTTAAGTTTGGTTGCGGGTTTTGTAGCACCGTCTTCCTGAAAAGTAATACCACACACACTCACCCTGAGGACAAGGGTGGCACTTAAAAGAAAGTCACTTTATTCCTGGACAACCCCTTTAAATGGGGAGTTGACAAAAAGCACATATCTCCTAAATGTGTGATCTGTGGGGGTCTGACCTCCAGCGACCAAAGAAGAGTTATAACAGGCTGCTCTGTGCGAATGATGGTGCAACTATGTGACAACCATTTAATTCATCATCTATGGGAGTGACGGCAGCAGTCGTGTACAGTGCTTAAATACCTGCCATTGGAGAATGGGGTGAAGGTGGACTATTTCTTCATTACTAAAGGGCACCACCACCGCCAAAGGTGGTCACGGCATGATGGATGTTGTAGTTTTGCAACAGCTACAAAGCAACAGGTTGGGGAACAATGTACCAGACCAACTTAGTCCGCTCCCCTATGTGACGCAAAGCCATAAAGTGTTCCCACTAGTACAGCCACAGTGCTACATGGTCCAGACCCTTTAAACGCAGGCCTTTCCGACTGAAGCGTAGAAATTATTTGTGTACATGTTTGTAAGAAGATTCGCCAGCTATGAATAGAATGGAATCTCCTGTCAGATGAGATGCACACACTAGTTATATAATTCATTTCGCAGCCCAGTAACACAGCCTCCTCCGCTCAGCCCCGGACCAGGCAATTTTCCATATAATTCACACCATTATTTTCTTAGAAAACGCCTGCCAAGGAGATATTGTAAGTTTTAAGAGGCACCCTGGCAGCGAGCAGGGCCGCGCGCTCTTGGCAGCTCCTCGCTCTTCTCCTTTGTCAACAAATCTCAGATGAAGTGAAAGAAAAGCAACACGTTACGTTTTTTTTTTTCTTCCCTCAATAATGATTAAAATCTGGCCCTGCCCATTGTCTCACCAATCCTCCTGGGAGTGAGAGACATGAAGAAAAACAGCCCGCGGTGCTGAGCGCTGCCGCTCCTGCAAGTCTCGCAGAAAGCAGGCCGAGAAAACATTTAAAGGATTTCATAAGCTGCAAACAAAAACATTCGCTTAACCCTTAACCCACCAAACGGTGACGGTGCGGAAATTATGACCGCAGCTGATAAACCTTGCAAGGTCGGATCCTTGAAGTTACAAAAAGTATTGAGAAATTGTCACTGATCCTTAAAGGGGTATTGCACGCAAACTTTTGACATGTTGCTGCCCATGGTGAGACTAACAATTCCTTCCTTACTTTATTATCTATTCCGTCTCCTTCCCCCAGTTCTGAAAACACAGAAACCTGTATGTGAGCTTTTCTCTGTCTCCCCCTCCCTCCTGAGACAGCTGATGTAAACAAGTCCCTGGCAGGCTTTATCTGCAACATTGTAGATGTTGCAGAGGGTTAATCACAGTGAGTTCATCAGCAACTTGACCTCCGAATAACCCTCCCAGCATTACAAAAAAAACTACAAAGTTGCAGATACAGCCTGCCAGGGTTTTGTTAACATCAGCCGCCTCAGAAGGGAGGGGGAGGAGGGGTGATACAGAAAGGCTTATACAGGTTTTTTTTTTTTTTTAATTTCCAGCAGAATGTAGCACCTCAGAACTGGGGGAAGGAGACTGAATAGATAACAAGGATGGAAGGAATTATTCGTTTCACTATGGGTAGCAACACATCAAAAGTTATGTTTGAGTGGAATATCCATTTAAAGGGGGTTCTGAAAAACTTTTACATGCTTCTAAGGAATTCTTTGCTAAGGATTTTCATTTTATGGAATTGCAACAGAGCTTCCCTTGCTCTGGAGGACCTGTCCTGTCATTAATGTTAATGAAAAATGTAATTCTTCATTTCCCCAGTGGTGGCACTGCAGAGAAATCACTTGAGAGTTGATCACTGGGGGTCCCTGCAAAAGGAAACTTTATTATATGTTTACTGTCAAGTATCTTTACTAAAAAGCTACCCGTACATGTGTATCAGCTCAGCTGCTGCTCAAATATAGACTGTACGGCTCCATAGACGACTCAAGGTGGCAGCACCTGTATGAACTGTACGGCTCCAGCACCTGTATAAACTGTACGGCTCCAGCACCTGTATAAACTGTACGGCTCCATAGACGACTCAAGGTGGCAGCAGAGAGCACTGTGTCAGACTGGAAAGAATGCACCACTTCCTGCAGGACATACAGTAGCTGATAAGTACTGGTAGATTGGAGATTTTTAAACAGTAGTAATTTACAAGCCTGTTTAACTTCCTCTGGGAGTATCCCTGAGCTACACAATCACCGGATCATTTATACATCCATTTGCATAAACCATTATCCAAACATTCCCTATTTAGACGGGAAGATATGCAGCAGGTAACTTCAAATGGTCGCACAACAGATTAAATCAACCATCTGTATCCAACGACTCCAGTCACCGGTAGTCAAATGCAGGGCGTACAGGTTTGGATAAACCCAAGTGTGCTTCATGTTCATCTCTAGTAGGCGACTGAATGACTGCTATGGCCGTGCTTATGTCTCCAAAAACGGAACGGGCAACTGAAATCTAACATCTACCAGTCTACTCTCTACAGACATATGTTCCACTCAAGTTGGTGTTTTAATCCAATGGTTTATGTTTTTCTAGTTGTCCAAAGCTCAATGAGAAAGAAAAACGTGCCTTATTTTCACTATCCTATAATGTTCAGCCACTAAAGCTATCCCCACCTGTTCTTACACCAAAAAGAATGGCAATGAAGTCATTTTTCCCACTAAAGCAGGGATGGGGAACCTTCGGCCCTCCAGCTATTGCAAAACTATAATTCCCATCATGCCTGGACAGCCTTTGGCTGTCCAGGCATGATGGGAATTGTAGTTTTGCAACAGCTGGAGGGCCGAAGGTTCCCCATCCCTGATCTAAAGTGACATATGTTGGTGCGGATTATAGGTAAGAGTGTGTTAATACAGGTAAATTGAATTTCTTCAGTGCAGATTTTCACATCTACGCATGTCTACTAGGTCATGGATCTACACAGCCAGTTTTACCCTTTGTATATAATCGATATTTTGCCAGATTCCTCATAGACATGTCAAACTACAGCACAACTACATCTATTGTTTGATTGACCGCCTTAACTCACCCATCCCATGCCTCTGTAGCACTGCTCCTGGATCCCATTCACATCAGCCGGGTTCCTGCAGCTCCACTAGCAGCAATGTCATGGCCTGGATGCCCGCCCAGCCGATCAGTGACTGGGGTGGGAAACTGAACCCGTCACTGACTGGCTGAGTGGGCAATCACTCAGCCAGGCTATGATGTTGCTGCTGGTTTCCTGTAGAGAACGACAGCCAGCGAAGATGAATAGAACCCATGGAGCGACACATCGGAGGTACGAGGACAGCTGAGTTGACTTTTTTTCTCATCCACCCCCGTCTGGCTGACGTTTTTTACTGTTCGTGGGATTTCCTATGTTATATCCTTTCCTAAGACATAACTTTCTCTTTACTGGGACATTTAAGGAAGGAGGACATGGGTTTATATCATGCTGCCTTGTGCTAAATAATGCTACAGGCAGAGAAGCAGATAAGGTATGAATACAGCACGTTCTGCAGATTCAGTGACCGCAGAGCAATAGTCTGTTGAGTACTGAAATGTTCAAAAAATACTCCGGGTGGAAAGCTGGCAGGAAGGCTGTGGGAGGGGTGTAGGAAAGGATGGGATGGCAGACATGAAGCGAGGAAAGCAATGCATTCTAAGAATTGTATTACTGAGCAACTGCTCAACCAGGAAGTAGTAAGAGGACATAGAGGGAAAAATTACATACCCACAAATGAGGCCCAAAAAAAATAAAAAAGCAAAATATTTAATTACCTGCTGTAGCAGCCGTCACTTAAGACACTTAGATCCTAAAAATTTACATGATTGTATATGTACTATAGGCATGAAGACACTACCTGTCAGTCCTTGAGAAAACAAGTGCAAAACAGGATGTTCCATCAGATGTCATCTGGAAAACACGTGCATCTTCCTTTACCAAACAAAGCAGCAGGTGGACCCCGGTGTGATGAAGCGGCGCTGCGGGGGCCCCAACATCACTTCTATGTAATCCAGGACACACGTTCATATCAATTATGGATGGAAAACACAAACAGCCTGAAGACTTCTACCGAGTGATGAGGTCATACCGCTCAGGAGGAGAAGGATTTTCCGCCTACATTACAACTATTAGATTTCAATCTGCTACCAATTTGTTTCTATTCCAGGACAATAAAAGTGGCTCTTTAAAGGGGTATTCCCATCTCAGCTAATATAGTTATACTTGTAAGATTAGTAAAGAACTTCCTGCAGGACATACAGCAGCTGAAAAGCACTGGAAGGCATGAGATTCTTTAAACAGAAGTTACAAATCTGTATAACTTTCTGACACTAGTTTTGAAAGAGAAAAATGATAATGAGATGGCAATACACCAACTCATATGTGAAGGTTAACACTAAAAAAAGAAAATTCTATGTACAGGGTATGAAATGTTGCAGCCTTCGCGGCACACTGGAGTGAGATCTATTCCTCGTGTTATTTTCCCATGGCCTGTAATACTCTGTACACACAGACGTTCCCCTCCCATTAATAATGCCTGTATGTTGTGTGTACACAGCCTCCCTGCCAGCAACATCCTCAGGATGAACACGAGGACACCGAGGGGGGGGGGACTCAGACCTGTCCTCAGTCAATATGGCTTCTGCCACGTTCTTGCAGTGATAACAAATCTGCTTTTCTTCTTGGGCATACTTTCTTACTGTGATATTGGGTGCAGAGTAAACTGGTTTAGAGGGAGAAAAAAAAAAAAAAAAATCTTTCAGTGAAGACGTTCCACTAATCCGACCCTACAGAAAGGGTGAGAAATATTTTGTTAAGTAAACCGAGCACGCTGGGGGGAGGAATAAGCCAAGGCCCTTATGGCTTGGGGGGGGGGGGGGGGGGGGGGGGGGGGGAGAAGCGGCTGCATATATATCAGAGTAATAGATACAGGGCCAGCCGGGTCATAATGAAGGAGTGGCGAATGAGTAGCATGACCCTATAAATGGTCAAGTCGTCCTCCCACTGTCTTTACTGGGTGACAAGATTGGTTGGGAGACTAAAATCAAGAAATCGCATTCTCCAGTGGAGATTTTAGCCGAAGGCCGATAATTGTTAGGGGGGGGGGGGGGCCCTTCAGCTGGTACCCGAGTTTTGGAGACTTGAGTGGACATGGACGATTGGCTCCTTGCACTAGCCTACGCCTTCTCTATCAGCATGAGTTCAGAAAAAGGGTTCAGTTTCCACTTTGGTGGATGCACAATGGCAGGTTTATTTCAATGGGCTCTTTGTAATATTCAGTTTCTACTGTAGTGGCCACTGTAGGAAGAACATGTGGCTAGCTGTATCTTCCAGAAGCCAAAGAAGACCATCTCTTGCCTTCTCGGTTTTGGGAGGTCCCCATTCACTGGCAAAGGCCAGTTTTTAATCAGTTTAATACAGCCTGGTCCCATATTATAGCCGCAAACCCCAGCATGACCTCAGATGTGTCAAATCAAAAACTAATACTACTTCTAGTCTGACGAGAACTGCGGGTGGGACAGGAGCTGCGTCCATAAGGATAGCACAGAAATTCACTATAAGGGTACAAACACACAGTATACGCAGCGTATTTACTGCTGCAATACGCAGCAGATACGCAGCAGATTATATCTAAATAACTGAACACAGCATCAAATCTGCACCATCAAATCTGCTGCAGATCTGCTGCGTATCTGCTGCGTATATGGTGTGTGTTTGTACCCTAAAAGATTTGGAGGTTTCTGTTTCAAATGGCTATACATTGTGGATGTGAGTGATTCTTATTAATGAGATTCAAGTATGGTATGGATTTCAAGGGCAATGCGACACAGGAAAATATTCAGATTAGCTTCCCTACAGAACAAAAAAAAAAAAAAAAAAGGTCTCTAGTACCACCTACAGGTAGCTACACCCTTTGACATTTAAAAGGCCTTTTGCAAGGTTTGTCAGACATTGACTTACACCAGGGATGGGGAACCTTCGGCCTTCCAGCTGTTGCAAAACTACAATTCCCATCATGCCTGGACAGCCGAAGCTAAAGCTTCGGCTGTCCAGGCATGATGGAAATTGTAGTTTTGCAACAGCTGGAGGGCCGAAGGTTCCCCATCCCTGACTTACACAGTAACTACCTCTAGGTGGCACTAGAGAGGCAGTTTCTTTTTTCTTTTGTCCCCCTGCCCCCCCTCCAGAAATGTCCATGCAGCAAATAGCCTACTCTGTAGAGATGATGGGCAAGTACCCCAAACCAGATACCTACAGATGGACAACTGGCTTGAGTGGTCATGTTGCAAGGCATGATACAAGGTTGGACAGGCACTTAGAGGGGGGTATGTACTAGGTATCTAATAGGTGGCCCTAGACAGTCATCCTTCTTCTGGAAGAAAGTTATTCCACATACTGTCTCTTAGTCTATCCTCCATAGGTGGAGAGAGGTTGCATGCATTTCACTATCCAGCTCATAAAGACATCCATTCTCACATGACACCGAACACAAAACAGACACCGTGGGAGACTCCATAATAATTTCTGTAAAGAGTTTCCTCCAGGCGTTTAGAGACTAGAGCAGGGATGGGAAACTTTCGCCCCTCCAGCTGTTGCAAAACTACAATTCCCATCATGCCTGGACAGTCAAAAATTGAAGTTTTGCAACGTCATGAGGGCCGAAGGTTCCCCATCCCTGGACTAGAGGGTCTTGTACATGTGTAAATGGATGAATGGCCGACAATATTTATAATTTAGCGCTCTTGGTATCTCACAATATCATGTAATTATGTTCTATAAACAGGATGTAGGAGAGATGAAGGGATGACCGGGGGCGGCTCTCTAGGACTTCCTGTCAGTCACTTAACTGTTAAGTAGTAGAGCAAGTAAGAGACTGTAGGGTTAACGTCCTGCTGATCTCATCAGAACAGAGAGCAGGTTATCATTTATAAACCTAGGAGTAGAACGCAGTCCAATTTATCCGCAGCAGCACAACGCTTAGGTCTGGGTGAATTTATAGACGTCTTGAGCGTTTCCTTGAAAATGTGAAATGATAGTAATCATATCATAAAAAGGCAGGAAGGAACCCCAGACAAGTGCAGGGAGGTGAGAGCTGCACACTCGGCTGGGGTTGTATAGTGCCGTGTCCTTACGTGACCTGCTGGAACGGAACGTACTATTTACAAAGACCTGAGGATTTCAAGAGCACGATTGCAGAGTCTTCCTATCAGGTCCGAGAGTTGCCAGAACCGCACTGGTACCACACTACCTTCATGTGTGCCTAACCAAACAATTGGGCTGCACTAAGATAAAAAGGTAGATTACAGAGAGGAAATGACACTTATTACACACACCGGTTTCTGTTACGCTGTACATTGTGCATGACGGCTGATCGACACCTTACCGTGGTTTTCTCTAAATTGGTACAGGTCTAAACACTCAGACCCGGACCGATCAAAACTTTTGACGTCTCTCCGTGACATGTCAAAAGTTTTCTATGATGACAGTGACACTTTAACTTATAATAAAAAAAAATCCCACAAGAGTATAAATACGGTGATGTATGGTGGCATCCCAATATCCGCGATCTGAAGAGAGAAAGATCAGCCACCTCCAGTAAAGCTGCTGGAGGTGGCTGGCAGTGGCTTGCTTCCTCTGCTCACAAAGGAGCATCTGGGGACACCATTTTAAAGGCCATGCATCACTGACATTTTCTTTTAGATTTTAAAACTTATTTCACTTTTTGTACATTGTTATGGGGGCTGCCATATTTCCTGGGCTGTTTTTAACAGCATTTAGTGCCATGCTTTACAGCAAGACTCGCGGACATAGACAATAGACTGGCTCTATCCCTTTGAGATAAAAATGTGAAACATTACTGAGCTCCCTCTGTGACCTTTGAGGAGGTCAGTGCACAGGGAGCTGCTATAGTCTCTCCTATATACTGATGTAAAGAACACTTTACAGCAGCCCCCTCTTATCACCACAGACACAACTGAAAGTCTCAGCTTTTTAGCCCTAGTGGTGAGAATGAAAACTGCAGGATTTCAAGATTTTATAAGATAGAACAGATAAACTAGAAAAAAAAAAGGTATCAAAAATTCTTAAAAAATGTTTAACAAAAACAATTCACTAATTTGCTAGTGACATATTCCCTTTAAAGCATAAAGATGCCTATACACCTTCAATAAACGAACGATTGGACAACAGTTTTCGCCCATACAAGTCAACTGGATCTAATCTGTCAGTCAGTCACTTTAAGGCCACATTCTGAAATAATTCTGGGTCACTTATTAAACCTCTGTGCAGTTTCTGTTATTCTTACTAGAAAAGTATAACTCAACCAACTGGGCGTTACAGATTGGGGGCGTGAACCTGCACGGTCTGACACTATCCAATCAGAGCCAAGAGTGGGGACACAACCCACAGCTGGTAACACCCAGTTGGTTATAGAGTCATCACCACATCACAGAACTATAAGAAAAGATGCCCTAGAATGGTTATTACATGAGCAATACAAGTAGTTACTAGGACAGACAGGTCAGGAGTGGTGACAGGTTGTGTCTTAACAGGATGAAGCTATTCTGCCATCTCGACTGTAAAAGTGACAATCTGAGGAACCTCTGATCTGCTAGACCCTGCTGGCTGGCAGAGACTGGTTTAGGCGATTCAGGTTTATATACTAAAACAGTCCCATGTGTAATTACTGCAATCCTGCAGCGACATGACCCCATCTACTGTTATGCCACCATAAATATGTTTATGACCAACAATTCTCTATCAGTGGACAGTCACTTCTCAAGCACTGAAAAGAGCTCGGATGGCACTACCTAGACCCTGGGCTCCGGCACCATCAGCAGGATGCTACCCGTCATCTTTCATGGCAGAGAGTGGCTGTCAGTAGCTGTCAGGAGATGACTTATATTGGGACATATCCTCAATTTAAAAAAAACGAGGGGGGGGGGGACTAAAGCCAACCTAAACAGTGACTGTCGTAAAATATTACTCCAAAAGCCGCAGTCCCGCTTCCTGTTTAGATATACTGGGGGATGTTTACCGAGTAGGATGAATTCATAAGAGATCCAATAGAGATACTAATAGAGATACTAGAAACATTCCTGCTGTAGAGAATCCAATAACTGTTTAATTCATCTGCAGTGCCCCCACAGGTGAAAAATCAGCATTACACCATGAAACAAACTGCAGCCTGTGGGCAAACTATAAAGAGGAGATCTGCTAAATACCCGATGGGTAGGGGCCTGACTTTCAGACTTTCATGCAAAGCCCTTTGCTATTTTCAGCAGTCCCATAGATAGTGAATGAAGTTGCAGCATGCATGCTCAGCCACTTCTACAGTCCCCCCCATCCAGACCTCTATCCTGGTGACTGGACCCCTGTCTATTAGATACTAAGGATAGCTAATCATTTATATTCTTGAGATATCCAAGATCATAAACACACACACACAGCTGCTGTCTTCCCCTGTCTTTTTGTTTTGCGTACTTCTATTACAAGGAACTGAGCTGTAATACCATACACAAACATGAGCGGCGCTGTTTCTGGAAGTAAGCAACTATGATTTCTTAATCTTGGATAAACCCCTTTGATTAATACGACACCAGTTTTCTGCATTCTAAATCTGTATATATATACGCATGGGGCAGATCTGTCCTATGTACTGGAATGGTGCTTGTGGACATCAGTGTACAGCAACAATCTTGGCACATGTGAATACGTCCTAACATGCAGATCCAGACTCGCAGGCTATAATGTGCTGTAGATTATAAGATCTGTATCATGCCATCTGGACCCTTTCCATAACACGCAATTGAGATATTCAATGCTGAACCCACAGCAAAACCTGGCGGTGAATCCTGGGTGTGCGGCCCAATTCCCATAACAATTGCTGTTAGAGCGATTACATCAGAAAATCCTTAGGGTGCTGTACACGGCGCAGCTGAGACCGGGTAACAGATGACTATCGTGGTCTCATGGCACATACAGGTGAAGCTATGCGTTAGGCTGTCCGTAATTTACTCCAATGAGATCTCCTTGAAATCCTTACTAAGTTAATCCCACAATAACCTATTAGGAGTAAAACAAGTAAATGTATTCATCAATAGTAATGTAGTGTAAAAAAAAAAATGAATGAATGACTGCCATAGGGGAAAGAAAATACAGGAGACGAGTAGCAGAATAATTATTAGGGAAGATGCGGCTGTACATGGCCCCTAATCCCCTCCCCAGACGGCTGACATACCAGTATTTATGGCCTGCAGCTCATAGAGGAATTTACTTGACAAGATTACAAAAGGCAAACAGCGGGATTTAGAGCGAGGTCGGAGGCTTAAACCTCATCCTCCTTAAGAGCAGACCACTCCTTATTCCTGAGAAGTACACAAGGCAAAGATACTGGAGCCCCCAGAGTAGACTAGACAGACAATGACACCATGGGTGCCCTGTGCAGAGAGTCTGGAAAAGATCTAGGAAAAAAAACCCAGCTTGATTGACATCAATACTGGAAATGTACTTTGTAACAAGGTCTAATGGTGTATATGCTCCAACTCTACATCTAAGCGCCGCCTACTCCTTGAACTTACCCCTGTCACATATGAATTTGAAAGTGGCCTCTAGAGAAGAGCAAAGGTTTCCCGAACTCTCGCCATTTGATTACAGGGGGCTGAAGTTGCTGCCCTAAGGCTGCCTGGAAAACATGGTTCAAGCAACAGGCCATAGGCTGTATCCATGTTTTCCTGGACACCCTGAGGGCTCATTCACACGATCCGTGCTGCGATCCGGAGGAGAAATGCGGCATTAATCTCCTAGCTGGAGCCCACCCGCCGCCTGGCACGGACAAGGTGATGGGGTTTATCCGTACGACGATCAGCACTAGGACATGTTCTATTTTTTCGCAGTGCGGATCGCGGCACAGATCATGTGAATGGCTGCATTCACTTCAATGGTCCCTAAAATTGTCTGTGGTCGCAGATCCACAACCACAAGCAATTTTACAGGCTGCATCCACCTTCAGCCATCAGTAATCAAATGCTGAGAGAGATCAAACAATTAACGATTTTTACGTAACAATGTGTTTAGATGGAATATATTGTTTAAAAAAAATGTATTATTACGATCGTTTTAAGATCGCTTAAGCCTCTCTCACACACAGGGTGAGGGTGAATCGTTGAAAGACTGCGAATGACCAACAACGATTTTAGAACAGGTTGTAAGATCACAAACGATTTATCGCTCCTCGCTTGATCGTACGCAGTGTTTACACGAGCCGATTATCGTTTAAATGCGATCGTTGTTGTGAAAATTTCAACGAAAATCGCTCCGTGTAAAGTGACCATAAGAAAGTCTGCCTTCTGGACACTTGCGTCAATTACCACTATTAAACGGTCTATACACAACACTTTGATCTAGCTTTGACTTCCAGCCCAAAAGATTTAATTCTAAAATTAAAAAAATAAATAAAAAAAACTTGCGGGGCATCATTAATGCAAACTAACTAAAAATCTTCATCTCTGAAAAACCAAGCAGAAGATTAGAGGGCACTCAAATGTATATGTTCAATGAATACCTTAAACCAGTGACAGGGGAACCTGTAACTCCCCGGCTGTTGCCTGGACAGTCAAAGCTGGCTTTATTAGGGTCCATCTGGTTTTGGTTTGGCAGTATTTGACTAGTCTAAACAAATTTGGATCCTGATATATTTAATCTGTGGCATAGCACTGTCAGAGCTCAGGTACAGATGGGAACACAGCCTTAGGTGCAGTTTTTCCTGAACTGGAAAAATATACAATACTGTCTGGAGAGGAGCGCAACTAGAGCATGCTCAAATCGGATCGCTTGGTATTTGAATACCGGTGACTGAAGTTGGATGCAGCCCTATGGTGTCTGGGAAAACAGATAAAGCCATAGGTTGTAACCATGTTTTCCAGAGCTGCATCCAACTTCTCCAGCCACCGGTATTCAAATTTCAACCGATCAGAAGTTGAGCATGTGCCAGTTGCGCTAATCTCTAGTCCACGTTTTCCCGCGCTGAATCCAACTTCATCCAACCGCATTTAAGTGCTGAGCAATCTGATTTGAGCATGCTCTTTAAAGTGTCATTGTCGTTTAATTATTATTTTTTTTTTTTTTGTAGAAATCAATAGTACAGGCGATTTTAAGAAACTTTGTAATTGGGTTTATTAGCTGCAAAATGCTTTTTTTATAATAAAAAAGCTGTTTGAAGGTCTCCCCCGTCTTCATAGTTTTCTATGGAGAGGGGAGGGGTGGAGAGAGATGAGGCACCAAAACAGGACAACAAAGCGTTAATTTACAGCTACATCACAGGGCTATCTCCTCTGACAGTCAGGACTGACCTCTTTGGGCTTTCAAACAGCTCTCACTGTGTAATCTTCCCTGTCCCCAGGTTATGTGCGGTATTCAGTTTTATTCACTTCAATGGAAGAGAGCTGCAAAACCGCTCACCCAAATCAGGAGTGGTGCTGTTTCTAGAAGAAAGCAGCCATGTCTTTCTAATCCTGGACAATCCCTTTAAGTTTCATTGTAGCAATGTGTTTGCAGACATTCTGAGCCCCATACATGCTGTTTCTCTGTTCAGACCCCAGCGGAGAATGACAAATATGGCTTATGTCATAAAACATTCAGCAGAAGCGGCATTCCGCTCTCACAGTATAGAAGTTATTAAACCAATCTGAGAAATGCGGCTCAGGGCATAGCTTGCCTGGAATGGTCTTTAAATAGCCGTGCCATCATCGCCTGCTTAAACCTGGGACCACTCCCCCACATTCCAGGGCCAGATGGCCTTATCCATGTCTCCCTGCTGCACTCGTGGCCGTGGTGCGGCTCTTCTCAGGATACCTATAATATTTCTGTGCTCTGGCGTCAGGTCATGTGAAGTTTCATTGTGCCGAACATTCTCCCAGCCGGCGGGGGCTTTTCGTGGATACAGGGAACGGGTGGGGGGGGGACCGCTATTGCCTTAGAACCCCTTCCAGCAGACTGACCGGGTTACCGGTCATACAACGGCCTGGAAACAAATCCTATTACTGTGGGAATGAGCTGTAGACATCTTGCAGAACATATAGGATTCTGCCAAAGGTTAAGCTGGAAATGCTGGATCCGAGACTCTTATAAAATGTCTCATCTGAGTGGAAAAGACATCGTAAAAAAAAAAAAAAAAAAAAAAAAAAGCTTTATCCTAAGAAGTAAAAGAAAAAAATCTGCAGCCAAAAACTGCTTAAAAGGGGTCATCCTAGCAGAAAACCCTCACAGGGGTGAGCTGCAGGGATTGGCATAGCTATTGGGGGGGAAATGAAGTATTATATGGCACAGATGGATTTCATGGATGTGCCAGACTCTGCAGATAGTGCCAACTGCTGGGTAGAGGAGTACAAGCAGGGGGTGGGGGGACCTTCCATGTGATCCGGGTGCACTAACACTACTGTATATGTACAAGTTGTAAAAGATTTTGGAACATACTGTACATAGCATTATACATAGTAAGTGGAGTGGCAGCAAAGCATACACTGTCTTATTCACGACAGGAACAAGGGATACCCGTTCCCACAGTCAGACTGATCAATTGGTAAAGATTTATAATCTTGATAGAATCCCTTTGGCTTTCTGGGATGGACCACCACTATCTAATCACCTGGTTACTGCAACCCAGCATGGCTACTACACAATGTACAGAGTAGTTTGGTTCACTGCGTATGATAGTCTACCCCAGTGATGGCTAACCCTGACACTTCAGCTGTTCCAAAACTACAATTCCCATCATACCTGGGCAGCTAAAGCTATATCTTTGGTTGTTCAGGCATGATAGGAATTGTAGTTTTGCAACAGCTGGAGTGTCAAGGTCAGCCATCACTGGTCTACCCTGAGGATTGTATGTTAAATTAAATCCTAAAAAAATGTGGTGTCGGAAAGCTATACAGATTCGTAAATAACTTTGATTTAAAAAATAGCTGCTGTATGTACTGCAGGAAGTGGTGTATTCTTTCCAGTCTGGCACAGTGCTCTCTGCTGCCACCTCTGTCCATGTCAGGAACTGTCCAAAGCAGGAGCAAATCCCCATAGAAAACCTCTCCTGCTCTGGACAGTTCCTGACACAGGCAGTGATGGCAGCAGAGAGCACTGTGTCAGACTGGAAATACATGACTTACTGCAGGACATACAGCACCTGATAAGTATTGCAAGAAAGGGAATTAAATAAAATTTACAAATGTGTATAACAGACCAGTTTATTTAAAAAAAAAAAAAAAAAAATCTCCAGATTACCAGTTTAAAGGGGTTGTCCAGAGAAAATGTTTTATTACCAGTGTGACACAGTGCTCTCTGCTAACATCTCTGGCCGAGACAGGAACTCCCCATCCCCAACTCTTCCTCCTTCTCTGAACAGTTCCTGTCTCCTCCAGAAATGTCAGCAGAGAGCACTGTGTCAGACTGAAAATAAAACATTTCCTGCAGGACATACATCAGCTAATAAGTATGGGAAGACTTGAGATTTTTTTAATAGAAGTGAATTACAAATCTATATAAATTTCTGATATCAGTTGATTTGAAAGAAAAAAAAAAAAAAAAAAAAAAAAGATTTTCGCTGGACAACCCCTTTAAGTCTATGTTATAAAAAGCCATTCTATTACAACAGGAGAGCGCACATTTTCACATCGGGCCCTCCCACTGCACTACAAATTGGTAATACTAATGCCAAAAAGTCCATCTGACTGCCAGTTACCATCTCCTCCCTATGCCAGACTCCACAGACATGCCTATATGAATGCCATCTATTGTGCCTCATTGTCTGTCACCACACAGATCCATTCATGTTTTACTCTTTGATAGAACAGAACGTCTTTGTTGGGGGATCAAAGACACATCCAGACATTACAGAGTCAGCCTGGTGACGGCATGTAAAAGGTCAGCTACTGTTCTCTGCTATCAGCCAATTCAGGCAGGGTAAGGGCTGACTAATACTCTACAATAGGATTACTGGCAGGAAGCTCAAGAAAATCTCTGTGCCCGCCCGCTGGTTACTACATTACATCACATCTCCGCTCCTAGGGACCCAGGAAGCTTTTATTGTATACATGAATACAGATATCTGTGGAAGCCCCCAACTTCAGATCCCTGTCGATCATCAAGTGTATTTCCAGGACGTGGCCACTAGCTGTGCAGGGTGCTGCAGTCCCCGCTCAGGATCAGTGGGGGCCTGACGAGTCAGCGAAAGGGTGCACAACAAATCCCATCATGTCTGGACACCCTATAGCTCATCAGGCATTATGGGAATTGTAGTTTTGCAGCAGCAGCAGGAGGGATGCAGGTTGCACACTCATGCCCTCGAGATATACTATCACATTAGGAGATAGGAAATCCTCTTTAAGGGTACGTTCACACTTACCGGATCCGCAGCGTATTTTCTGCTGCGGATCAGATTTCATTTAAATAACTGAACACAGCATCAAATCTGCAACATCAAATCTGCTGCGGATCTGCTGCGGATCCTGTAGGTGTGAACGCACCCTAAAGGCTTTAAAGTTTCTTTTTTCTTCTTTAAAATCAACTGGTTTCAGAAAAAAAAAATATATAGAATTTTAATCTGCTTTTACTTCTAAATCTCCAGTCTTCCAGTACTTATCAGCTACTGTATGTCCTGTAGGAAGTGGTGTATTCTTTCCAGTCTCACACAGTGCTCTCTGCTGCCACCTCTGTTTATGTCAGGAACTGTCCAGAGCAGCAGCAAATTCCCATGGAAAAACCTCTCCTGCTCTGGACAGTTCCTGCTCTGGACAGTTCCTGACATGGACAGAGGTGGCAGCAGAGAGTCCACTGTGTCAGACTGGAGAAAATACACCACCTCCTGCAGGACATACAGCAGCTGATAAGATTGTTAAATAGAAATAATTTACAAATGTGTAATTTTCTGATACCAGTTCACCAGATACCAGAGATGTAGCTGTACAGAAATGTGGTTTATACCCCCCCCCCCCTCCCTCCATGGTATAGTTGGTTACAACACCTTGGCTGTGATTTATATACATTCATTCCCACTGCATAAAAATCCGCTGTAAAGGAGAATATACCTATACAGACATCATAGAGTTGCACTTCTATTTCAGACATGCGAGAAGTAGTGGCGGGATTCCCATGTGCGGGGCTCCCACATGTCTCAGCCCTTCATCCTCCTTCCTTTCTTTACCTCGGACCTAATCTGTATAGGCCATCAGCCGTAAATGGATCATCGCCGACACATGCTATGATGACATTGCACAAAGTCAGAAATCACTGTGAATGACCAGGACTGGCGATAGGAACAACACTCATCCAAACACCCGGCAAATCCTAGAAATCTCGATGTGAGTGTCGCTAACGTCTATCTTTCCTCCTTTCTCAAGGTTACATGCAAAAGGGGGGCAGGTAGGGAAGATATAAGGAGCTGTTTGGCGGTGTAGGGTCAAAATGAAGACAGCTTTAGTTCAGGGGTAGGGAACCTTGGCACTCCATGTGGTGCAAAACTACCACTCCCATCATGCATGGACAGCCAAAGCTTTAGCTGTCCAGGCATGATGGGAGTTGTAGTTTTGCAACAGCTTGATAACAGAGGTTACCTACTCCTGAATTATAGTCATATCACTTTTATGGAGTTATCCAGCCTTACAAAACTGATCACCTATCCACATGATAGGTTCTCAATATTATATTGGCAGGGTCCTGTTCCCAGCCACCACCACCGCCGTGTATATACACACACACACACACATTATATATAGATTAGCACCACTCTTGACTATGGTAGCGTTTGTTATTGCAGCTCAGCATCATTGATATGGATCAGGATGGGCTGTAATACCAGGAACAGCCTCAATTCAAGAGTGTCGCCATTTCTTAGGGGGTGGGGGATAGGGAAGCAGCCCTTCTTTCAAATTCTGAACTGCCCCTTTAAGCACTTATGGTGGCGGTGAGTAGCAATTTACTAGGACTGAAGTAATTCCGTAATGATACACACAAAAATGATGAGCTAAAGAAACCAAAGTGTATAATTTGTATAATTACACTGAAAGGCAAAAAAAAGCTGCTAATTGTCATGTACTTACTGCAGAGCGGGTTTGCAGAATCCATTAGCGCTGAAAGTATTTAAGAAGAAAAAAAGGTAGATATCCTGTTGACAGCGTATTACTCCTTTAAATGTTATTTGAGCCTATTGGCAATTCCTGTGTGTTAGGCGTCTGGAGCTCAGCATCCACTCCGACTAAGAATAGGTCCCTCTTAAAGAAGTACTCCGGGGCTGTGTGCAGGAGGTGAAGCTGCTGCAGCGAGCAAAGGTTACATGTGAATAATTGAAAACTACTAAATGGAGAGGCGTGTCTGCTAAAGAAACCTGACGGGCGCACGTCACGTGATGCTGCTCTGCAAACAAGGCTTCCTGAACTTCAAATAGGTCTTAAAGGTACAAGCCGACCTGAGGAGAAGGTAGAGACTGGAGAGTATGGATCGATAGGGAGGGTGAATGCGGCGCTGCAATAATGGGAGGGAATTTAAAGTGATTCCTCGGTTAGGAGATAAATGTGCCCATAGTACAGTGAGAGCCATGTGTCCGAGAGGTTTCATATCTGCATGTGTTCCTATGCACCCCCCCCCCCCCAGCTTCCTGTTCTCGTGTGTGACACAACAATGGGAAGCCAGGTGTAGAAGAAAAAGGCGGCAGCAGGAGAGGAAACTGGCTGCACGCTGCTGGCTCACCGATACCCGACCAGTAGCTTATTGACTTTCGCAAGACTATAACTCCAATCATATCATGAGAAAGTTCTCCAGCCTGAGGCTCTTCAGCTGTTGCAACATCTTATCACAAATTATCCACCACATTTTAAAAAGGTGGAAGTTGCCTTTAATGTAATTGTCCACCCTAAAGAGGTATTCCAGCAAAAAAGAATTCTTTAAAATGAACTGGTGTCCTAAAAGTTATATTGATTAGTAATTTACTTCTATTTAAAAATATCAAGTCTTCCCATACTTAAAAGCTGCTGCGTGGCCTGCAGGAAGTGGTATAATTCTTTCCAGTTTGGCACAGTGCTCTCTACTGCCACCTCTGTCCATGTCAGGAACTGTCCAGAGCAGCAAAAGTAGTAAAAAACTAAAACCGTTATAAGCGTCACAATACAGCCATTTAATGAATACTTAAATTGTATAAGAAAAAAAAAAAAAAAAAAAAAAAATTTTATATATATATATATATATATATATATATATATATATATATATATATATATATATAGATTTATATAGATACAGTATAATCTGTGTAAACCTGCATGTGGTTGTGTTCGTACTGACCTATAGAATAATGGTACCATGTCGCTTTTACCGTATACTGCATTACGTAGACACAGGAACCCCCCAAAAGTTACCATATTGCATTCTTTTTTTACACCAATTTATTTCTTCATAAATAATAATTTTGGGGTTCCATCATACATGTTATGGTAAAATTAAAGACTCCATTACACAGTACAACTATTGCTATAAAAATCAAGCCCCCACATGGCCCTGTAGATAGAAAAATGAAAGTGCTAGAGTTCTTAGAAGGGGAGGAGGGAAAAACGGAAACACAAAAATGAAAATTTGCGCGGTCCACTGGGTCATTTTGGGTTCGGTCCTTAAAGGGTTAAACAACTTAAAAACTATGGATGGGGGATAAGGGTTTGAACCTTACAAAATGGGGAACAGCTCGAACAAAATGGCGACCTCAAAAATGGGGACCATGACTTTCTGGCTGAATAGAGCGCCATTAATTCTCTATGGAGAAACTGCAGCATTTCCAACATATGTGAACTTGGGAAGGGGGGGGGGGGAAGCTATAAAAGTAGTAGAGTCCTGTGCTAGCATGCAAGCATCTAAAGAATGGAACAAATGGCATTAAACTGTCACATTTACATTCAGAGGAGAGAATTCCTCATAACTCTGTCTCCTCACTCAGGGGTAAAGAGCAGATTCGGTGTCCTCGCGTCGCTCCTCGTGTCAGTACAATACTTTATAAAGCAATTCAATAAAAAGTGCCAGAAGGCAAACAAGCCTGAAATGCTAAAGGATTGTGAATCCAGCACAGACGTCAGCAAACCGAGTCCCCATGAGCGGCTTACCATATAATCAGGAGAGGTACTGTCACGTTACACCGACACCTGCAACAGGACTCCATCCAAAATCGCCGGTAACATGCGCCCAATACAAGGACAGAAACCACAGGGTAGCTTTTGTGATCAGTCAAGACACCAACTGATCAAAACTTTTGGATGTCTCTCCTTAAAGTGATAGTACCCATTTAAAACAAGTTAGGCCTCAGGAGTAGAGATGAGTAAACCTACTCTAGTTTCACTCATCTCTACCCAGGAATAAACTTAAAGAACCACCACCTTGCATGCAGTTTTTCCAGTGCCAATCCAATAAGATGTCAGCACTCTCTTTAGCCATCTATATTTTTTCCTGCCCATCATCTGTCTATTGCTGCAGGCGGCAATAAGTTTTATTTTATTTTTTGGTTTGGGGCTTTCCTAGGACAACCCTTCTGTCATTGACTAAAAATCTTCAAAAAAAGGGAGGTTGAAAAAAAAAAAAAACACCTTATAATTGCCAATTTTGTTTTAAAATCCTTCAGAAGGATCTGGAGTCTAATGGTGCATTTACACAGGCAGATTTATCTGACAAATTTTGGAAGCCAAAACCAGGAATGGATTTGAAAATAGGAGAAATCTCAAGTCTTTCCTTTATGACCTGATCTCTGTTTATAGTCTGTTTTTGACTTTGGCTTCAAATCTTTGGCAGATTATCTTTCTTTGTAGATGGAGCCTTATAGGCCATGCAATGTTCCAGTGTGTGTGGGGGTGGGCGGTTATGTCACCTGTTGGATGTAGCATCCCTGCAAGTCAATGCTCTGTCCTTTTAAAGAGCTTTGAGACGCTAAAGATCAGAATGAGAGATGTGGCCTATGATCCAGTTTCTATAGTCAGTCATATATCTGCACCCTCTGATCCAATATCTACATGCAGGCGATATAACGTTTTTCTTTTACCGATATACCTGGTGATAAAGCAACTTGTGTGTGACACGGTTCCTCTTTTACATGCAAAACCATTTATTTTTAAACAAGATGGGTAAAAAAAGAGGGACAGCTTGTCCAGCCTGTCTATGCATAATAACCCAACAACTGTAATAAGTTTACCTTTGTACATATATAGGGACATTATACCATAAACTCTTGCATAATATGTGTAGGTTCTCAACAATGTGGCGACACTGAGCAAACAAGAGCCAGTATGCATGAAGAAATTACCTGGTTATCAGAGATACTGGATATAATAAAGAAAGAAGCAGAGGAAGCAGAGAGCTAGTTAGGAGCTGTAAACCAGGAACTAAACTAAGGTAGTCACATAGGAGCTAGTTTGATGTTGACCCATGGTTTTCAGTTGGGATTCTAACAATTTTATGGGAAGCTGTCACACACTTTTACTGCTATCTCCAGTTACGGATTGCACTGTCAGCCCAATTTCCATCTCCCACAGAAACTATATCTTCTTACCAATTGATAGAAATTGATCACAGGGCCCAGGTGGTATAATCTCCTCCCTATATACATACCTAATTAAAGCAGTGCTAGCGTCAACTCCTCTCCCGGCACCTGAGAGATGGAAAATGTTAATTCCTGATCTTCGTGACGAGGATTGTGAGGCCATTCTAGAGTCACAAATTTGTATCACCAGCGGCCAATAAACATATGCAGCTTTATTTCATTCACCAGGCATACCTTACACCTTTAAGATTACACTGTATGGGACGCATGGCAACTCCATCATGTCCCATAGTGTGCACATACCCTTACACAGATAATCCACAGGTAATAGGCACTATGGAATTTTAAAATTTATCCTGTGGCAGCGCTGCAGGGAAGTTACTCACCTGTTTTTCCACATATTACAGCTGACCGCTCTGGGCCCAAGCATGGGGGGCATTGAAACTTATTGTAAATTAAAATTATACGCAAGGATTGTCCGAAGTGGAGAGCCCCTTTAAGTGCCTTAGCACACTGGGTGGCTTCACTAGTTCTGCATTAAGCTTTTATAGCTCCTCTGACAATCCAAACATTAAACTGTAAGAAACTATTACAATAAGTGTCGACCGAAATAGACAAATTAGAGCGGATCCCATCTTGACATCCCATATCTAGTGTAAAATCTCCACTGTCATGGTTCTTCGCCGCTAGAAATCCTATCCAGTAGTACGCGATAGTGTTACATTTGGCACCAGCAGACGACCAAGGCGAAAGCCAATATTTTCAGACATGTAGTGTAGCTAGAGGTTTTATTCCCCGGTTCTCCCAAGAAAAAACAGCCACACTAGACTCCAGGACCTTAAAAAAAAATATATATATATATATATATAATATATGTATATCATGATGAATACAGACATACCAGTCTGCATAATACAGGCCGGGAGGGAACCCTGTGCAGTCTGCAGCCAGAAAGGATTACCTCCAGAGCAGAGGCGAGCGATGCCAGACCAAGGTAAAGAATTTTGATGATGTGATAGGTGTTTTTTACACATTAAAATATAGGGGGGGGGGGGGGGGGGGGAAGAAAAAAAAAAAGAAAGTCACATGGTGGAATTGAAGGAAGCAAATTGATTGTGAACACGTGACTAAACAATGGCTGTATTAGATGGAGATGAAGTTTACCAGGGTCGCTTTTATAGTGGGGATATACCCCTAAGTATGGCTGGAGTCTCACTACTGAGTTTTATTAAAACACATGGTTCGGATTTCTTTGCAAATCTCGTCTGATGGAGAGGGGGGAGGGGGAAACACATTGAATTAAATTGGGGACAGGATACAGGGATTCATCTTTTTTTTGTGTTCTTTCAAGGTGTTGTCTGGCAGGAAAAATAAAAAGGTCAATTACCAACCTCATGGATCCTCTACAGTTAAGGAGCCAAAGCTCAATGGGTCCCTACCAATCTCCACTAGCTGGTCCCATCCTGACATCTGCTGGGAGAGGCAGATCACCGCCATGCCCACTGATCAGCTGAGAAGACATTTGCTGCGTGTTGAAATGGGACCAGGAGATGGAAATCAGAGTCTTGCAAATGTCATTCCCTGGGGAGGGGGAGCCTGAGCTGTGAGCATCTATTATCTGCACAGATCCTGTTCCAGCCACAGCCTACTTATCACAGACAGAACAGGAAGTTTCAGCTAAGTTGTTGGGCTAGTGGCAAGAATGAGAACTGCAAGATTAAGATTAAAAATAAAATCTAAAATTTTTCGCCAAATACTGTTCCTTTTTTTATCACTGTCACGGTTAAAGAAATTCAAAAGCAAAATTGAATCTGTGATGAAAAGTTTACAGTTTAGCCCAATGTTTGCTGCCAATAGCAGGAGTCTATTTACTGTTGGCTTTCCTTGCGCTCGTGCCTCCAAACCACTCGCAGATGCCGTTTCCTCTGGTTACTTTTGTCTAATTCCAGGCCACAAAAAAAAAAAAAAAAAATATCTCTATCTATCTATATCTATCTCTTCATCAACTGCCTAAAAACTAAGAAATCAAGGCTTTGCTTGTCAACCGGAAGCTCTAGGCAACTAATTTTTGCAGACTGTTCAGTAATTATCCATTGGAATCAATTGGTAGGCGCTAAAGTTGAGGAACTGCAGAGTAAATCACCACCGGCTTTAGAGGAATCCGGCTACAAGATATGGCGGCTCCTCACAATGGCGCTCATCTGATGGAAACCACTTTTTGTAGGGACTCAGAATTTCCACAGTAAAGCGTAACCATTAAATGGCAATAGGACAAGAAAATACCACAAGAGGCCCAGTGAGCACAGCTCAACACTAAAAAACAAATTATTGGGTTGGTTAAGATTGTAAATAGCATGACTATAGGGTTTAAGAAAGCCTCCATGCACTGCAGTCTGCAAGAGAAGAATTTTTTTTTTCTTATAAAGGGCCTTGAAAAAATGATTGACTTATTATAAAATCTGTTCTAAGGGCCCTTTTACGCGGAAAGATTATCTGACAGATTATCTGCCAAAGATTTGAAGCCAAAGCCAGGAATGGACTATAAACAGAGAGCAGGTAATAAAGGAAAGCCTGAGATTTCTCCTCTTTCAAATCCATTCCTGGTTTTGGCTTCAAATCTTTGGCTGATAATCTGTCAGATAATCTTTCCGTGTAAAAGGGCCCTTACTCCCTGCACGTCCATCAGCAGTAAGAAGTGGCAAGAGTTAGAGCAGTTTCATTTACTAAGGCTTCAAGTTGTGTTGTCTCATTTGCAGTGCCAATGCAAGTATAGCAGTGTTGTCCAATTTATTCAAGTGACTCAAGTCAAAAAAAAAAAAAAAAAAAAAAAAAGTTTCTTCCAAATCAACTGGTGCCAGTTTTGTAATTTCCTTTAAAAAAAAATAAATAAAAATCTTTAGTCTTCCAGTACTTATCAGCTGCTGTATGTCCTGCAGGAAGTGGTGTATTCTCTCCAGTCTGACAATGCTTTCTGCTGCCACCTTTGTCCATGTCAGGAACTGTTCAGTCTTCCAGTACTTATCAGCTCTGGAGATTTATTTATTTATTTATTTTTTTTATAGAAGTAAATTACAAATCTCTGGCACTTTCTGGTACCAGTTGATTTGAAAGATTTTTATTTATTTATTTACTTTGCTGGAATACCCCTTTAAGCATTGAAGAGAAGCTGCAAGTTCCACAATCCTTTCCATCTGATGTCCCTATAGATGAGATCCCATTGTAAACTCTTTACACTTCAGTGTTTTTACAACAAAGTAAAACATACCTGGCTTTTCCTGCCTCTTTGAAATCACCACTTTCCCTAGCAGGCCACGTCCGAAAATACCTGAAAAACAGGTCTTCATAAACTGCACACACAGCAAACTCTCAGACAAAACGGATTAAAAAAGTAACAAGACACCATGAGGAGTGCAAGAAAATGATTAAAAAGGGACAATAAATATTACAAAGAAAAAAAATCCCTCCAAAAATAAGAGGATCCTCCCAGAAAGGGAATGTTGCAGAACGTGAGAAGTAGAAAAAAAAAAAAAAAAAAAAAAAAAAAAAAAAAAACAGTGCAAAAACACATTTTTTATTTATTATTCTTTATAGAACATGTGACCTCAAAGTCGTAATGTCTAAAAGAAAATGGTCTTTAAAATCAACTAGTCTCAGAAAGTTATGGTTTTGTAAAATGACTTGTAAATTACTATTTAAAAAAATCTCAAGCTTTCCCGTACTTAAAGTGACACTGTCACCTCCTTTGTGCGTTCTGACATCTCTACACAGGTGTACAGGGTAAATTTTGCCGTTTTCATACCTTATTTTATATCATACATCATGGTGCTTGTTCAAGTAAAAAGTCATCTTTTATCAACTGCAGATTGTGTTAAGTGGGCGGGGTCTCGCGCCATTAGCGCCAACGTCACAGTTGGCCCCGCCCCCTCACCAGCCATTGGAACAGGCTGGAAGAAAGGTCTAGACCCCACCCCCTTTATGTCGTCCAACCAATGGGTGTCAAGGGGCGGGGCCAACGGTGCCGTTGTGGGCAGAGCTAAGTGGCGCTAATGTCGCCAGGCTACGCCCACTTAATACAATCTGCAGTTGACAAAAGGACACTTTTTACTTGAACACCATGACGTATGATATGAAATAAGGTATGAAAAATGCTAAATTTACCCTTTACACCTGTGTAGAGATGTCAGAATGCACAAAGGGGCAGTGTCACTTTAAAGGGCAGCTGCGGTATGTCCTGTGGGAAATGGTGTTTTCTTTCCAGTCTGACACTGTGCTCTCTGCTGCCACATCTGTCCATGTCAGGAACTGTCCAGAGCAGGAGTGTTTTTTTTTTCTTATGGGTATTTGCTACTGCTCTGGACAGTTCTTGACATAGACAGAGGTGGCAGCAGAGATCACCATGTCAGACTGGAAAGAATACAACCATTTTCTACAGGACATACAGCCGCAGATAAGTACAGGAAAGATTCTGCCTTTCGCCCGTTCATTCTCCGGGTGCAGAATCTGCCTGACCATAGAATGGAGTCTATGGCACAGGCGCAGTGTGAAGTGGGAGCGTGCGGGGACGAGCGACGGAATCCACAAGTCCTCCGTGTGTTATCCTCAGTGTACACATATCCTCATAGCAATGGCACAATGCAAAGCTGTAAGAAACGGTGCCCTAAAGAGAATACATGGTCCTCCATAGTGCACCACACAGAATGGCTGACAGGTCTGAGATAATCATACAGTGATGCTGCAGCCAGACACACCTGGATGGGCTATTAAAAAGTGACAGGCCTTACTTTGTCTGAACTTTTAATTTATTGTTTTTTTTTTTACTTCTGACTGACAAGTACTATACACACACTGGGATATGCTGTGATGAGATGGTCTTCATGCAGTTTATGATGCAGAATGTGCATTAAGGGATTAAAATGGACCAAAGAGCTGCT
The DNA here is from genome assembly GCF_027789765.1 of Dendropsophus ebraccatus. Taxonomy (NCBI): domain Eukaryota; kingdom Metazoa; phylum Chordata; class Amphibia; order Anura; family Hylidae; genus Dendropsophus; species Dendropsophus ebraccatus. Next base: position 15,823,748 of record NC_091468.1, on the reverse strand, counting down.
GGACTTCAAAGTAGGAGATATTACCCAGAGCCACTATGAATTATGCATTTTAGACACTAAGTGGTTCTCAGTCTCGCCCTAAGGAAGACTTAAAAAAAAAAAAAAAGCAATAAAACAAGATGGTCTGATATATACATTTATGAGCAAAGAGATAGACGATGTGTAATGCCAGGGTCCTGAGGGTGGGACGTGACACCGGGATTCTCTCACTGGTGTTCTTCAAATCCCCATGTCAGCAACCACAAGGTCTAACACCACAGGATTCAGCCAGTTTGTTAAACTCCCCATTCTGAACCACTGGAAGATGTAAGAAAAATTACAGGCGACAACTTTGTTTAGAAAGATAAGCAGCAGCCAAAGTGCTCTCACTGCGGCTTACCTCTTCACATAGACAACACCGATGCGCTCAGCCGTGCAAAGGGCTCCTGTGTATGGGGAGGACAGGCGACGGGTGAGAGAAAGGAAGGCCAATTGTTTAGCTGTCAGTTACTTAAAGGGGTTATCCAGCGCTACAAAAACATGGCCACTTTGCCCCTACTGTTGTCTCCAGTTTGGGTGGGGTTTTGAAACTCAGCTCTATTGAAGTAAATGGAGCTTAAAGTGTCACTGTCGTGAAATTTTTTTTTGCAGAAATCAATAGTCCAGGCGATTTTAAGAAACTTTGTAATTGGGTTTATTATCCGAAAAATGCATTTTTATCATGAAAAAGCAGTTTGAAGCTCTCCCCCCTGTCTTCATTGTTCTCCTATGGAGAGAGCTAAAGAAAAGACCAAAACAGGACAACAAAGAGTTAATCTACAAATCCCTCACGGGATATCTCCTGTGACAGTCAGCACTGACCTCTCTGAGCTCTGATTACAGCTGTCACCCAGCTCCGTGCCTGTAATCCTCTGTTATCTGCTTTCTGCTGCCGGCTAACTCCCTCCTTCCTCCTCCCCCCTCCCCTCTCCCTAGAACAGACAGGGTACGTCTCCTGCAACAAGTCACAATTTTCAGATTTTTCAGAGTGGATGAAAAAGAGGAAGGAGGGGGGGACCTGGGAAAAGGCTTTTTACATGCAGATAATGGCAGATTTGGCTAATAAACCCAATTACAAAGTTTCTTAAAATCGCCTGGACTATTGATTTCTGCAAAAAAAAAAAAAATACGACAGTGACTCTTTAAGTGCAAACTGCACCTGAACTGGAGACAACAGTAGGGGGGGAAATTGGCCATGTTTTTGCAGCGCTGGATAACCCCTTTAATTGCAAATCGCACCTTAACTGGAGACAAGAGTAGTGTTATCTCTGAAAGAAAGTGGCCATGTTTTTGTAGCACTGGATAATCCCTTTAAAAGGTGTCTGGGGACCTTCACTGTCCTCCATCCTGTGGATTTCCAGCTATTGCAAAACTACAATTCCATTATGCCCTGTCTGATGGGAACTGTAGTATTGTAACCGCTGGAGAGCCACAGGTTGTACGGTACACTTCATCCAGTTTCTTTTCCTATTTTAATAAAAAAAAAAAAAAAATCTGCTTTATTCTCCAAAAAATTCAAAGTTCTTCAGTAAACAAATTAAAGTTGGAGCCACATCTGCTTTCCCTCACAGACTTAAAAGGCAAGAACATGAACCATGTGTGTGAGGCACCGTGCCCCTAGACCAAGATGTCCGCATTTATATCCTGCACCAGGGAGGGGGGGGCACGTCTTCCAAGGCGAGGATGGAGAGGATATTCTATCAGCTCTGGTCTCACTACAGGAGGCTCAGCGCCGGAAAATCAGGACCATCCAATTTTGGAGAGATACTAGATGGGCTATATCCCAGGGCTTCACATGCTCAGTAGGGAAAGTCACACCAACATTAAAGGGGTTATCCAGCGCTACAAAAACATGGTCACTTTTCCCCCTCTCTTGTCTCCAGATTGGGTGGGGTCTCAAACTCGGTTCCATTAAAGTAAATGGAGCTTAAAGTGGAACTCCGAATAAGAAAAACTTGTTTTCTATTAAAAGTACATTAAAAGTTATATAGATGTGTCTATACAATGTATTACCGTATCTTTACGGTTCTGTCACACTGGTAGCTGATAGAAATCCAGGAAGTGAAATAATGGCCTCTGTGCAGAGCCACATTGTCTCCTGCTCCTTCTGCTATCAACCCCCTTAGGAGACAAATATTCCATGCCTCTGTCTCACATTGTGTGTGTTTGCTAGAGACAGGCTGATTATGCAGACAGGGGGCAGGGCGTGATTCACCATCTCAGACTGGCCAGAAGGAGGTGTTTCAGCTTAGGGCTGTGTTCACACATGTTGGAGTGTCATTGCAGTACTGCAGCATCTGCACAAAAATGATGCAGTAACACAAAGCACAGCAGAGAGGATACGAGCCAACACTGCCAATCCCACCTGCACAAAAAACAAGCCATAAACAGTATATCCCTTGTAAGATAATATCGGATAAAGTCCTTTTTGCGGGAATCAACTTGAAAGATAAAAGATGCTTGATTATATGTGCGTGGAGAGGAAAAGAAAAAAAATTTTTAAAAAGTTCTTTGCTTTATTCCAATAAACAGCATTACAGGTAGAGAATAGAGCGTGCTGTGTGGTGTTACAGGTAGAGAATAGAGCGTGCTGTGTGGTGTTACAGGTAGAGAATAGAGCGTGCTGTGTGGTGTTACAGGTAGAGAATAGAGCGTGCTGTGTGGTGTTACAGGTAGAGAATAGAGCGTGCTGTGTGGTGTTACAGGTAGAGAATAGAGCGTGCTGTGTGGTGTTACAGGTAGAGAATAGAGCGTGCTGTGTGGTGTTACAGGTAGAGAATACAGCGTGCTGTGTGGTGTTACAGGTAGAGAATACAGCGTGCTGTGTGGTGTTACAGGTAGAGAATACAGCGTGCTGTGTGGTGTTACAGGTAGAGAATACAGTGTGCTGTGTGGTGTTACAGGTAGAGAATACAGTGTGCTGTGTGGTGTTACAGGTAGAGAATACAGCGTGCTGTGTGGTGTTACAGGTAGAGAATACAGCGTGCTGTGTGGTGTTACAGGTAGAGAATACAGCGTGCTGTGTGGTGTTACAGGTAGAGAATACAGCGAGCTGTGTGGTGTTACAGGTAGAGAATACAGCGTGCTGTGTGGTGTTACAGGTAGAGAATACAGTGTGCTGTGTGGTGTTACAGGTAGAGAATACAGTGTGCTGTGTGGTGTTACAGGTAGAGAATACAGTGTGCTGTGTGGTGTTACAGGTAGAGAATACAGTGCTGTGTGGTGTTACAGGTAGAGAATACAGCGTGCTGTGTGGTGTTACAGGTAGAGAATAGAGAATATAGTGCTGTGTGGTGTTACAGGTAGAGAATACAGTGTGGTGTTACAGGTAGAGAATACAGTGTGGTGTTACAGGTAGAGAATACAGCGTGCTGTGTGGTGTTACAGGTAGAGAATACAGCGCGCTGTGCGGGTGGGACCACAATGAAATGAAATAATTCAGTAACACAATGAAATTGCAATGTGTGAACACAGCCTAGATGTTCTGCAATAGATTTGGGCAGGGAATGGGCAGGGTGGGGGACTGTGATGGAACAGCTGAGGAAAAGCATTGCATTCTGGAACCTGTAGTACTGAGTACATCTGCTCAACCAGGAAATACAGAAACACAAAACAGAACAAAAGTGCTTTTTCCCTGCACTTACTACTGCGTCAAGGCTTCACTTCCTGGATAACATGGTGATGTCACTTCCTGGATAACATGGTGATGTCACTTCCTGGATAACATGGTGATGTCACTTCCTGGATAACATGGTGATGTCACTTCCTGGATAACATGGTGATGTCACTTCCTGGATAACATGGTGATGTCACTTCCTGGATAACATGGTGATGTCACTTCCTGGATAACATGGTGATGTCACTTCCTGGATAACATGGTGATGTCACTTCCTGGATAACATGGTGATGTCACTTCCTGGATAACATGGTGATGTCACTTCCTGGATAACATGGTGATGTCACTTCCTGGATAACATGGTGATGTCACGACTCCCAGAGCTTTGAGGGCTGTGGCTGCTGGAGAGGATGATAGCAGGGGAACACTGAGGGACACAGGGCACTGGAGGGACACTGAGCATCCCCCTGCCATCATCCTCTCCAGCAGCCACAGCCCTCACATCTCTGGGAGTTGGCACATCACCATATTATCCAGGAAGTGACATCACCATGTTATCCAGGAAGTGAAGCCTTGATGCAGTAACAAGTGCAGGGAAAAAGCACTTTATAAGCATTTCCTATAATAAGTGTATATTGGGGATTGGTATAAAACTTTTGGGAGGCAATACAATACTTAATAAAAAATTTTGCCAGACTTCTGCTTTAACTTTTTTACAAACTAATGGAAAGAACCACAACTACTATCACAGCTCACATTGGATTACACCATCAATCCATGGTTTTTCACTTTTTTAAAGCTGGATTTTATTTTATACACCCGTGTCTGTTTGCTTTGGCCCTGGAGCTAAGGACATTGTATTCCCATTGACGCTGTGACATTCATCAGTCTGAGAGTGCAGGAAATCTCAGCTAAAGCATTTTGGATGCTGAAAAGTAAACAGGCTCTAGTGCTTAAAAGCCTCCATGCTCCATAATAGCTGCCATGCGACAAGTGGACAGTTTATTACAAAGCACAATAATAATTATTATTTTGTTTAATAGAGTTAAAACGCATTACCCAGGAGGACCCAGACCAGGGTGCTTTGCTCTCCACCACAGTCAGATACAGAGTGACAACCACCAAAGACAGGGAACACAATGCTACTTATTGTCAGCTATAAACAAACAATATACCAATTGTGCTGTGTCCTGACGCTGTAATTGGCGGCAATCACTAGGGGGACCTAGTAGGTGATCAGTTTCCCAACAGTGCCACCACAGGAGAAATCAGGTACAGGGGTATAATAAAATATATATATATATATATATATATATATATATATATATATATATATATATATATATATATATATACACACACACACACACATAGTGGTATCTTGGTTTAGGAGCTCAAAGTTTTTCAAAGAAGTGATTTTGTTTAAGAGCATTGCTTTGGTGTAAGAGCTCCCTGTAGTGGGTTAGAGGGGCATGGTCTGCATAGCGGGGTCTACAGCCCTGTATTCTGACCCAGGAAGTCTCCCTCACCTTCCAAATCATAGCAGATCCACTTCAGGCTGGGGCTTACATCAGGGGACAGGACTGTGGAGGTAATCTCTCCATAGCTGTAACCCCTCTCTCCCCGGACAGAGAGTGCTGCATGTATGTGCCCACATCTGCCCTGCTCATTTCTTCATGCTCCCTGCAGTCTCTGTCCGCCCTTGTGTTTCCCATCCTCTCCATTACTGTACAGTAACTTATCACATATTCTGCTGTTTCTGAATGTTTGTTTCATCTGTTTTACATGTTATTCTGAATAATAAATCATTTTCGGAGTGTGGAACCAATTGTCTACATTTCTTTGATTTCTCATGGGAAAATTTGCTTTGGTGTAAGAGTGGATTTGGATTACAAGCGCAGTCCCGGAACGAATTATGCTCATATTCCAAGGCACCACTGTATTACAGTTTCTATAAGAATCAAAGGGCTGTCTGTGTAATGCACAAATATACTGAGGCCCACAGTGGAAGAAAAAGTTGAGCCCCATCTAAAACCCCTATTACACGCCGCTATTTTTGTAGAAATCCGTAGTCCAGGCGATTTTAGGAAACTTTGTAATTGGGTTTATTAGGCAAATATGCCATTATCTGCATTCAAAAAGACTTTCCCCAGGTCCCCCTCCTCTCTCTCATTCACTGCTCATTATCAGGAAATCTCGACTCACATCAGTCGAGCCCTGTGTAATCTATGGAGAGGGGGGGGGGAGGAGGGAGATTTGTTGGTAACAGAACAGAGAACAAAGGATTACACATTGGGAGCTGTGTGAAAGCCAGAATTTAGAGGTCAGTGCTGACTTCAAAGGAGAAAGCCGGTGACGAAGCTGTAAATTAACTCTTTGTTGTCCTGTTTTGGTGCCTCATCTCCCTCCACCCCTCCCCACGGAAAACCATGAAGACAGGGGAGGGGCGGGGGGAGAGCTTCAAACTGCTTTTTCATGAAAGTGAATGCATTTTTCAGCTTACAAAAGTTTCTTAAAATCGCCTGTACTGTTGTTTTGGGGGGGGGGGGGGGGGGGGGGAATTAACAGTGACACTTTAAATCATTCGGGCAGCCCAAAGAAGATAGCTGTGGTCATTGCCTTTTACACAGAGCGATTATCGTCCGTAATGAATCAGCTTTAAGAAAAGACGTACAAGGCTTTTAGGGAGGAAGGATACAAGCAGTTTTCTAGTGCAGATGTACTAAGTAACAAGTCCCTTCCTACATTGTTGGCAATTGATACTGTACTCTATGAGGGGTTCCTGCACGTTTTACCGAAAGGATTCAGGAAATTCTATATTAAAAGGGTACTTGTGCCATTACATGCCACGTATGTCTACCCGGCGATGGGTCTGAACATGTCACTTCACGCAGGGCACACCAGTAACCTGATCAGCCTGATCCCTTATCTGCTGCACATAAAAAGCCATATAAAGCTCCATCTATCACAGGGACGACAACAACACAACCCTCAGGCCCTTTTATTCTTATTTTACAGGTAACATCTGCTAAAAAAACAAACTGATGCTTGTTACGGGACACCAGCCAAAGGGAGAGCTCCCAAGTGATTGTTAACCCCTAATCTGCTGCAGAGTAATTTAACAAGTAAATACAATTATGGTCCAATGGGACTGCAAACATAGATGCAACAAATAGAAAGTATGGAATTAAACACAGCCTTTATTGAAGCGTTAAAAAAAAAAAAAAAAAAAAAGACCAAACACAGAAGTCCCAGTGCTTTGTGCGCTCAAAAAAATGACTTGGTATTGATTGACAGCCATTCCTGAGCGAGCACAAAGTGTAACAAGTCTTCATTATGCATGTGTACAGCTTCTGCGCAACCACCCTAGCAGAGAATCCTGGAGGTGATAGCACTGTATGGTCAGCTCTCCTGTCATACACAACCTCAGTAACCACACAGTGACATTATAATGTCTGAACTGTTACATAAAGAGCATTGTCTCCTGGAAAGCTGCAGAGCTGATAATATAATTAGCCTATGTTAATTGCCCTCAGTTGATATACAAGCTGCATGATGAACAGGTGTGAGCGCACAGAGGACTGGGGACTTCCTGTGTTTGGTCTCACTGTATGGAGGGAGCATGGACCAGAGTACCAATATGTATACCAGATTTAAAACGTAGAAAATGATTTAAAAAAAAAAAGTATATTGAAAGACTGCTTGCGATCACAACCCCTTTGGATTTCTTTAAAAAAAAAATTGCGACAGTAACTAAGATACTAGAGTCATGTGATTACAGCAGCTTCAGCACAAAGTGTGGACTATATTCTACATCTTCTGGCCTCCAACTGGAAATTACATGCATACATTTTGAAGGAACAATGGAACTGAATACCATAACTTTAGAAAGAGCTTTTTTTGTTGTAGACGCTTATCTGTAAGCATTACATCAGACATGGGGCTCTATCGGTGGCTTCAGACAGGTACTTTCCTTATTTCCATACTGGTGACTCAGTGATAATTACTATATAAATACAGACTTGCTAGTTTTTGCTTCAACCCAACCAGAATATTCAGGTATAGGCCAAAATCATAGCCCAAGATGTATACTGCTACAGGAAAGCCATCAATTTGGACCTATACATTTACTGCCTAAGCTACTAAACTGATCCATTATTTGTGTTAAATATAGTGGGTAAGTTATTGGATTTCTTTAACATCCCTCTACCCACAGCCTCACAATTCATTCTTGAGTAGAGATGAGCGAACCTAGAGCATGCTCGAGTCCATCCGAACCCAATTCGATTAGCGTTGGCTGCTGAAGTTGGAAAAAGCTCTAAGGTTGTCTGGAAAACATGGATACAGCCAATGACTATATCCATGATTTCCACATAGCCTTAGGGCTTTATCCAAGTTCAGCAGCCACCGCTAATCAAATGCCGAACGATCAGGTTCGCTCATCTCTCTATTCTTGAGCCATCAACTCAATTGCCCCCCAAAAGGTATACATATCACCAATATACACTTATTATTGGAAATGCTTATAAAAGTGCTTTTGTCCCTGCACTTACTACTGCATCAAGGCTTTACTTCCTGGATAACATGGTGATGTCACTTCCTGGATAACATTGTGATGTCACGACCCGACTCCCAGAGCTGTGCCGGCTGTGGCTGCTGGAGAGGATGATGGCAGAGGGATGCTCAGTGTCCCTCCAGTGACCTGTGTCCCCCTGCCATCATCCTCTCCAGCAGCCACAGCCCGCACAGCTCTGGGAGTCGGGTCGTGACATCACCATGTTATCCAGGAAGTGACATCACCATGTTATCCAGGAGGTGAAGCCTTGATGCAGTATTAAGTGCAGGGGAAAAAAAAAGCCCTTTATAAGAATTTCCCATAATAAGTGTATATTGGTGATTTGTATAACTTTTGGGGGGCAATACGATTCTTTAACCTCTTAAGGACATAAGACGTACCAGTACGTCCTATGTCCTCACTTGCACTTCAAAGCGGGGCCGCGCGGCGGCCCCGCTTTGAAGTGCCGCGATCCCGGGTGCCGCGTGTAGCCCGGGACCGCCGCTATTAGCGGGCACGGTCGGATCGCCGTGCCCGCTAATTAGCTAATCGGAGGCAGCTGTCAAAGTTGACAGCTGCCTCCGATTACCGGAGGCAACGTTTCCCTGGTGTCTAGTGGGGGAGATCGCTCCTCCGGGACCTTGTCCCGGAGGAGCGATCTCCGTTACTGATGCCGGCCGGGGACGCGTCCAAGATGGCGCCGTCCTCGGCTCGGCACTCGTTCGTTTTCGGCTGCAGCAGCCGAAAGCAAACGAGTGCCGATCTCATGGATCTCTGCAGCATATCTATGCTGCAGAGATCTCAATGAGAGATCACAGTGTATATACTAGAAGTCCCCCAGGGGGGCTTCTAGTATAAGTGTAAAAAAAAAAAAAAAAGTGTTGTTTATAGTAAAAAGCCCCCTCCCCTAATAAAAGTCTGAATCACCCCCCTTTTCCCAGGTTTTAAATAAAAGTAAACAAATAAATAAATAAATAAACATGTTTGGTATCGTCGCGTGCGTAATCGCCCGAACTATTAATTAATCACATTCCTGATCTCGTACGGTAAACGGCGTCAGCGCAAAAAAAAATCCCAAAGTGCAAAATTGCGCATTTTTGGTCGCATCAAATCCAGAAAAAATGTAATAAAAAGCGATCAAAAAGACGTATATGGGCAATCAAGGTACCGATAGAAAGATCACATCATGGCGCAAAAAATGACACCTCGCACAGCCCCATAGACCAAAGGATAAAAGCGCTATAAGCCTGGGAATGGAGCGATTTTAAGGAACGTATATTGGTTAACAACGGTTTGAATTTTTTACAGGCCATCCGATACAATATAAGTTATACATGTTATATATCGTTTTAATCGTAACAACTTGAGGAACATGCATAACAAGTCAGTTTTACCCCAGGGCGAATGGCGTAAAAACACATTTCCCCCAAATAAAAGAAATGCGTTTTTTTTTCAATTTCATCACACTTTGAATTTTTTTCTGGTTTCGCAGTGTACTTTATGCAAAAATTCAGCCTGTATTTGCAAAGTACAATTAGTGACGCAAAAAATAAGGGGTCATGTGGGTTTCTAGGTGGAAAAATGCAAGTGCTATGACCTTTTATGCACAAGGAGGAAAAACCGAAAACGTAAAAACGAAAATGGGCCATGTCCTTAAAGGGTTAATAAAAATCTTCGCCGGACTTCTCTTTTAAGGGTGCATTCACACGTACAGGATCCGCAGCACATTTGATATCAATGTAACTAAATAACTGAACACAACATCAAATACCACACATAACCAGCAAGAAAGAAGCTGTGCTTTCTCTAATCCTGGATAACACCTTTAAAGAAAAATAAGGAAAGGATCAAACACGTTAAGGGTGCGTTCACACCTACCGCATCCGCAGCTTATTTTTCCGCGGAAATCCGCAGGTCTGGTAGTGCAGATTTCAACCTGCGAGAAATCCGCGTATGCATGCGTTTTGCGGTTTTTCTGCAGCAAGTTTTTCGCAACTGAAATGTCCGTTTAAAATGTCTCTCATTCTAAACGGACATTTCAGTTGCGATAAACTTGCTGCAGAAAAACCGCAAAACGCACACATATGCGGATTTCTCACAGGTTGAAATCTTCACTACCAGACCTGCGGATTTCCGCGGAAAAATAAGCTGCGGATGCGGTAGGTGTGAACGCACCCTAAAAGGGGATGCGGGTTCTGCAGAGCAGACCCCACATTTAGGCTGGGTTCAAACTACGTATATTTCAGTCAGTATTGTGATCCTCATATTGCAACCAAAACCAGGAGTGTATTAAAAACACAGAAAGGATCTGTTCACACAGTGTTGAAATTGAGTGGATGGCCGCCATATAACAGTAAATAACGGCCATTATTTCAATATAACAGCCGTTGTTTTAAAATAACAGCAAATATTTGCCATTAAATGGCGGCCATCCACTCAATTTCAACATTGTGTGAACAGAGCCTTTCTGTGTTTTCAATCCACTCCTGTTTTGGTTGCAATATGAGGACCACAATACTGACTGAAATATACGTAGTGTGAACCCAGCCTTAATATGTATGGCCAGTTTTAAATGTAAACTGTTCAGGCACTCGGATACATAGAGGATTAGAAGGACTGCAGCACCCCCAAGAGCTAAGTATAGGCCACCGATGGATGTTCTCAGGAAAACTGCTCATCTGAATTCTGTTATGCCACCACAATGAGGCAGATAAAAAAGTAGTGAGATATATCCTGTAGTCTGTATTGTAGATTTGATGAGATGAATAGCTATGCATGCAAAGCAACTCTACCTATCACAACAACAGACACTAATGGAACCCAAGAAATCCCATTATAAATCATTGGGACCCATAAAGGGGCACAGGGGTCCTTCAGGTGACGGAAGGTAGGTGTGTATATAGGAGCCTAGACCATGGTCTAAATGCTTTTCTGGAAATAAAATGGATGGTTGATGAATAATTATTAAAAATTGTGTTTCTTAAAGTATGGGAATTCAATCCGTGAAAAAAAGAAGGGGAAAGTGGAACCATTCACTCCATCTGGAACTATTCAGAAAGCATGTGGACTCAGGGTTTTTTTTTTTTTTCCACAGGAGGAATTTTGTAACTTAATCTCTTCTTTTTCTTCCCTTTATTAGTAAGGCTACAGCACTGACCTAGCTGCGGGATAAGGAATAACATGAACCCAATGAGTAGCAACTACCAGCTGGACATCTCTACAAGTAAATGGACATGGATTTTTTAAATTAAGCTTCTTTGTACAGTAAGATAATAAACTTTTCTATATACTAACCGGGAAAGTGATGCTCAGTGTCTCCCCGGCCACATTCCGGGGTCCCATGCTGCACATTTACTACATTTCTGGGTAAACAGAATGTCACATGAGCACATGGCCTAATCATAGGTATACCGAAGTCACTACTAAATCCATGGAAGACCCCTCCAAAAAAACATTTTTGTGAAAGAAGATTCGTATGCCAAGAAGATTCGTGACTGACAATCTAAAGAATATAGCTGCATTCTTAGGAAAAAAAAAAAAAAAAAAAAAAAAAAAAAACAGCACTCAGGTTAAGTGTGGTATCACAGCTCAGCTCCACACACCCAAACCGAGGACTAGAGAGGGGCCGATTGTTATTGTGTGTACTTTTTATCTATATACTGGTGTCACTGTTCTTGGCTGGGAAATTATCAGTTCTAAAAATGTTTTAGGCCTCGTGGCCAGAAAGGAAACTGAAAGATTTCAGGATTACTTTAAAAATAGATAAAAAATTGAAAGGGGGGGGGAACAAACAGCACACAAAATATATTTAACATAACATAGGTGATTTTCTGAACAGGTGTTCCATTTAAGTGTGCACCTTTTGTGTATATACTAGACAGATATAGAATAAGTACTAAAACAATACTTTACCAAATGGTAAAAACTTATAAGACCACATACTTTTATGTTTAATGGTCTTTTTATGTGGTCAGAGAAACCACATTTACTACATTGGTCTCCACTCACTGCCCGGTCATGTAGAGCACAGAGCCAAGATCCTACAGTCACCAGCCAGGTATGGCTACAATGCAGGGGCCACAAACCCAGCAACTTCATAGTGAGAGTATCCAAATCAAATACACACACACACACACACATTACTGGACAATGCATCCTATGATTAATCCATATGCCTCTTTTTTACTGATGTACTAGACGTGCTGGTTTAAATATTGGGCAGATATTTAAAGGGACAGTAACCTTACAGTTTGGAATTCCTTTTGAAAGTTTCGATCTGAAATGGTAATGTCATATACACCAGAGTAGTGGTTCCCAAGGAAGAAAGTGACGGGCATGGTACCTTTCATATGTGCATCTAAGTAAGCCAGCAGCTGTGTAAAAGCCCTTTAACACAGGCCGATTATCAGCAAGGAGCATTGCCAGAAATGCTCCTTTAGCCAATAACCTTCCTCTGTTATGCTGCGTTTACACGGAACGATTATCGCGCAAATTTGCACGATAACGATCGAATTCCAACGATAATCGTACGTGTAAACGCAAACGACGAGCGAGAAAGTTCATTTTGATCATGTTCTTAAATAGTCTTTCGCAAAAAACTCGCAGATCGTTCCCTGTAAACAGTCGTTCACCTATTTTACTTATGTGCGAAATAGGATTAAGCGATCGCAAAACGAATTTTCCGTACGATATATCGTTCCGCCTAAACGCTGATCGTTATAAAAAAAATCGTTACTTCGAAGTCGTTAAATCGTACGAATTATCGCTCCGTGTTAACCCAGCATAAGTGTCAGCAATTGAGATGGGAAGCAGGAAAATGTCAGATTGTCGGCAGATCGCATGTTTTGTGTGGGCGGTAAAAGTTATAGCACGGCAATACATTGAGCAAGAGCAATACAATTATATGGTTGCACATACACAGTGATCGTTCATGAGGCCTGTCCTTTTAAAGGCACTGCAAACAAGCGCTGAGGTTTCTGATCAGAGCTCACTTTCTTTCGTAGACTGCCTCATATCAGGCTGTCTAAACAGACCCTAACATGGAACATTAATTACAGCTTAAAGGGCTATTCCAATTTAAAGGGGTTGTCCGGGAACACTATACATTACTGACATTTCCCTGGCAGAATGGCTAACTTACCTACCTGTTCCACTCTCCCACCACTAATGATTCCCAGGAAGTTTTCATAACATCTGATGATGTTGCCATAGGAAATGGCTGGTCAGCATAAAGTCTATGATGGGTGGCCATTTCCAATTTGAGCAGCACGTCACAGGATGTTTCCAAAATGCTGACAGTTACACAGAGCAGGTGACCCAGGAAGCAGAAAAAGCAAGGGAGCAGGACAGGTAAGTATACATTGATGACCCGTGTCCCCTGCAGCATGGCCAAGTATGAATTTTCCCAGAAAACCCCTTTAACCCTTTCAAGCAAAAGTCAGTAAATTTACTGACCTGCTTCAGATGCTCACTGTTTAGACAAACAGTGACCGGAAGCTGCAACTAAACTTTCAGCTGATAGCTGACAGATTAGTGTAACTGCCACTGGACCCCCAAAGGGGGTCCAGCATCGGCAATTGCTGGCTTTGGTGGATCAGTAACGGTAATTGGTTTTGTAAAAAACACATAGGATTACATTGGAATCTCTGGAAAGAAAATGCAAATTTTAACTTTTCACTCTTACTTTGCAGTTATCCCTGTGAAATGCAGAAATGGTTAAATAACTGAATGAATGTAAATTTAAATACTTGAAAGAGTGAAGATTTCAAAATGGGTTGAATTGGGGGGGGGGGTTTAGTATACAGGCCTCTAAAATATACTCCAAAACTGAACTGGTGCCTAAAGAATTTCTGAGTTTGAAATTTTCACGAACATTTTGAAAATTGCTACTAAACATTTACAGCCTCTAACATCACAAATAAGTAAAAGCATGTTCACCAAATGCTTTTAAAATAAAGTAGACATGTTATAGATATGAATAAATATATAATGAATGTAGTATTACTATTTTCCTTATTGGCAGAGACTTTCAAATGTAGAGAATGCGCTTTTTTTTACATTTTTAACAACATTTTGGAGTTATTCACAAAAAAATTCTAAAGCTATCAACTCAAATTTACCACTAACATAAAGTAGAATATGTAACAAAAAAACAATCTTGGAATCAGAAGGATTGGTAAAAGCATTCCCAAATGATTGATGAATAAAGTGACACAGGTCATATTCATAAAATTTGCCTTGGTCCTGAAAGGGTTAATGCAGGGGCTAGGACATAAATGTCAGATTGCTGAAAGCTGAGTGTTGTTATCTCGAGCAGCTCCACAGACAATAAGTGGAGTAGTGGCACGCAAGAGGGACTTGTGGTACCATTCCAAAGTGAGATTCAGGTTCCCGTACTCAAAATCCTAGGGCATCCCAGAACATTTCATTTTCCACAGATCTTGGTTGCTGGACCTCCTCAATATTCGTACTGCCCCCTTACAACCTTGAGGTGGGTTTCAATGTCCTCTTAGGAGAAATACTATTTCCTATCTCCATTATCTGTTACACAGGTAAAGTCATCTCCGTCCTCTTCAAAAAGATCCAACAATTCATCACATGAAGCAGGACCTTAGGTCTTCTACAGGCCCTAAAAGTCCCCTAGCAAGATAATAAACAAGCCATCACTGACTGCATTATGTATAATGGATCACATATCCCACATAGCAGAAAGCGGTTTGTTATTCATCTCCCAAGTCTGTTAACCTTTCATTGTCGGGTTTGGATTTAATCACTGGTTCCTTGTGTTACCCAACAAGCATTACTCACACGAGGCCGCTCAGATGCTCCTGCTGCCAGGACCGGGAAGCTGCGGAGCACAGGAGAGTAGACCGGGAGCGAGGAGAGGTAAGGTGTCAGGTGTTTGGGCAAGAGCTGCATTGACATTGTTAATGCTGCGTTTACATGAAGCGATAATTTGCCCAATAAATTGTTCAACGATTTTGAAGCAACAATTTGTTTTTTATAACGATCAGCGTTTAGACAAATAAATTGTTAAAAAATTTACAAGAAAAATCATTATTGCGAATGTTTAAGATCGCTTAAGCCCATCTCACACATAGGGTGAATCTTTGAAAGACTTTACACAAAGCGAACAGCGATTTGAGAACATGTTGAAAGATCAAAATGAACGATTTCTTGCTGGTCGCTTACATAGTAACATAGTAAATAAGGTTGAAAGAAGACAAGAGTCCATCATGTTCAACCTAGGGAAACCCTACTGTGTTGATCCAGGGAAGGCAAAAACCCCCACTAGGGAGACGACAAACCACCCCATTCCGTTTACACGGAATGATTATTGCTCAAATGCGATAATTATTGCGAAAATTTGAATGATAATTGTTCCCTGTAAACGCAGCATAATAGGTCCAGTAAACGAGCGTTGATCTAGCAGATTGGTGCTTGTTTACTAAAATGATCGGGCCGTAGTCAGCCTCACCCGAATCAGCACATTATTGTTCCGTGTAATAGACATAACGATCATTGGCTGATCGTTGGTTTCAGTTCGGACCTAGAATCGTCGGGCGCCAACCGCACATTGTGCTATTACACATCGCAATGCACAGTTGGCGCCTGACGATTTTAGGTCCAAACCTAAACCAGCGATTAGCCGACTGATTATTCCCCAACACCTGAGACCTTACCACTCTCTGCTCCAGGTCTTCTCTCCTGTGCTCCGCAGGTTCCCGGTCCCGGCGGCTGAAGCGTCTGAGCAGCATGTCAGCTGACAGGCCGCTCAGACAATGCGGAGCACAGGAGAGAAGACCGGGAGCGGGGAGAGGTAAGGTGTCAGGTGTTTGGGCAAGAGCTGCATGGGCATTGCTGATTATGCCCATGGAGCCCTTACTGCCAGATTATCAAGCTAATAAGTCTTGCTAAGAGTTAAGAGCTAAGATCCTAAGAGTGAAGGTGTGAAATAAAGTCATTGCGATGGCAAGGACAGCCACACTGGACACTACCACCACCACCCTCTCCCCAGCCTGAAATGGCTGATAACAGAGAAAACACTCAGAGGCACATTAAAAATCAAGATGAGAAGTCACTGGAGACTCCAGACGCACGCTGAATAGGCCTTTAATGTTATTATAAAGCCAGCATATAAAACCACAGGGCGGATCTTCCTCACCATTAAACAAAATGAAAAAGCCATTAGTAATGTCATCCATAGAGTCTGAAGAATAAATGGAGGGTTAGTCATCTCACCGGTCGGCACAAGAGGGGGAGCGTTAAAGATTAAGAAAGCAATTCAGGATGATAATCTGTGATGGGCTCCATCGTTCACAGTCATAACCCACAAGATACAGCACTGACTGACTACTTAAAGGGATAGTTTCACAATTTAAACAGGTAATCTGGGACACTGAAATGGATGGACTGTTCTTTTGGCGCCCACATACCTTCAATAGCTGTTTGCTGAATACTTACTCAGCCGTCAGGAATCCACCCCGATTCCCCCACACTGTTTAATTTTTTTTTTTTTTTTTGCAGAAATCAATAGTACAGGCGATTTTAAGAAACTTTGTAATTGGGTTTATTAGCCGAAAAATGCATTTTTATCTTGAAAAAACAGTTTGAAGCTCTCCCCCCTGTCTTCATGGTTCTCTATATAGAGGGGGTGGAGGGAGATGAGGGACCAAAACAGGACAACAGAGTTATTTACGGTTAAGTCAACACTGACCTC
Source organism: Dendropsophus ebraccatus (assembly GCF_027789765.1). NCBI lineage: Eukaryota > Metazoa > Chordata > Amphibia > Anura > Hylidae > Dendropsophus > Dendropsophus ebraccatus. The sequence continues at coordinate 15,806,840 of NC_091468.1, read as the reverse complement.
CCTGACCTCTGAAAAGCGGTTTTCACACAGCCCCCGCTGTGTAATCCTTTGTTCTCTGCTGGCAACTAGTCTCCCCCCTCCATAGGATAAACAGGACTCGACTGATGTAAAAGTCGAGATTTCCCGATAATGAGCAGTGGATGGGGGGGGAGGAAAGGCTTTTTGAATGCAGATAATCGCATATTTGCCTAATAAAACTACAAATCCCAACATGCCTGGACAGCCAAAGCTTTATCTGTCCAGGCATGACGGGAATTGTAGTTTTGAAGTAGCTGTAGGGCTGCAGGTTTGACACTCCTGCTCTAATGTGTATGGGGGCCTGCACCCACTCCGACAGTAAGGAGGTAAGGACTAGACATGTTGATTCTCAGTTCCTGATGCTCTTTTTCTCTTCTAAAAAAAAAAAAAAAAAAAAAGCTGCCGCCATTGATGTAAATGGGAGAGGGAAGAGAGCTGTTTTCAAGTAATATGCACTCTCAACTAAACTGCGCATGCAGTTGTTATTCTGTGCCCCCTATGATAACATGAATATTGAGTATGTTACTTATTTCACTGTAACCTATGTAGGAGTTAGTGTTACATATATGGCATTTGCTTTTGCAGAGCAAACCTGTAAGCCATCTGTATGTAGAGCATGAAGATACAGGAGTGTGTGCACAGAGACATACATCACACATTACAGCTCTAATGTTTGCCAGATCCTGGAACAGTGAAGTCAGCTTCAGCCATCTGTGCTTACCTTGTCACCATTTCCCTGTTCTTTGTAAGCGGCATGGAACAGTAAATAGTACAGTGTGTGCAATACTCACCCACACACGCTGCTCCGCTACAGTGCCGGCCTTGTGATTCCAGGCCAATGTTTACCAAAGGGCTTATTCACACCTGCTCTTAGTGTCTGCACCAAAGTGCAATAGAGCTGCTTGTAAAAACAGAGGAATGGTGGAAAGAGATCCCCCCCCCCACACACACACACACATTACATGCAGAGGCTGTATATACACAGCAGTGTAACCCAATACAACGCCAATGGCGCAAGAGACTGGATAGCAGGGAGGACAGGTTCCGTCACTTCCTGGATGTCCATCAACTACTGGTGCAGACAGTAATACATTAGATACAGCCATCTATATAACTTTAAATATATTTTTTTTTTTTTTTTTCCATAGAAAATTTTCCCTATCCAGACTTCCCCCAAAACAAATGGTCCAATAGACCTGCACGTGGTACACGGGGCTATTATGGTTTGATCAAATTATATACAGACACCCTGGTGTTGAATTTTAAAATAGGCCTAGCGGCATTAGTATCAACCATAGATGGGATGTGCAGCCGTTCCATTCTCTCCATGTCGCCCAATAGATGATTGTACTAGCCTGCAAAACTTTCACAGAAAAATCCTGGCCACTTATTCAGCCCTTTAAGAGGCATCATGTTCTTAGCAGGTGTTTTATTAAGCATTATTGATCACAATGCTGTGTGTGCATTATATCCTTTAGGGTGCCTTCACAAATACAGACCCGCAGCAAAAAAACTCGCTGCGAGTTTCTGCTACGAGCCGAGGTCCTGGAAGGCCCCTATCACTACATGCAAGCAGTGGTCTGAAAGACCGCTGCGTGTATGTAATGCAGCCGCCCCCTTAACCCCTTCGGCTCCCGCACCGCTGCCTCCATACATTACCTGGCTCTGGCTGCACGGGGTCCCAGCGTCTTGCTCTGCCGCCCAGCCAGTGTGTTGCCCAGCCGCAGCCACTGATTGGCTGGGCGGCAGAGCAGGACCCCATGCAGCCAGAGCCAGGTAATGTATGGAGACAGCGGTGCAGGAGCCGAAGGGGTTAAGGGGGCGGCTGCATTACATGCACGCAGCAGTCTTTCAGACCACTGCTTGTATGTAGTGATAGGGGCCTTCCAGGACCTCGGCTCGTAGCAGAAACTCGCAGCAAGTTTTTTGCTGCAAGTCGGTATGTGTGAAGGCACCCTTAGGCTGTGTTCACACGTACTGGATCCGCAGCGGATTTCACACTGCGAGTTAGTAGCGAAGTCCGCTGCAGATACAGTAGTGAGAAGGTGAATAGGTCCCATACACACAGTGGATCCGGTACGTGTGAACACAGCCTTAAAATGTACCTGGCATTGTAAAAAAAAAAACTTTGAGACATCAGACATGCAAAAGTTAAGAATTCAACAGCATTCACAGGAACTGGTCTTTGTCAAGCATTTTCTGGACATGGAATAAAGCCTTGAAAATCTTAGTTCCTGTGGATTGTGTTGAATTCTCCATTTCTGTATACTTCTACAGGTAGTGAGAACTACCTGTACCTCAGCAAGCATCCCATCTATATACACCAAGGTATCTGGGGTGCTGCTTGACCCTCCTTTTGTTTGTTATGTCATATAGACATGTCAAAAGTTTTGTTCAGTCTGAATATGAGTGTTCAGACCCATACCAAATCAGGAGAATGAGCGGGGAAGGGACTGTGCTGTTGTGCTGCTCGCTCCACACTCTGTCAGTGTAAAGAGTCAGGCTCCACTACTTGCATTAGAAGCCCGACTCATCACGTGACACAGCGCCAGGAGAGGACCATGCTTAGTGCAGTCTTCTCTTGGCTCAGACCACTCAAAATTTTTGACAGATTTTTTTTTTTTTTGGATGACAGAAACACTTTAAAAAGGGGAACTATTAGCAGGTTAGACAAATCTAATCTGCTGATAGCCCCTTATAGCGCAGGGGCCGGTGAGGAAGATATGCGTGTTACCTTCCTCCTCGGCGCCGTTACCGTTCTGTTAGTCAGAGTTTTCTTCACTCCTGTGCACCATGAGCAGCACTGCCCCGTCATGTCAGCTCCTTCTAATGATAATCAATAGAGCAGGTGGGCCAGATGATGCAGCAGTGCTCCTAACAGTGCACCAGAGCAAAGATTACTCCAACTAACAGTGCGGGACCGGCGCTGAGGAGGAAGGTAACACATACCTTCCTCCTCAGCGTCCCAGGTGCTATAGCGGCTATCTTGTGGTTAGATTAGTCTACCAGTTCTGATAGTTCCCCTTAAAAAAAAAAAAAACACGAGTTTGGCACCAATGATTTATAGATTAAAAGTGTACTCCTGAAAGAAACTTTTTTTTTTACTGATCAACTGGTGCCAGAAAGTGCCAGAGATTTGTAATTTACTTCTATTTAAAAGTCTTTGATTCGTTTAGATATTCCCTCCTCTAATAACTTCTATTTAAAGAATATCCAGTCTTCCAGTATTAATCAGCTGACGTATGCCCTGCAGGAAATTGTGTATTCTTTTAAGTCTAGGGAGCAGGAGAGGTTTTCTATGGACAATTCCGGTCAGAGAGAGAGGTGGCAGAAGAGAGCACTGTGTCACACTGGAAAGAATACACCACTTCCTACAGGACATACAGCAGCTAAGTAGTACTGGAAAACTTCAGATTTTTTTAAAAGTAGTAAATTACAAATCTCTGTCACCAGTTGATTTGAAAGAAAACAAAACTTTGCTGGAGTACCGCCTTTCAAAAGGAACTGAAGCTGCATCCCATGTTCATTCAGGGATCTGTTCTCCCTTTACTTATGTCCAAGTGGAAGAAGAGAGAAGAGCCTATGTATCCTGTGTACCTAGTGCACAGACCAAGCCTCAGGGCAGTAATCATGGCACCAAGTAGGCGGCTATTTCAGGCCCTTCTCACATGTGCTCACCCTCTAGAACGGCCAGGGACGGTTCTGCACAATCCTTTGAAACAGAAGAAAGCGATTATGATAACGTTTTGGAAATAAACAGCAAGTGCAATTCTTGGCAAGACAAACATTTGTTAAAGTCTGAAGCCGAGACAGGAATCCCTGGCAGTCAGGGAAAGCCGAAACACATGGCTTACAGATCAGCAAGTCCGCAGATCACTCCTCTCATCCACACACAGGTCACCTCTGCTATCTGACAGCCGAGAGCAGGAGACACACCGGAGAGAGCTGCACATCCAATACAATTAGGTTTTTCCTAGGATGAAGGGAAGGTTTACACCGAAGGAGGAAGAACAAGCAAAGTGCAATACGGAGAACATTTCTATTAGCACAAAGCTGCAACTATGATGAACCTGTAGATATAAGTACACCCCCCTGCCGTAAAGTAAGCATGTCGTGTACCGCTATAGTCCCCAAAATCAGCAGACAGAATTCAATTCCCATCAGTGCCATCACTGGTGAAATGAGGTATTACAGAAGCCAAGTGCGAAAAATTATTATATTGTTTGATTTTAAACGATAACCATTCTGTGTAATTGCAGGCAACGATAGAAAAATCATTCATATGTCGTTGGTTTAGATCTGAACCTAAAATTATCGTTAATCGTTTGCTGTAATTCCACATTTGCTCACTAATCGTTCAGTGTAATTGCACATTGTCCCATTGTTTTGCTGGGATCAGAAGGCGTAAACGATCTTAGCAACAATCACAATAACGATTGTTGTAACAATCGTAAATAACGACTATCGTTCTGTAAACGATTTCAGGTTAACTATGAAAAAAATCTTGTTTGCGATCGCTTATTGTTAGTTGTTAATCACAAAAAAAAAAAAAAAACGCTCCATGTAATAGGGCCCTAACTGTCTCGCCCTTGTAAGTAACACATGGACAAGCAGAGTCCTCAAAAATGAGATCCTCTTTGAAGCTGCTCTTCTCCCTGGCTAACAGATGAGGCTCTTCAATGTGGGACACCATCCATTATGGCTGTTATTGTGTGAACGTGTTCTACTAGGAAACCTCCCGATTCATTCCCATTCTTGTTGGTCACTGTCAAAGTGTTTTACATTGCAGTCTATGGCCATTATAAGCAACATGGCTTTATGGTGGTATACACCCAGGTAGACTACTGACTTATACTGTGAATGTATAGCGGTAGCATGGTGTTAGAGCAGGGATAAGGAACCTTCAGTCTAGCAGCTGTTGCAAAACTACGATACCCATCAGCCTTTGTCTGTCCAGGCATGATGGTAATTGTAGTTCTGAAACAGCTGGAGGGCCGAAGCTTCCCCATCCCTGTGTTAGAGCCAAGGGGTGGCCACACACCTTTGACAATCAGGAGACAGCTCTTATCCTCTGCATATACATGCATGCTCTGCTGATCCAAGTATGCACGTGTTCTTAACGGGAAGAGAGAGACATAAACCGCTGTCACTGTCTAGCTCATATTCCTTGACTATGACAGGATCAAGTGTTGAATTTTAATTCTTCCCCCGACACCATCCGACCATTGGCTGTCCAGGCATGATGGGAATCTCCACTACAGTCCATTAGTTTCACCAAGCCAACCACCATAGTACAGAAGCCAGGCCTGGCTCTGGGTATAAGCCCCCTCCAGTGTTGTCTTTATTGCTCATTCCCTCTAAGCCTACACACTGTTCCCCTTCCAGATCCAAGAGAAACTAATGAGCTGGAAATGAGAAAACGTAAAGAAATGGAGGCAAGACAAAGGCCGTCTTTTAGATCTCTTGAACGGGGTCCAGTCTAAGTTATATGAAGCGTACACCACCATTAATTTAAATGCATTGATGCCAATTCAGTGTTACTGCCCAATGGCACAGACAGTGTTTGGCTTCTGGAGGAGATTGGGGGCAGGAACGGACGGGGGGGCCCTGCTCATTCCATGCAGAACTTTTCAAAGATCTTATTACATGAGACAGAGGATGGGCTCCAGCCCCTTGTTGTTCTTTTGTTTTTATTGGACACTACAGATGAAATTAAAGGGCTTGTGGGAGATCAGAAACACATGGCTACTTTCTAATAAAAACAGCGCCACTCCTGACCACAGGCTGTGTCTGGTATCGCCACTATGCAGCCAAGTTTCAACACCAAGACTCTGGGGTGCAGCTTCTGTAAGAAAGTACAGATCTGATCTCAGCATAGCTACCCATGCATGTACTAATTATATAATATAACCTCATTCATACATCCTTGTAATCTGTGGGTGCGCCTGCAATCCAATACTTATCTATCCTGGGGATAGGTAACAAGCTTTAATCTGAAGCGAAGAGTCATGAGCACTGATGTATACAGTACAATAAAACATACTGTCAGGTATATAGTAAGGAAGGACTACTGATTCATAACTTATTACTGCAAGAGATGATGGCAATGCATTAGGATAACATGCGCCATCTGCTGGCAGAAGCATTAACAGCAGCACATACTAATGTGAAGCACATGGCCCTTACAGAATCTCCAGATATATGCATGCCGGCTATAGCATATACACAATCTGTGGATATTCTGGACACCGTTCATGCAGATCAGCTAACTGCATTAAATGTGCATTAAATGCTTATAACAAAAGGCTACTAACATGCAAGTGCAAATTGCACCAACTTAGCTCTGTATCTGTTCTGTATAAGTCGCATGCTGCTACCTATGGTTTCTAAAAATGTTATAAGTGATGACCTGAAAAAAGGATCCAAAAATTCATATATATTCTGAGTTCTATTGAGAAAACTATTACATTTTACAAGACCGTAAATAGTCTCATAGAAACATGTATGACTGCATTGCACTGAGCTGAGTATTCGGACCTTTTACATATAGAACCTCCATACATTTCAATGACATTATGTCTTCCCCATAACAGAGGCAGACCACCATATGGAGGTACGCCAGGCTTCTAAGGCAGTTTCTCCATATAGTGTCAGACTGCATTATAGACTGATAGGATAGCTGACAAGCTGCCACTTGCCATAGCTACACCAAGAATTGAAAGTTTTGTCAGCGCATTACCACTGTGGATCTATAGGAGGGTCATCCTCTGATCAAAGCCATCCGTGCTGGAAACACTATAAGTAGCTGCGTCCTAAGAGACTGATCCCATACCAGAAACCAGCGCAGGATATCATGTCCGACTAAATCTCATTCCAGTTATCTTCACAAAGTGCCGGCAGCAGAACATAAAAAGGCCACATGCCGAGCCTGTAAGAACCTTTAAGATATATAGAGCATGGATGATACACAGGTAACACGCGTCAGGCCGTACTATTCAAATACAAGATCCTGATTCCAGCCGGCAGCTGCTTTTATTGAGGGAACGGCATTCGCCTATCCCCCCAGCTGATATTAATCCACTCGGACAGCACTCGTTACATCTTCATTGTGGAGTCCATTTAGTCTTCATTATTCATATTTAGCCTTGTAAGGACTTGCAGACAGATCCTGGATATTATAACTGCACAGATGCACAACACAAAGATAACGGGGAAAACTTATCAAGGTCTTCGGGCCTATTTTCACGTGAATAATTGGATTTTTCATCCATTTATGGTCCAAATTATATTTTTGAACCAGTATTTAACATGCAATTATTTTTTTAGATGCATTTCTTTTTTAAAATCTACCCAAAAATCTGCATTCACACGTAACAGATCAGCAGCGGGTTTCTCCGCAGTGGGACATCCCGCTGCAAGTATGTCCGCAGCCTGCCCCGTTAACCTCCTGCCGCCGGAGTGTATACTTCACCTGGTCCCCACTCCGGATTGCTTCAGGGGTTCCCGGCACATCCCGCTCGGCTAATCAGTGAGCTGCCCCGCTGCAGCGCACTGATTGGCTGAGCTGGACGTGAAAACACCGGGAGCCCCGAAGCAAGCCGGAGCGGGTGAAGTATACACTCCGGCGGCAGGGGGTTAACGGGGTGGGCTGCGGACATACTCACAGCGGGATGTCCATCCCACTGCGAGTTAGTTTGCCCATAGGGTGTACAGGGCAGGGTTCCGCAGCTAGAAAGCCGCTGCAGATCAGTTACGTGTGAATACAGCCTCATCCTAGATTTGCTCCAGGTCACAAAAACTGGTGCAGGCCTACGACTGGTCAGAAGCAGGTGAATTTGTTTGCAACTTCTTTTGTGACTTTTTACTTAAGACGCCGTTACTATGACAGCGTGACTTTTCTATAAATCACACAATATCTTGGAACAAAAATTTTTTGCGTGTTGGTTTGCGTGCCTGGTTATGGCGTACAAACAGCGATGCAAAACGCTGACTAAAATACCACATGTGAACGTAGTCTAAAGTTTTTTTTCTCTATGAAGGATTGTTGCATCAGTTGTAAAGATTAAGGAGTGTGTTAGAAACCTCCAGAGCTTGAGGGAACTGGGATCGTGTGTGCAAATGGCGAGCGACCAAACCATTCTCTTTTGCTGAGTGGGCAAAGACATCGAAAAGTCGTGTGATGAGAAGTCGTGCTGTTAGAAAAAGAACAGTAAATGTGTCTGGAGACCGGAGACGCTTCCAAACCTTACAAAATATATGATCTTATGTGGTATTGGATAGAAGAGCTTTCCAGAGCGGCTCAGGACACAAAAACTTGTTGCAACCAACTACAATTCCCATCATGCCTGAACCAAAGATATGGCTTTGGCTGTCCATGCATGATGGGAGTTTGGTTAGGGAGTTTAGGTTTGCAACAGCTGGAGTGCCAAGGTTAGCCATCACTGGTCTAGAAAATCCAGCTATATATAGTAACAGGACCAGCAGGGGGGACTGAGTGACCCTGAGACTTATACCGTTTTAAAGGGGTTATCCAGCGCTACAAAAACATGGCCACTTTTTCCCCTCTCGTCTCCATATTGGATGGGGTTTCAAACTCAGTTCCATTGAAGTAAAAGGAGCTTAAAGCGGTTGGCCAGCGAAAATCTTTTTCTTTCAAATCAACTCGTGTCAGAAAGTTATATAGATTTATAATTTACTTCTATTAAAAAACCTCAAGTCTTCCCATACTTATAAGCTGCTGTTTGTCCTGCAGGAAATTTTTTATTTTCAGTCTGACACAGCGCTCTCCTCTGACATCTCTGGCCGAGACCGGAACTGTCCAGAGCATGAGAGGTTTTTTTGGGGGTTTCATAGAAAACCGACCGACCGAGTTCCTGTCTTGGCCAGAGATGTCAGCAGAGAGCACTGTGTCAGACTGAAAATAAAACATTTCCTGCAGGATATACAGCAGCTAATAAGTATGGGAAGACTTGGGTTTTTAATAGAAGTAAATTACAAATCTATATAACTTTCTAATATCAGTTGATTTAAAAGAAAAAGATTTTCGCTGGACAATCCCTTTATTTGCAAACTACACCTGAACTGGAGAAAAGAGAGGGGGAAAAGTGGCCATGTTTTTGTAGCGCTGGATAACGCCTTTAAAGAACTAGTGAAGATGAAGAGAAGAGTAAATGATGACTCACGGGGGTTTCGATGTTTACAAGAAACCAAGATCAATACCTGATGTAAGAGGATAATGTCTCCTTACCGACTGATCCATAAAAACTGGCACAGGATAAACTGCAAACACAACACGTAGCAATAAATAACATACAGAGAGCTGACGAGGAGAGGTATATTACCGCTGATAGCAAGTCTTGACCATTTTACCCCAGGGAAGGGAAACCTGCGGACTCCTACTACAACTTCCACTATGCCTGTGTCAAATTTCAGCGCTTGGTCCCTTTGTTCGCGTGGGGATAAGCCGCTGCCAGGTGTGTAGATGAGTAAACTGGGAGGAATTGCAAGAAACAGCTACTAAAGACATATAAGAACCTTACGGGACTAGTTAAATTACAAACTTCAATCAATATCAATTACTAGCCTGACTCCGCTGAACATATACCAATAAGATACTCTACCTTACCAATTACTATGCATCCAAATGCCGATCCTCCTTTCTGACAGATGACCTGTTTCAGCGCTACTTCCTATCCTGCACAGGAGCCGCACTGTACTGAGCAATATGTGAGGATGGTGTCTATATGCCGTGCTGGATAACCATAAATCCTATGAGTCCCTCTTGAAGCCCTTTACATGAGAAGCAACCTCTTACAGTAGTAACACAGGCATTGTGCACTGAGCAGCTCAGATGGGATGTGTAAGCGCATTCACCAAAAGTTACAGACCGGGACTATACGTGATCCCGAGGGACATGGTGTCTATGTACTGAGCAAAATGCCTGCTGGAAATACAGAAAACAGAGGGGAGATTTATGAAGCCTTCGCCGGAGGCAAGGTGCAGATTCGCCTCTTCCACCAGCGTACGCCTCCCGTACGCTAGGCTTGCCCAATGGGCGGGCTGGCGGAGCTTGCAGGGGCGTGATGAGGCGGGGAGGAGGTTTGGCCCCCGCGCCTCATCTATCGTGATTTACGCTTGATCGCAGGCGCAAATCATCCTGCAACCATTGTGCTCATTCTCCATCCATCGTTGTCTATTGCAGAGATGGAAAACCTGTCAATTGCAGCTGAGGAGGACCCGGCAAAGACAAGCATTACATCAGTGCTCACTGAACAGGCAGCTGCTGCAAAACCACAATCCCCATCATTAGGGTAGGTTCACACTACGGATTCTGTCCCTCGTACCCGCCCCTGCTATAGACACCATTCTACGGCCAGGCGGATTTCGCCTTCCGCCAAAAGAACTGACATGTCAATTCTTTCGGCGGAATTCGCCCGCCCATAGAATTAAGTCTATAGGACGGGCGCAGATGTGCGCCCCTGTGAGCGGGTACGAGTGACAGAATCCGCCAAAACTTATCTGCACGGATTCAGAAGTGTGAACCCACCCTCAGAGATGAGTGAACCAGGGCGAGGTTCGGGTTTGTAAGAACCCAAACCATCAGCATTTGACTCCCGCTGTGTTCCCGTTCCATGGGGAAGGTGGAGACAGCCCATGTCCAGCCTGGATATAAGCCTATGACCTAGGATGTATTCCGGTTTTTCAGGCGGGACACAGAACAGAAGTAAATTACAAATCTATGGCACCAGTTGATTTGAAAGAAAAAAATTCTCGGGTGAACTACCCCCTCAAGTTTATATCTAACTTCCCTCCCACTGTGCAGCCAATACGTCTCCATCTGTCCCGTCCTCTGTACCCTCAGGGGAAGCTTTTATACATTAGATGTATTCTAATGCTCCTAATAACCACAATGTACAACACAGACGCCATAAGATCATTCAGCAATGAATAGAGTTACATACAATGATGACCCCTATACAGCAATACACAAAACCACGTGACCAAACTCAGTCCTCCCCGTACACAGCGGGTCTCCCCCCCCCCGAGGTCCTGCAGTAACTTCCTGTCCCATGCTGTAAAGTGACTTATAGGAAACCAAGGGTGGAGGGGTCCTTTATATGTACAGACTATGTATACACTTCCCTCCCATGGGTGACAGGGAGTATAATGGTTATACAGGTAGACACGTATAGCGGCGGCCAGCACCGATTCCTTGTAGCACAGGGGTCCTGGGTGTGAGCGCGATGTCGGGTAGTGATCTGATGGGGCGACTGTTTATACAATATAGGGACAGCAGGAAATAACTGTATACAATCCACACATCATCTCTGACTATATCGCCATCTATTACTACTTACAGTAAAGGACACTATAGACTATATATACAGTACATAGGTTGTATACAGTATGTATATACACACAGCCTTCTACACATGCGTATTTATACAGTAACCCAATGTATACATAGTACATATCGCTATACATGTATGGAGTGCATACAGGATATCTATATACACAGACATATACATTATATTATATATAATTTTTGTGTCAGATGTATTGGTACCAGAAGTGTGCAAACAAGTATCTATACAGACATCAGATGGTATATATACACAGTGTGCATCTGCCACTCTCTAACATATCTATGTACAGTATGAATGTGCACACTGTCAGGGGTCTCTAACCTGTGGCTCCCCAGCTGTGATGAGACACAGGTCTATACAGACATCTGAGGGTATATAAGCCATCATGTATACACACACTTATCCATACAGCCATCTGCCACCTATATATCTATACAGACCTCTGACAGTGTATACAGGTAACTATATGACTGCTTTATACAGGTATCTATGAGAGAAGACTATACACACACACTGACATGTATCACAGCGTACACATTCTATATACACACACACTGACATGTATCACAGCGTACACATTCTATATATACACACACTGACATGTATCACAGCGTACACATTCTATATATACACACACTGACATGTATCACAGCGTACACATTCTATATATACACACACTGACATGTATCACAGCGTACACATTCTATATATACACACACTGACATGTATCACAGCGTACACATTCTATATACACACACACTGACATGTATCACAGCGTACACATTCTATATACACACACACTGACATGTATCACAGCGTACAAATTCTATATACACACACACTGACATGTATCACAGCGTACAAATTCTATATACACACACACTGACATGTATCACAGCGTACACATTCTATATACACGCACACTGACATGTATCACAGCGTACACATTCTATATACACGCACACTGACATGTATCACAGCGTACACATTCTATATATACACGCACACTGACATGTATCACAGCGTACACATTCTATATACACGCACACTGACATGTATCACAGCGTACACATTCTATATACACGCACACTGACATGTATCACAGCGTACACATTCTATATACACACACACACTGACATGTATCACAGCGTACACATTCTATATACACACACACTGACATGTATCACAGCGTACACATTCTATATACACACACTGACATGTATCACAGCGTACACATTCTATATATACACAGACACACACACTGACATATCACAGCGTACACATTCTATATATACACACACACACACACTGACATATCACAGCGTACACATTCTATATATACACAGTGCACACTGACATGTATCACAGCATATACATTGTATATACACACAGCCACATGTATTATAGTCTACACACTGTATATACACACACCTACAGTATTACAGCATATACATTGTATATACACACACACCACCTGTGTATCAGTGTACACATTGGCACACACGTATTATAGTGTATACACACGCATTATAGCCTATACATTGTATATACACACACATATTATAGTGTATACATTGTATATACACACAGCTCCATGTACTATAGCCTATATACATTGTACATACACAGCTCCATGTATTATAGTGTATACATTGTATATACACACACAGCTCCATGTATTATAGTGTATACATTGTATATACACACACAGCTCCATGTATTATAGTGTATACATTGTATATACACACACAGCTCCATGTATTATAGTGTATACATTGTATATACACACACAGCTCCATGTATTACAGCCTATACATTGTATATACACACACAGCTCCATGTATTACAGCCTATATACATTGTATATACACACACAGCTCCATGTATTATAGTGTATACATTGTATATACACACACAGCTCCATGTATTATAGTGTATACATTGTATATACACACACAGCTCCATGTATTACAGCCTATACATTGTATATACACACACAGCTCCATGTATTACAGCCTATATACATTGTATATACACACACATCTCCATGTATTATAGTGTATACATTGTATATACACACACAGCTCCATGTATTACAGCCTATACATTGTATATACACACACAGCTCCATGTATTACAGCCTATATACATTGTATATACACACACAGCTCCATGTATTACAGCCTATATACATTGTATATACACACACAGCTCCATGTATTATAGTGTATACATTGTATATACACACAGCTCCATGTACTATAGCCTATATACATTGTATATACACACACAGCTCCATGTATTATAGTGTATACATTGTATATACACACACAGCTCCATGTACTATAGCCTATATACATTGTATATACACACACAGCTCCATGTACTATAGCCTATATACATTGTATATACACACACAGCTCCATGTACTATAGCCTATATACATTGTATATACACACACAGCTCCATGTATTATAGTGTATACATTGTATATACACACACAGCTCCATGTACTATAGCCTATATACACACACAGCTCCATGTATTATAGTGTATACATTGTACATATACACACAGCTCCATGTATTTATAGTGTATACATTGTATATACACACAGCTCCATGTACTATAGCCTATATACATTGTATATACACACAGCTCCATGTACTATAGCCTATATACATTGTATGCATCTGTATAGAGTGCGGGCGGGCCGGCTGTCACCTGTACGGAGACATGAGGAGACAGCCGCCGCCGCTCCACTCACCCAGGCTGCCGGCGAACCCGTCCATCTTGTGCTGCTGCTGCTGCTGGCTGCCCGTGCTGTGCGCGTCCTGTGGGGCTGCAGTGGCGGCGGCGCCTTCCTGGATGGGGCTGAGCTGGGGAGTCTCTCTCATTCAGTCCGCGCACAGGAGGCGGAGGCCGGTGAGCGGCGGTCAGTCAGCTCCGAGCTCAGTGCGGGTTATGTGGCTGCTCCTCTTCCTCCTGCCGCTCCCGCCTCTGTCACTGACGCCCTCCCTCTCCTGCCATAGCCCCGCCCAGCTCCTCCGGCTTCAGCCACGCCCATGTGTAAGTTTTTTTTTTTTCTTTCCCACCTGTAACAACTTTATTGCACGTTTTTGTTCTCACATTCTTCTCAGAAAGAGGAAGCTAAAGGTCTTAAAGTGGTAAATACACTCATGTACAGGATTTGTCCATAGGAGAAACATAAAAAAAATAATGACATTTTGTAATATATTGTTATTAGCAAATATGTTTTGTTTTTGAAAAAGAAATGGTAACCACCAACAAGCGCAAGCACATCATGTGACCTCCCCACACCTCCTAGGACACGCCTACGCAGCCAGGTGAACACGCATTCAGGTGTGTCTAGAAGAAAGTGCACATGTATACCAGGTCTGGTGTATTAGATGTGAGAATACAGTATATACATTCATCTACATTGATACTGAAGCACCAAGGGAGAGCGGTGGAATGCAGTTTGCAGTTAAAGGGGTTATTCAGTGCTACAAAAACATGGCCACTTTCCCCCTACTGTTGTCTCCAGTTTGGGTGGGGTTTTGAAACTCAGTTCCATTGAAGTAAATGGAGCTTAATTGCAAACTGCACCTGAACTGGAGACAACAGTAGGGGAAAAGTGGCCATGTTTTTGTAGTGCTGGATAACCCCTTTAAGCTCCATTCACATCAATGGAACTGAGCAGCGAAACCTCGCCCAAGCTGGAGACAAGAGTGGGGCTGTCTCTGGAAGAAAGTGGCCATGTTTTTTTAGCGCTGGATAACCCCTTTAATTCCATATAGAATATGAGTGGAGAGCCTGAACTGATTGGGTTCGGCAATGTTCTCTGATCCCCGAACGCTCAACATTTGACTCCCCGTGGCGGCAGGGGTTAGATGCCGCCCTAAAGAGTCATCTCTGCCCAACACTAAATATGAGCGCCACATGCAAAACTACACACGTACATGCCTTAAAGGGGTCATCCTGACCCTCACTGTTGGCGAGGATGCGGGCAACATGGCTCGTTATTCCACATCTTGTGGAACTGCCCTTTACTAAAATTATTCTGGAACCAAATGAATACCATCCCGAGCTAAATTTTAGGTACTACTGTTACTCTAACCCTGGCCCCGGCATTACTCAATATAGGCCTAGGTCATATTCCCTTTTAACACTGACCTATAGTATGCAAAATTCTGACCATTGCTCGGCTAGCGATTACTAGACGCTGGAATTCTCGCACTATTCCCATAAAATTTGACCTCTTAAGAGAAATAGACTAGATATAGAACATTGAACGCTATATTGCATATGGTAGGGACACACTCACCACTTTCCGATCACAATGGGAAGCAGGGAAAAATGCAAATTTCACAAAACACCTACCTCATGGACTGGACTAGTCAATTCATGCTGCGTTGATTCTGCCAAACACATACCTCCCAACTGTTGCTGGGAGGAAAGAGGGACATTCATGACAATGTGCCACACCCCTATAGCGCACCCCTGTAGCCACACCCCTACATAGTATATCCCCACATAGTATACCCCCCTCTGTGTAGGCCCCACCTAGTATAGCCCCCCCTGTGTAGCCCCAACTTGGTATGACCCCCATTTATTATAGCCCCTCTTTGTAGCCCGCACATAATATAGCCCCCACTTATTATAGCCCCCCTTTTTATCCCCCACATAGTATAGCCCTCCTTTTTATCCCCCACATTGTATAGCCCCCCTTTTTATCCCCCACATACTATAGCCCTTCTTTTTATCTCCCAATCCCCCACATAGTATAGCCCCCCTTTTTATCCCCCACATAGCATAGCCCCCCTTTGTTGCCCCCCCCCCTGTGTAGCCCCAACATTGTTTATGCTCCCCTCCCCCTTCATGTAGTACTATGTATAAAAAAAAAAAAAAAAAAAAAGCAGAAGGATACTCACCTTGTTCCCCAGTAGCCTCCTCCTGGAGGTGCTGTCTGCAAGTACAGACGTCTGATGCAGGCTCCTTGTTCCAGCCCTGCAGTGCCTGCACTCTTCTCTCCTTCTTGGCTCTGGACAAGACATCACATCTGGGCCAAGCAGAAGAGGAGTGCGGGCGCTGCGGGGCTGGAACAGGAAGCCTGCAAAAGATGTCCTCCACGGCCCTTCAGTGTCCGTGGCAGCCAGTAAGTGTCACTGTGAGCACTGTGCGAATGCTGGGGCTGGAGACGGGTGTGGACAAGGCAGGCGGGGGTGTTGGGGGGACAGCGGGACACACGGGGGCCGTCCTGGGACGGCAGGACATCACCCAAAAACTGGGACTGTCCCGCCGAATCCGGGACGGTTGGGAGGTATGCGAACATTCAACATTGTATACCTGGATCAGATATACCTGCTGGTTGTTGTTGTTGTTCCCTGTTTTCCTGTGTTAGTAGTGATTTAATATTCACTGGGTACTGACTATTTCTTCGTTTTGACATTCTTCCCTGGCATGAGGATCTCTGGTGTAAGACATATGTATTGGACAGAGTTTCGATGAGGTATCATTTTCACACCTGTAGATTGAGATGATCCTTGCTTTGTACCCTACATTCTGTTGTGATTGTTTGTCACAATTGATACTACCTTGTATTACTGTTTGTTAAAAATTTTCAAAAAGCATTTCAATAAAAATATATAGAAACTTAAAGGGGTCATCCGATATAAAAATACTTGTCCTCTATCCACAGCTTAGGAGACAAGTATGAGATCATGGAGGGGACCCAACCAACGCCTCCTCTTCCCTTAGGGGTAGCACATTTAGCCCATGCAGGGCACTCACAGTAACATAAGGTACATGCCTCCTTGGGTTGTCATGTGAAAAAACTGTTCCTGGGTAGTTTTGAGCAGATCTGGGAAAATGTTAATGTTATCCGAACCTGAACGCTCAGTATTTGAGAAGTTAGATGCTGACCATAGACTGTATTCATGTTTTCCCGGCAGTTTGAAGATGCATCCAACCTTGTGGGGCGCCGACTGCGCATCACTTTGTATAATAGCGGTGCTCGGCCGGTGGCTAACGATTCCCAAACTGTATACATCACCTATCCATGCTGCAGGGCTCCTCTTGCGCTCTGCTTCTCCTCCGATCCCACGCGCTCCAGCTTTAGAGCTGCTTGTCTGAGCTGACAGGCTGCTCAGCCAATCACAGGCCGGGACCGCCGCAGCCAGTGATTGGCTGAGCGGCCTTTCAGCTGAGACAGGCTGCTCTGAAGCTGCAGCACGCGAGGGCGAGGGAAAAGCAGAGCACAAGAGGACCCCCGCAGCATGGATAGGTGATGTATACAGTTTAAGCAAGGGCTGCAAGGACATTGGAAACGATGTCCGTGCAGCCCTTGTTAAATGATTATCGGCCCGTGTAATAGGCCTAGTACACGAGCGCCGATCTAGCAGAGGCGCTCGTTTACAGTTATTATCAGGCCCCCATCAGCCTGTGTAACAGGACCCTAACGCCTCCTTGCTCCCCGTCCTATCCCTATCCCTGCTTGATTGACAGTCAGTAACGATTAGCGCTGAGTCCGATCATTCAGCATTTGATTATCGATGACTGAAGAAGTTGGGAGTCCTGGAAAACATGGATACAGCTATACACCATAGGCTGTATTCATGTTTTTCTGGACTCCCTAGGGCTGCATCCATCTTACTCAGCCACCGGTAATCAAATGCTGCATGCTCAGTCTTGGACAAACCGGAGCGTTCTCGAGGTTCGCTCATCTCTTCTCTATTGTATAATGAAAACATCTACAAACCTTTAAATTTTTTCAAACCTTTTATGATTAGGATCCCTCATTGCTGATATCCACAGGATACAAATCTGTCCCGGTCATATGACGATCACACAGGCACAGGTCTATAAGCATCACATGACCGGAACTGGTTTACATCTACTAAAAAATAGAAATTATGATTCCGATTCACTGACAGTAAGCAGAAATCTTAAAAGCTGTGAGGAACCGATACAGAAAAAATCCCTTTAATTCTTTATCAAGTATGACTAGTTGTATCAAATTTCTAATATGCAGTGAGCCATTCATACCTGGAAGATGAGAGCAATTTACCATCAGACTAATAGCCCAGCATCTGCCTCCATCTCCGCAACAAATCTGATTTAAATTGATGGCCCTCTCCTGACCCCGGCTAACAAGATTCTGAGCCAGCCGTCATTGTTTCTGCATCGCTTGGAAGATTCCCAGCAGCCTCACTACATTCATCACTTCATTTCTCATCCAACGTTGGCTCTGAGCACCTGGATCTGTGAGATGGTCTCCCCATGCCATGGCTCAGGTTGGGGAATACTGCCATAGGGCCGTTCCCACTGTTCATCCTTTGAGAAGAGAGCGAAGGCGCACAAGAAATCCCATAGGGCAGGCAGAATCTCAAGTGGACTCCGTTCGTAATTTCAGCCTCTTTTGCTCAGTGGGAATGGGCACTTACAGTGTTGCTCAATTGATTGCTTGCTGATAACATCAGAAAGGATAGGAGATAGTTCTGATCCCGGCCTTTCAACCTCTTAGGCTACATTCACATGTTCAGTAGTTTTTCAGGACCATATATGATTTCTGCAATCATCCGCAATCTATGTCGGCCAGAGCATTACCGCGATCCGTCTTCCTTTGGGGGTTCCTGGCTGGACGTCCCCCTCAGCCAAACAGTGGCTGCAGCAGAGCAGTGCACTGATTGGCTGAGCAGGACGTCCACCCAGGAACCTCCAAAGCAAGTCGAATATTGCTTCCCATAGACATTACAGGGCAGGGATCCGCTGCGGATCCGCCCTGTGTGTTTACAGCCTCAAAATAATTACTCGTCTGTACTTCTTTACAGATTTGCTGATATCACTGATGTTGAATCCATAAAAATTACAGATCCACAAAAAATTATGGCCGCTCCCATAGACTTCTATTGGACAATCGGTGCTGAAATTGCAATCCGTACTAGAGCTTGTTAGTAATTTTGGCGCATGCAATTTCTTGCGGATTGCGGATCCGTAAATATACGGACAGTGTGAACAGCCCAAATTGAAATCAATGGGCCCTAAATTTGTCTGTAATTGTGAATTTGCAATTACAGTCAAAACTACAGAAGGTGTGGATGTAGCATAAAAGGAACCAGTCAGCCCAATTGGTCTGATATGGTTCCCTGGAGAAATGTATAAAGGCTGCAGCAGGAGCTTTATACCGGGAAGAATGACTTTTATTCCCCCGGCTTGTGACAGACACTGGTGGGGAAGTAGTCATCTGGGTGGCTCCCTGCCCATGTCTAGTCACAGCGCTCTGTCTGTCAGAGCGCTCGGCAGGATGATTGACAGGCAGAGAGGCCAGTAATGGACCTTTCTGTCTGTCAATCATTCCCGCGGAGCGCGCTGACAGGCAGAGCACTGTGACTAGACATGGGCGGGGAAGTAGTTATCAGGGCGGCTACTCGCCCGTGTCTAGTCACAGCGCACAATTTAGGGCAAGGGCTGCACGGACATCACTAACAATGCCTGTGCAGCCCTTGCTAAATGATAATCAAGCTGTGTAACAGGCTCAGTAAACGAGTGTCGATCTAGCAGATCTAAGCTCATGTACATTAATGATCAGGCCATCATCAGCCCGTGTAATAGTACCCTAGGACTGCTCGATAAATCTCCCCCAAGATTCATATAGGCTTCTATAGGGGAGAATAGTTTCCAACATATGGCATCCATTGAAGTGTGGCGACACACAACGCCACCGCAATATAGTTCAGAGGCCCACAGGACTACGCATGCCGCTGTGCAGACCACTATGTGCATGAGGACTTACTTTCTATAACTTTCTATAGACTTATGGCTTCCTCTGTGATGTTAAGCATTCCTCGCTGAAACCAGAACATGGAACATTGACTTACAAATTATTTCATGTGCCAGTCAGTATAACCCAAATGCTTCAATGAGTAAATAATAACAGTTCTAATACAGAGAGACAGGCGGTACTTGGCGTTAGGCAACTAAGAAACTCGATACATAAACATTATAGACCATGTGGCAGAAATTAGAGAGTAAAAAATAAAATAAAAAACAGAACGCCTGCAAGAGAGAGAGAGAAAAAAAAACAACAACACAGATGCCAGGAATGAAAGAGGAGACAAGTTATATTGTGCGGTCGGAGGAAAGCGAATAGCAACATTCTGACTCAAACGAGGGAGCCGAACGTTTTCAGGATTTGGGATCAGAACTTTCTCTAGCATTACGGTCCAGATCTCCAGACCAAACATTTGGATTCTCACTTTCATCAACCTTACAAAAATGTAGGTGAACGTCATAAAAAAGACCCGAATAACAAGGACATCCAGCAAGAATTCTGCTAATATGGAACAGTGGTTGTTCTTGGAGGAGAAGTGAGTGATATGTGTAACACTGATGCCAGGCTCGGGTTATGAAGGAAAGGGAAGAAGTTGTGTTGCGGAGTAGTTACTATGGTTTATAAAGAAACAGTAGACCAGTCATCTCTAACATGTCGCCCTCAAACTGTTGCAAAACTACATTTCCCATCATGCTCGGACAGACTTTAGTAGAGAGCCACAAGGTGGGGGACATGGTTTTAAACCCAGAGAAAGACTTAAAGGAAAAGTCTGGCGAAAATTTTTATTAAAGAATTGTATTGCCCCCAAAAAGTTATACAAATCACCAGTATACACTGTGCTTTTTCCCTGCACTTACTACTGCATCAAGGCTTCACTTCCTGAATAAAATGGTGATGTCACTTCCTGGATAAAATGGTGATGTCACTTCCTGGATAACATGGTGATGTCACTTCCTGGATAACATGGTGATGTCACGACCCGACTCCTAGAGCTGCGCGGGCTGTGGCTGCTGGAGAGGATGATGGCAGGGGGATGCTCAGTGTCCCTCCAGTGCCCTGTGTCCCTCAGTGTCCCCCTGCCATTATCCTCATCATCCTCTCCAGCAGCCACAGCTCGCCCAGCTCTAGGAGTCGGGTCGTGACATCACCATGTTATCCAGGAAGTGACATCACCATGTTATCCAGAAAGTGACATCACCATGTTATCCAGGAAATGACATCACCATGTTATCCAGGAAGTGAAGCCTTCATGCGGTAGTAAGTGCAGGGAAAAAAGCATTTTATAAGCATTTCCTGCAATAATTGTATAATGGTGATTTGTTTAACTTTTGGGGGGCAATACAATACTTTAATAAAAATTTTCGCTGGACTTCTCCTTTAAAGGGGTATTCAATGATGACAAGATTTGCCCTATTCACAGTATCCACAGGACATACCTAGGCTTCCCCATACCGCGCCCCCCCCCCCCCCCCGCTTGCAGGTCGTCCCCATACTGTATACCTCCCTCCTCTGCAGGTCGTCCCCATACTGTATACCTCCCTCCTCTGCAGGTCGTCCCCATACTGTATACCTCCCTCCTCTGCTGGTCGTCCCCATACTGTATACCTCCCTCCTCTGCAGGTCGTCCCCATACTGTATACCTCCCTCCTCTGCTGGTCGTCCCCATACTGTATACCTCCCTCCTCTGCAGGTCGTCCCCATACTGTATACCTCCCTCCTCTGCTGGTCGTCCCCATACTGTATACCTCCCTCCTCTGCAGGTCGTCCCCATACTGTATACCTCCCTCCTCTGCTGGTCGTCCCCATACTGTATACCTCCCTCCTCTGCTGGTCGTCCCCATACTGTATACCTCCCTCCTCTGCAGGTCGTCCCCATACTGTATACCTCCCTCCTCTGCTGGTCGTCCCCATACTGTATACCTCCCTCCTCTGTAGGTCGTCCCCATACTGTATACCTCCCTCCTCTGCAGGTCGTCCCCATACTGTATAACTCCACCCCCCCTTCCCTTCCCCGTACCGTATTCATCATCCCTCTGCAGAAAGCCTCCATACTTTATACCTCTTACCCCCTCTCTAGTTGCCCACGTTCCCTCCGTCCCCCCATATTAAATGTCCCCTTACCTGTGTCACCTTACCTGTGTTGAGCAGGTGGGGGTGGAGCATAACAAGTCTGGCACTGATTGGCTGATGCTCATCCACTCAGTGTCAGAGATCTGGTCAGCTGACTGTACCTAGGCCTTATTCATGGAGTACATTTGAAGCTCACCACAAAAACCCTGTAAAATCCCGCTAGGTCTGATTTCCCCTACGTCATGTTATTTTCTTTTTTATCATGTGATTCCAGGATTTTTATTGAAGAATAGAAATAGACCAGACGAAATGCCAATCAATATGCATATAGATTTTTTTTTAATTTATACCAGAAAATAAACCTAAATACACAGTGAACCTTCCCTATTTCTCCTGCTAGAGTTCATCTCTTTCCAGTAGAGATTTGGAAACTGCACATTTCCGGTTTTTGATTTCTTTCAACCTCTGACTATTTCTTTTATTCTAATACCCATATAATATATGTAAACGACATACAACATCAAAGCGAAAGCCTAGAGGCCGGCAGTGAGAAATTCACAGGCCTCGGGCTACAGAATAACAGGAGCGCTGCCGCATTATAAAACTCTGGCTACAAACTTTGATATCTGTCATGTATATTCATGAGGCTCAAACCGTCCAAGTCAGACGAGCGCATCCCTGATACTCATCTGATCTGTGTCTCCATATTTATTTATGACTCTTATATGCTAATAGATTTCCCTCCCATCTTGTATTATTGTATTACTACTGTACTTATATTGTAAGATGTCAAAGAGGGGATCTATTACTCTGGAGGATTTCATGGAATGCCCATTCATTTAAATGGTTACCAATTAAAGGGTACGTTCACATGTAACATATCGCAGCGCATTTCATGCTGCAAGTTTTTTACGGTGAAATCTGCTGCAATTCTGACCAGCATTAAAGTCTATGGCACTCCATTCCACTGCCATAGCGGTGATAAAGTGAATAAATACTGTGCTGCTGTAATGTTAAAGGGGTTGTTCACCAAAATATTTTTTGTTCTTAAATCAACTGGTGCCAGAAAATGCCAGAGATTTGTAATTTACTTCCAGTATTCCAAAACTTTGGCAGAGGTGGCAGCAGAGAGCACTGTGTCAGACTCGAAAGAATACACCACTTCCTGCAGGACATGCAGCAGCTGAAAGGTACTGGAAGACTGGAGATCTTTTAATAGAAGTAAAGAACAAATCTCTGGCACTTTTTGGCACCAGCCAATCACTGCGCTGTCCTGCCAGAGCCAGGCTGAGTGGGCTGTCAGTGAGCTATGGACCCGGAGAGGCATCAGGAGATCAGCGGGGGAGCGTGGACAGGGTTCTTTTTCATTTTTTTAACATCCCAGCAGCACAGTATCTATTCACTTTTACACCATTATGGGCTCCATTCTAGCAGTGAAATGAAAATCCACTGTGAGAATGGCGTGCCATAGACTTTAATGCTAGTCAGAATCAGCAGATTTCACTGCGAAACTTGAAGGGTGAAAGCCACAGCAATACAGTACATGTGACTATACCTTAATACTAGATCTCTCCTGTAGCGGGCGCTGTACAGCTGACTGGAGAGACCCATGGTGGCAACAGCTGACCGCCAGGAGTTTTAGAAGGGAAAGTACTAAAGGTACTAAAGCCATGAATTTACCTTCCTTCCGCCATTTAATCTTCCACCTGCACATAGTCATACATAAATACATCCTCATACATGTGCTGAGACATCCTCCTGCGCCAATCACAGCACACAAGGCCTCCGCCATTACACTCACACAATCTTCTGCTGGCTTTAAAGTTTGGAAACAGGGGGCTACAGGGGGGTTGTCTAGCTATCTACAGGGGTTATATTACTGGCTACTAGGGGTAGATTACAGGCTACTGGGGTTGTATTACTAGCTAATGGAACCATATTACTGGCTACTAGGGGTAGATTACAGGCTACTGGGGTTGTATTACTAGCTAATGGAACCATATTGCTGGCTACTTGGGGTATATATTATTGTCTGGGAGGTTATATCTAGCCACTGGGGGCATATCTGACTACAGAGGGCTACAGGGCAGGTCATATTATAGGATATAGGGGCAAATTACTTGTTTGGGGTTGCAGGGATAGTGGCACAGTACTCATACCGCCCAACTTTTACTGAGTGCAAGGAGGGCCATAGACACGCCCCAACCAAACAATAAACACACCTTCTAACCACACCCATGCCCAAGACACGCCCCCCAAAACCACACCCAACCACGTTTCCCACAATCACAGGGTAGCGCAACACTGATTTTCTTATGCCACCGCAGCTACTGAATAAAATCCACTGTACACAGATCACTTTTACCTCATACAGACATATATAGGTGGAGCCAGCCCTACACAGGTTCTGCACTCCATATACATTACAGTGCAGTTATATCCAGTGACTCACAGGGGACGTCTTCTCTGATCCGTTTTCATTTTCTTCTCCGTCTGCCCTGGGCCATTATGAGAACTTCTCCAAACTACAAATCCACAGAATCTGCCAGACAGACATATTAGGCTCCTCACTCGCACCATCCTCATCTCTCTACAAACTGCACATCTGTATTGGCCCTTTACACCCTTATTTAGTGGGTAGGCTGACTCTATGTGATCCCCCTTATAGTATATGCCCCCCCTTTGTTATCTCACTTATAGATGGCCCCCCCTGTGTTGTCCATCGCCCTTATAGATGGCCCCCTTATACATGTCCCCCCTTATAGATTGCTCCCTATACATGTACCTGTGGTGTCCCTGCTTAGAACAACCCTTGAAAAAGCCTAGTGCCTCAAAAGTAAAGTGGTGATGAAGTTGTGTATAAGTTTGCCACTAGATGTCAGTAGTATGTATATTCGTGTATATATGTTGCACAGCTGTACTCATGTAAGGGTTACTGTATTGTATGATTCTGTACACCAGTGAGAGTTACTCTTTTCTTCTGCCTATCTCTATCCTCCTTTCTTCTTGCACTCTCTTCTCCACCACTCACAGGAGCTGTTACACACATCCTGTAGGAAGTTGTCACATGGGGAGAGGAAGTGTAGACCCACACTTAGTCAGGAGAAAGATACACAGATCAGGCATCCCTTTTGAGCTTAGCCAGGAGCCGGACTCTGCCAGGTTCCCTGTCCGGGACAGACCAGCTGTAGTGTACACTTATAGAGAACACAGAGACTTTCTTTTCTAAAGCAACCTTTCCACTAAAGATTCAGTGCTAGAGCAAAGCAGCTAAGAGCCTACGTACTCTTATCTCGCAATGCAGGTGACACCGGACAACCTCGGACACTTCACTCAACTCAGGTGACTAGGACTGAGGCTTGTGTCACCCTGATAGGACGAGTACCCCGACACAGCAGGGCAAAAGGTGGTATAGCGACTTATGGGCACAAGTATTCTTTCAAGTATTCTTCTCAAGTATTCTTCTTCTTCAAAAGTTCAGGACGAGCACAGTACTACATTGGGTTGGAACTCTCCTGACATACTTCTCTCCACTACTCTGAACTCTCTCTATACTCTTCTCAGCACGCACCCAAGTCAGCACTGCTACGCTACTCTACTCTACCTCAACAGCTCTCAGTACAGATCTAGTGAAGTCAAGTTTGTATAAGTCAAGTATTATTTATCTGTATCACAGAAGATTTACCAGTAAAAAGAAAGAGTTTATTTATTCTATTGGGACTCAGGGATCATTGCACCAGCACCTACACACAAGCTACACCATCCTTGGGTCATTTCCCTTTTCTGTGGGTGGCGGTACTGACAGTCCGGGTGGGTCACATCTCCCCTCTGGACCACCGTGATAAGCGCCCAAGGGACCATCACGAACCCGGTCATCAACCATTGGGGAAGGATATAGCCAGCCACACACAACAAGCAGGTATACTATCACACCTGTGTGCTGTGTTAGCACTGGCGTCACAACAGAACTATAACCGTCTGAGCTATATTCCACCGACCAACCACCATAGAAGTGGCATCACCCGGACAACTTACCAGGTGACCGGTCGAGTACACGCCACATCCCCCTTATACATGGCCCCCTTATAGATTGCCCCCTTATACATGGCCCCCTTATAGATTGCCCCCTTATACATGGCCCCCTTATAGATTGCCCCCTTATACATGGCCCCCTTATAGATTGCCCCCTTATACATGGCCCCCTTATAGATTGCCCACTTATACATGGCCCCTCTTATAGATTGCCCCCTTATACATGGCCCCCTTATAGATTGCCCACTTATACATGGCCCCTCTTATAGATTGCCCCCTTATACATGGCCCCCTTATAGATTGCCCACTTATACATGGCCCCTCTTATAGATTGCCCCCTTATACATGGCCCCCTTATAGATTGCCCCCTTATACATGGCCCCCTTATAGATTGCAGGGGTAGGGACACATTACTGACTGCAGGGAAAGGGACTTCAAGCGATAAGATGGAATAATCTTGGGTAAAGTTTTGTAACTTATAACAACTTTTTCTAATCTTTTCCGATTTTCTGCTCATGAGTACGGTATTTTTTAGCATCAGGAGAGAGACCGCTATAGCCGTGTTACCCACTACATGCAATCTGCAGAAACTGCTTATTTTTGTCTGATCTCTACATTTTCTGGAGAAGGGACAAAGGATTTACTATGAAATGCGGCCAAACCAGAAACCAATTCTGAAACTGCTAAGCATCATTTCTGATAGAATTTCCATGGCTCTCACATGCATTCCATTCTCTATCCAATTTTTTTTTTTTTTATCTTGGAGAATGAGTCTGGTCCAAAAACTATTTTGACTCAGCAGCAGAGGAAAAACAAAATCTGCCATTGGCCGTCTACTCTGTGTTTGTAAATAGGGCTACACGAATGAACACAAAGGAAAAGCAGGATATCACATTGTTATATAGAACAAGTCCAGCTCACCTGTATCCGAAAAGTAAGATGCACGGAAAATGCAGGACTTTTATATAATTGTAGCAGAAGGTCAGGACAGGCAGCAGGACACGGACAGGAATCACAAAATAACTATTAGACAGCAAACCTTAGCAGAGGTTAAAGGCAGAAGCGGATTATAATAGGTGCGTTTTAGGCGGGAGCCCGGGGCCCTGAGCTCCTGGTGGGCCCATGGCCACCCAAAATGACTTATACTTTTAGTGGAGTATTGTCTTTTGGCTACAGTTCTGCCATGTACTCTTAGCACCACGCTAGTGTTGCCATAGTTACAGTGGAGTGGGGGGGCCCAGACTTGGTGAACAGCCCCTGATTAAAGGGGTAGTTCAGCAAAAAAAATTCCTTTCAAATAAACTGGTACCAGAAAGTGCCAGAGATTTGTAAATTACTTCTATTAAAAAAAAAAAATCGCCAGTCTGACTTATCAGCTGCTGCATGTCCTGCAGGAATTGGCGTATTCGCTCCAGTGGTGTATGCTTTCTTCTGTCCCCTCTGTCCATGTCAGGAACTAGACTTGAGATTTAATGGAAGTAAGTGGGGGAAAGGTCTCTAAATAGTCTGTGATAAAATAAAAGAGGAGCAAATCAGGTTAAGAAGCCTGCACTGGTCCTTAATGGAAATGTGAAAAAAGACCATTAATTAATTAAATCATGTTTTTATGTTAAAGCGACTCTGTACCCACAATCTGTCCCCCCTAAACCACTTGTACCGTCAGATAGCTGCTTTCAATCCAAGATCTGTCCTGGGGTCCGTTCGGCAGGTGATGCAGTTATTGTCCTAAAAAACAACTTTTAAATAGGCAGCCCTGTGTCAAACGGCTGGGGCTTACAGAATCTGTGCCCTAACTTTGCACCACCCCTCCGCCCCTTCTCCCCACCCTCTTCATCATTAGGAATGCCCCTAGAACATTTTCTCCATGCTGAACATTGCACAGGTGGCCTAACGATCCAGCCCATGTTCAGTATTCACACAGCTGAGGAATAGAAGACAATCTGCCAGGAGCATTCCTAATGATGATGAGGGCGGGGAGGAGGGACAGAGAGGTTGTGCCAGCCTAATGCATACACAATCTAGGCCACGGCCGTTGGGCACGGGGCTGCAAGTTTATAAGTTGTTTTTTAAGACAATAACTGCATCACCTGCCGAACGGACCCCAGGACAGATTTTGGATTAAAAGCAGCTATCCGAAGGTACAAGTGGTTTGGGGGAGTCAGATTATGGGTACAGAGTCGCTTGAAGGTGCCGTCATACACAGCATATCTGCAGCGGATTACTCGCTATGAATTCACAGACAAATCCACTGCGGATACTTGCCCATTCATTTCAATACATGACATACAGCGCACTGATTGGCTGACCGGAAGGCCCTGAAGCAAGCAAGAGCCTGGAGCAGGTGATGTATGTTCCGGGGCCGCGGGGGTTAATGGCCCTAAGTTTAACATACTCGCAGCAGAATGACAATCCCGCTGCATGTATGTCAGCCCATTGAAATGCATGGGAAGTATCCGCAGCTTATTTCACTTCAAATTCGCAACAAGAAATCCACTGCGGATACGCTGTGTGTGAATGCGCCCTGAAATAGATTTTTGGAGAATTTTTGGTGATTTTTTTTTTTTTTTTTACAAAAGGTTCCATACAAAGATTAGAGCCAGGAGATGTTCATTGTGTCTATGTTCATGAGGCTTGCTGTAAAGCATGTCACTAGATGCTGTTATAAACAGTTCAGGAGAGTTGACTGCCCCTGTAATAAGGTACTATGGTTGTATCTATATATTCCAGGCAGCCTTAGTGCTGCATTCATCTTCTTCAGCCACCGTAATCACATGCCGCACGCTCACAGCTGCATAGTTACATAGTTAATACAGTTGAAGAAAGACACATGTCCATCAAGTTCAACCAAGGAGGGAATGAATACAGGGAAGGGGGAGGGGTGATGATAGGTTCTATACAAATGCATTTAAGTTACAGTGGTACCTTGGTTTAAGAGTAACTTGGTTTAAGAGCGTTTTGGTTTAAGAGCTCACAGTTTTTCAAAATTGTGACTTAGTTTAAGAGCATTGCTTTGGTGTAAGAGCTCCCTGTACTGGGTGGGAGGGCGAGTGGAGGAGGGGCATGGTCTGCATAGCGGGGTCTACAGCCCTGTATTCTGACCCAGGAAGTCTCCCTCACCTTCCAAATCATACCAGATCAACTTCAGGCTGGGGCTTACATCAGAGGACAGGACTGTGGAGGTAATCTTTCCATA
The DNA here is from genome assembly GCF_027789765.1 of Dendropsophus ebraccatus. NCBI lineage: Eukaryota > Metazoa > Chordata > Amphibia > Anura > Hylidae > Dendropsophus > Dendropsophus ebraccatus. Next base: position 15,777,328 of record NC_091468.1, on the reverse strand, counting down.
GCTGTTACCCCTCTCTCCCCGGACAGAGTGCTGCTATACTGTGCCCACATCTGTCCTGCTCATTCCGTCATGCTCCCTGCAGTCTCTGTCCGCCCTTGTGTTTCCCATCCTCTCCATTACTGTACAATAATTTATAATATCACATATTCTGCTGTTTGTTTGTTTTACATGTTATTCAGAATAATAAATCATTATTTTTGGGGTGTGGAACCAATTGTCTGCATTTGAATGATTTTTTATGGGAAAATTTGCTTTGGTTTAAGAGTGGATTTGGATTACAAGCACAGTCCAGGAACGAATTATGCTCGTAATCCAAGGCACCACTGTATTTTGGTGTAAGAACTTGTCTAGGTCGGTTTTGAAGCCCTCTACTGTTTTAAAGTAACAGAAGTCAGTGCAAGTGCATTGAGGTCCAGGGGAACAGCGTCATAGAGCTGAAAGCTGGAACCAGACACTATGGAGAACCTTTATATAACTGAACCACCCTTACAGAGGAAGGTAGCAGGGACAAAGATGATGGGCATGGAGGCCTCAAGGCAAGCAGTGTATGGCAGTGCTGTATAAAGGGTACTCATACTTACACCCATACTTGCACCCATACTTGTCAGTTTTCATGGCTGCCCAGTCTAGATTAATTGTTCCATTTAAAGGCACTGCCCACCAGCACTGATCTCGACAATCGGCACTCGTGTGTGCCTCGGCATGGTCCCATATCAGGCCATGTAGAAGAGATAGCTATGGACAACAGAAGGCATCCATGCAAAGAAAAAGGAAAGCCTTTACCCATGTGCCAACAAATGTCGGAAAATACTTGACTTGAGTAACTAGCATTCAAGTATTTTAGTACTCACTCCTCTCTCTCATAAAATTTCGGTTGTCTACTTTCACGTTACCCATGTTGCACCCAATCACTGGATGCAGTCTTGCCTCCAGCAATGAGGCCATTGATTAGGTATACCACCAATACAAGAAAGTCCCAGAACTGATTGCTATATCTTCTTCTTTAGGGGGATATTACATGGGACGATTTTTCCGCGATTAACGATAAACGATCTCAAAATACCGCTATGACAAACGATCTTAAAATTGTTCACCCTATAACACAGGACGACGATCGTTACTTATGGTTGTTCTTGCGCTTGTCCTTTGCCGGCTGATAGACCAGGGAACGACCGAATGGCGTGTTATTACACCAAATGATGTTGGAACGATTCGTGAAGATCAACAATGAAAATAGGTCCAGATTCTCTCAAACAATCAACAATTTCTCGTTGGTCGTTTAATCGTTGCCTGCTATTACACAAAAACAATTATCGTTTAAATCCAAACGCTCTTACAATTTTTTGAATTATAATTTTCCTGTGTAATACGGCCCTTTGTTTACCACAGCTCCTAGAGGTGGGCAGATTTTTCATGAAAAAACCCTTTAACATTACCCATTTTTTTAACCCTATTAGTTTCTTTTTAAAGACTGGGTCCTATACATCCACCTACTATAGGACGTGTGTTAATTTCCATTAAATAGTCATTAGTGTTTAGTCTACAGCCAGTTTCTTTCAACATCTACATTCCACAGCATGATACAATTACAAGATCCAGCATCGCTGCCTCCCACCAGACTGAACGCAGCTGGTGTGAGAAACTTCTTTTATTTGTAGTTCTGTATTTAGTCCTGTAAAAAAAAAATAAAAAAATTTAGGAGACAATAATACATTTGTGGGAATTTTTAGAAAACTGGATTTTCCTGTGGTCGGGAGACACAGTTACATTTAAGGGAGAAGAATGAAATGGATAATTTTGTAATAGTTGTAGCTAGAACAGTATATTACAGGCTGACGCACAAGCTTTATTCTAACTTTATTAAAATCCTCTAGATAAATTGACTTCTATGTGTTCTTGGCCCCCAGTTGCTAAAGTTACAGCAAATATAAAAACCATAAAAAGGAAATTTAGACAATAAAATTGTTCAGTGGGTGGGGTAATTCAGATTGGATTAAAAGGAGAAGTCCAGAGATTTCTAAAATCTGGCAGCCGGCAGGTACAGGGGGGATTTTGATCAGGAGTAGGAACTTACCTCTCCCCGTGCCCGTGGAGACCCGGGGGGACCGACCTCGGGACCCCCGCCGGACTCTTGGATCTCTGGAACTGACATGTCACGACCCGGCTAATAGGGGTGGGACGCTGCTCCAGTCACTGATTGGCTGAGCAGCCAGTCCATCAGCCAGGACAGGCCATGTCATCACAACTCAGAGGGAAAATGATTTTCAGTGGAGGTCCTGAGGCCGGTCCCACCGCACACCACGGCCACGGGGAGAAGTAAGTTCCTATTCCTAATCAAATCCCCCCCTCCCTTTTAAAAAAATTGCTTGACTTCTTTAAGACCTCATATATGCGCCAGAGCCGGAGAATGGAGACGTTATGGCGGCACTCTATACAACGCCATATTCTGCTCCTAAAACTATGATTATAACACGGCATCCGATGGGCGACACAAACTATTTTTGTTATATTTTACATGAAAAGATATCTACTTGCCTTGGTATGAAAGTGGACGCATGTGGAGATAAATGGTGAACTTGGACCAATGTTCACCAACCAATGGCTCTCTAGCTGTTATAATTTTTTATTAACTCCCATCATACCCTGATAAACTTTGATTAGTAGGGCATGCTGGGGGTTGTAGTTTTAAAACAGTGTGTGGAACATTGCACTAGATAATGGAGGCCATGTTGGGTAACTTTCTATCTACCGACATTGGTTAACTTTTCTATCTATGAGACTTGGGTCACATGACCTTCCTTCAGACGGGCGTCTGCCCTAGAAGCATCTAGAATGTTAAGTGACATTGACTTATAGGGCCACTTAATATGGTGGTTTTGGTGGTTTCCGTACAGAATCCACCCCTCGGCTCGGTCCTGTGTTTAAGACTCTTTGATGAGGCTCCACAGACTCTTCTTTTGCATATTACTGTTTCCCAGGGGGCAATGCACCTAGGACTTCACTGCATTGAGCGCTTTCACTAGCAGCCAGCAGTGTTGTTGTTTGGCTGGTCTCCCTGAGATAAGCGATCTATTTCTCTTATGGCTCTACTAGGCATTGCTCCCACCTAGCCAGAATCTTGCTCCACACTGATGAGGGGCAACACCCTGAAACAGCTGTATGTGGATGGATACCTAGCCTTGGTTTTTCCCTTGTTATCACATTGACTTATAGGGCCACTTAATATGATGGTTTCCTTACAGGAGCCACCCCTCGTCTGGGTCCTTCCCGGAGGGATATCTGGCTAGTCTTCTTTGATGAGGCTCCACAGGCTCTTCTTTTGCATATTCATGTTTCCCAGGGGGCAATGCAATTAGGACTTCACTGCATTGAGTGCTTTCACTAGCAGCCAGCAGTGTTGTTGTTTGGCTGGTCTCCCCGAGATCAGTGATCTGTTTCTCCAAGGGAAAATGTACCCAGAACCCATGCTAAAGACTGTGCAAAGCTATGACTACTCTGTACTATATGGCGTCTCTTTCCTGTATTGGTGTGCAGAGAATTTACTATCGCAAGTACGTCAGCACCTAGACACCAAACCATAGTAAACCCTATATTCTTCTGTAGCATGTATTTTTTTTTTTTTTACCTGATGCTGGAGTACCCCTTTAAGATTCTGTGTAACAGTTTTTAACAACAGAATGAAAGCGGTTGATTGTGGGCGTATCAGCAGGTTATAGACTTTCATCACACAGACTATAGAATTTAAGCTGAACTGAAAGACACGACAATTCACCTCTTTTCCTCTTATCTTTTGCCTCTTTTTTTATGAAGTAGATGAACGATAAATCTTTCAGTTTTGCGCCTAAGGAATTTCTGTACAGATACCACTCAAAACGTTTTTCTGGCTTTACAAATCTGTTCTTGTTCCTGAATGACCCAAATTCTGCAACAACATGAATTTAGCATGAATTATTGAGTGTGGGCACTTTTTCGGTCAGATTTAGTAATTCTATGTAATATTCAGACACAGACAAACATAGACTAGACAGATAGATTTAAAGTGTCCCTGTCATCGAATATACCTTTGAACATGGTCAGGGTCTGTTATTAGAATGAGCAGGGAGAAGTTTTCAATAGTGTTGAGTGAGCACTTGTCATGGCCGCAGCGGTGTCCTATGCTCGGGGCCGTTGCTTCAGGGTCCGGCGCCGCTGTCTCTTCGGCTCCACTCAGCACCTAACCCTGCCATGCCCATGCTTCCCAGGCCAGCACGCATGTCCCCGCCGGCTGTCGCAGATTTTAAGGGACAGTGCATAAGGGTTAGTTGCACCAATTACCTCCCCTATAAATTACAGACCTGTGCTGACCTTCCTTGTTGGAGCCTCTGCATGCTTCCCTTAGCATGTGGTCCCAGCTCTCCGTTATTCATGCCCGTAGCCCTGCTGTGTTCCTGCTGCATGCAGTTCCAACCGTGTGTCCTGCTGTGTTCCTGCTGCCTGCGGTCTCAGCCGCGAGTCCTGCTGTGTTCCTGTGTGCCTACGTGTCTCCAGCAGCACCTCCCCCGCTGCCGTTAGCAAGTATCTCCAGGGGTAGCAACATGGGGGTTCATCTGCCCCAGCAAGCCCATGCTGCCTTGCGGCAGGCGCTGGTGAAGGCCAGTGGCCCCTTACACTCTGCTCCCTGGTGTGACTTACAACATCGCTAGCAGTGGTACAGTGGATCCACGACTCCCGTTGTGAGAGTAGGCTCTAATCCGTGAGATCACTAGAGTGGTCGCCCAGCAGTCTCAACTAATCCATCAGCAGTCTCACCAGATTCAGCAATTGACTGCTACCTTACAGCCGCATGCGCCAGCACAACAGGCTCCTCCTGCAACTCCACCACCTTCAGCACCAGTAACATCTCCTCGTGGCCCGAACCTATGCCTTGTGCTCCTGTCAATGTATGGTGGGGATCCCAAGCTGTGCAGAGGTTTCGTCACCCAGTGTGCTATGGATATAGAGCTCCTGGCCAAATAGTTCACCACTGAGCGTTCCAAGGTGGCATCTGTCATCAGCCTCTTAAAGGTGAAGGACCCAGCCTGGGTAACACCGTTGTGTGACTGAGACGATCCGGTTACTGCTAACATCCAGGCCTCCCTGACGGAGTTTCAGTGCGTGTTTGAAGAGCCACATCAAGCCTAATCTGCGGAGACTGCCCTCCTCAATCTTGTCAAAGGAACTCTTCCGGAGAGTATGCGGTACAATTTCGTATGTTGGCTGCCGAATTGGCCTGGAATAATGCTGCTCTAGTTGCTACCTTCAAGAAGGGTCTTTCCAGTCACGTGAAGCATGTGTTATCCAGCGGAGACCTCCTCACCTCACTAAACGACTTGATCCATCTGGCCACTTGAATCAATGTCCGGTTGTCCGAGGGGGAGTAGGAGGTCCAACAAGAATGCCAACTGAACCGTCCTAGTCACACGGCCCAGCTGCCAGCAGCCTTGCTAGAGCCAGCCGCTCCGGTGTCCGAGTAGCCCATGCAGGTGGAGAGAGCCCATCTGGCACCTGAAGAGAGACTTAGACGTCAAGAGCAGAACCTTTACTACTTTAAATTCTCGCACCTAGGCCAGGTAGGAGAGGCCTCCCCTGGTGTGAATCTGACCTCTCCATGTTTGTCTTTGCCAGCCTCGGCTCCTTCTGGTGAGCAGTTGCAATCCACTGCTTTCTTGCACTCCGGTTCTGCAGGAAACTTCATAGCCACACCTCTGGTGAAAGAGTGGCAACTTCCTGTGGTCCAACTTGCAAAGCCCCTGACCATCTTCTCTGTCACTGATGAGTCCCTCAGTGATGTTCTGCGGTTCTAGACCTATCCACTACTCATGCAAGTGAACGCTCTGCACACAGAATCCCCCTCTACTTTCTGCCTCACTCTTCCTTTGCTGTCCTGCTAGGTCTTCCATGGCTGCAGCTCCACACTCCTAGCTTGAATTGGAGGATCAGAGAAATTATGAGCTGGGGATCGAATTGCTTTTCCCGCTGCCTGGAGATCACTTGGTCCTTGCCAGACCCCACCAGGCCCTCCTTGTATTTTTGTAGCGTCCGTATTCTAATGTAAATATAGAGATCATTGGATATTATGTATATTATATACACTTTAATGTTCAGACCTTTTATAAGTGGTATTTATACTTACTTCATAAGCTTTTTATACCGGTGGTGGGTCTGCACACGTGATGCTTGAGAAAGAGGATCATTCCTCGAAACGTCGCTATCATAGGCGTTCGCTGCCACAACGCTGTTCACCTTGCTGAGATGACTGCGGCTCGACATTGAGCCAAAAGGACATTCTTATCTCTTGTGTCAGCATCTGGACTATTTAAGCACATAAATGGGTGAATGTTTTTGCTATGCCCTGATATTTTGTGAAATATATAAATAAAGAATACAGAAATAATTTGCATATGAAAAACCGCAGTGTGTGATTTATCATTATTGGACTGTACGAGTTAACAAGCCCTCGTTCACACAGATACACAAGAGTGCAGCAATTTTGTTTTTCATTGGACCCACCAGGCCCTTGCCAGGACTCCCGGCTCAGTATCAAGATGTGGCGGACCTCTTTTCTGAGAAGGAGGCTGAGACATTACCACCGTTCCGTCCGTCCGATTGGCCCATTGACCTTCTGCAAGGCACTTCACCCCCACGAGGAAGAGTGTATCCTCTCTCAACTCCAGAGACAGAAGCCATGTCTGCTTATATTAAGGAAAACTTGCAGAAAGGCTTCATCCGTAAATCTTCCTCTCCTGCTGTTGACGGGTTCTTCTTTGTCCAGAAGAAGGATGGATCTCTTCATCCCTGCATTGGTTACTGGGGCCTTAACAAGGTCACTGTGAAGAACTGATATCCTCTGCCATTGATCTCCAAGCTTTTTGATGAGGAGCCCTGATCTTCACGAAGCTCGACCTCAGTGGGGTGTACAATTTGATCAGGATTTGTGAAGGTGATGAATGGTAGATCGCGTTTAACACCAGGGCTGGACATTTCGAGTACCTAGTCATGCCCTTTGGCTTTTGCAATGCCCCAGCGGTCTTCCAAGTTCGTCAATGATATCTTCCAAGACCTTCTTTACACCTGCATTATTGTATACTTGGATGACATCTTGATCTATTTGCAGACCCATGTGGGACATGTTCGCCAGGTGCTGCGTCGGCTAAGAGCCAATCGCTTGTACGCCAAATTAGAGAAGTGTGTATTCCATCAGTCTAGCTTTCCTTTTCTTGGGTACATCATCTCTGATTAGGGTCTGCAGATGTACCTGGCAAAGCTCTCTGTGGTTCTTCAATGGCCACGTCCTGTTGGACTCCAAGAAATCCAGCAGTTCTTGGGGTTTGCCAACTACTATCAGCAGTTGATTCCCGACTTTTCCACTCTGGTGGTGCCGATTGTGGCCCTTACCAAGAAGAACACAGATTCCAAGCCAAGCTGAGCTAGCCTTCTCTAGTCTGAAAATTGGCTTTTCTTCAGCACCTGTCCTGTCACGTCCAGACCCAACCAAACCTTTCTTTTTGGAAGTAGGCGCTTCTTACATTGGCGCTGGAGCTGTACTAACACAGAAGAATTCCTCTGGGAAGACTAGAACCTGCGGGTTCTTTTCCAAGACATTCTGCCCAACAGAGCGTAAGTACACCATTTGGGATTATGAACTTTTAGCCGTCAAATTGGCTCTAGAAGAAAGGCGTCTTCTCTTGGAGGGGGCAAATCATCCGGTGACCATCTACATGAACCTCCTTTACATCCAGACAGCACAACGACCTGCTGTAACCTTTGCTCCTGGTGACAAGGTCTGGTTGTCAGCTACGTATGTTCGTCTGAAGTTTCCAAGCTACAAGTTGGGCCCACGGTTCCTTGGACAATTTACGGTACTGAAGCATATCAACCCAGTCACCTACAAGCTTCGTCTTCCATCCACCATGCGGATTCTAAACTTCATCAATGCCTCTCTTTTGAAGACTGTGGTCCTCAACCGGTTCTCTAGGAAAACCATCTGTTCTTCCCCACAAACAGACATCTACACCACCAAAGTCGGTCCGGAAGAGAGGTCCTGGGAGCCTTAGTCCAACATCTTAAATCAAGGCCTTATCTAAAGATTCTTTTAGGCAAGAAGGAGGGGCAGGCCAAAGGGGAGGGGTACTGTCATGATCGCGGCGGCATCCCGTGCTCCGGGCTGCTGCCGCTCCTCTTCTCTTTCTCTGGCAGCTGACACCAGATCCCATGTGCAGGGGTCCTGCACCGCTGACTCTTCGGCTTCACCGAGCGCCTTACCCTGCTACGCTCATGCTTCTTGCTGTCCCAGACAACGCTTGCGTCCCCACCTCTTGGGGCGCACGTGCGCTGGCTGTCATGGATTTGTAGGGACAGTTCGTCTTTAATTGGTTAGTTGCACCAATCACCTCCCCGATAAATTACACATCTGTGCTGACCTTTCCTGTTGGAGCCTCTGCATGCTTCCCTTAGCATGTGGTCCCAGCTTTCCATTGTTCCTGCCTGTAGCCCTGCTGTGTTCCTGCTGCCTGCAGTTCCAACTGTGTGTCCGGCTGTGTTCCTGCTACATGTGGTTTCAGCCGTGAGTCCTGATGTGTTCCTGTGTTCCAACGTGTATCCAGTTGCACCTTGCCCACTGCCGTTAGCAAGCTTCGCCAGGGGTAGCAACCTGGGGGTCGCCTGAATGTTTTCTCACCTTTTGTGCTCCCCAGTGCCCTCCTCTGGGTCTCCGATGTCTTCATTTGTCTCCGGGCCATTCAGCCACTCACTGACTAAGACTGGAGAGCATTGTGGCCAGAGATTGGCTGAGCCACTTGTCACTCTTAAAACTAAAACAGTTAAATGCCTGCAATGGTTTAGCAGTTTTAGTGTCGTTTGTTTAAGGTTCTGTTCAGACAAACCCTAACTTTACATTAAAGTTAAGTGAACCTGCCGAAATCAACTTTTGAAAAGTACGCCCATCTCTAGTTTTCTTCTGACCGAGAAGATACAACGGTGTGCATTGAAGCTCTTTCTGTTACATCATTAGAAAAAATAAATACATTTATTTTGCTCTTTTACCATTTGGCTAGGTATAAACTTCCCATTGAGGTTATGTTCACACAATGTACGAACAAGGGCCGTTGTAGTGAGTGTCAAACAATGGCCATTGTTGAACTGAAAATTGCATTGATTTCGATGCACAACCGCCGGAAATAATTGACATGTCAATAATTTCCACGGCCGTATGAAACAACAGCCAATGTTCAATACACTGTATGAACAAAAGCCGTTGTTTGCATTGACTTCAATGCAACACATTTTACTATGAAATTACTACTTCTTCTGTGTCCATCACTCTGCACTTTGTTTATGTTTTGTGGAAATGACAGGAAATCTTTTGAATGGTCTCATATATCTAGCATCTGCTTTATGATTAGTTAAAGATGGTTTTTTTATTTATGCATACCAAAACCCATTTTTTTATTGACTATTATCTATGACCATAACATGTCACATGCTCTTCCTAACAGCGCTACCCAACAACTTACTAGTAGATATCCTATATCCTATACCTCACTGATGTTGGTGGTACTACTGTCAAATAACTCCTTGTGGCTCCTGGCTATCTCTGCAGCACATCTCCAGGGCCAACCGCCAAATGTTAAACTGCACGGTCAATTGGTTGCATATTTTAATCTATGTAGTTGAATTCTAAACAATGTCCAAAAAAACGCCAAAAAAAAACAAAGCCTGAACCGGGTCACCATCCACACTGCAAGTGGCCAACCGGTATGCCAATCTAGATCCAAACAATAAGACGCACAAGGTCACAGCGAAGTTGGAGGTCTGATCAAAGTCAGCAGTTTTTCTGTATTTAAATCCACTCAAGAGGTGCGACATTTGGGCAGTAAAGCCTTTATCAATGCTTGAACATTGCACTGGATACCATATCAGTTAACTTTCTACCGACTGGGTAACCTTGTCTATGCAGGGGATTCCTTCCCTTCTTCATCAATACAGTCTACAAGAGTCAAGAAATTGATCCCCAGTGGGACAAAGAGCCTAAGCTGATGTATCCTATTGATCTGAGCACAGGTACCTTGGGAGGTCTTGAGAAGTCTGCTACACCCAGTTGTACAGGCCTGGAGCTCGTGCTACCTGGCACTCTCTGATCTGGTTGGGCAAAAGGCAGTCTTCTAACTGCTTCTAACCATGACTATGAGTATTCCCTTCTGCACACTAAGTACTACTCTCAACACAATTCCAGCAGAGTAGTTTTCTACATTAGACAAGGCCCCAAAATGGTCCCTATACCTTCTTCTCAGTCAAGCTACACTTTTCCTAAGCTCAACTATACCTTCCACAAGATAAGCTACACCTCTTTTACTCACTACTTCTTCAAGTCACTACCTCCAGCACTACTGTCTCCTGTACTGGCACTAGCACATTTTTAACATGTTGCTGCCATATAAGAAAACATAGCAAACATTATATGCTTACCTCTATGCGTTACTCCTGTCTGTAGCTGCTTTTACTTCCGAGACGAGCTTAGATAATCACTGGCCTTTTTCAGTAATTGATTGGCCGAGCTTGTCTAGGAAGTAACATCAGCTGCAGACAGCGGGGGACACCGGGGGGAGCGCATAGAGGTAAGCATATAATGTTTGTTATGTTTTCTTATGTGGCAGCAACATGTTAAAAATGTGCCAGTGCCGGATAACTCCTTTAAGAAAAAAAAATTCTTAATGAAAATCCTGTGTTTATTGATAAAATATGTTGTTCATTTATTATGTTCTTAACTCTTTTCACATGTAATTTGGTGACATTGTTGGCTTTAGACTAGACCAAACATGTGAATTCCATTGCATAAACTTTTAGGGGGAGATTTATTAAACTGGTGTAAAGCGAAACTGGTTTAGTACTCAATCAAGAGTCTCCACTGATGCCCCCCAAAATTTAAATATGCAAAAAAAATAAATAAATAATTTGGGGGGCATCAGTGGAGACTCTTGATTGAGTACTTCATTGGAATTTTTTCACTGATCTCCTTGAGCTCAGTGATTACTGTGTTTTGTTGGTTGATAAGTCATTGCCCCAACTAGCCAGAATCCGGCTCCACACTGATGAGGGGCAAATACCTTGAAACAGCTGTCTGTGGATAGATGCCTGCCTTGGCAAGCCCTAGTCATGTCACAATACTCGCACCTTGAGTTAGACTTTGACACAAAAGGGGCTACCCTGTTGTTTTCTGATTTATGTTCCAATACTCGCAACTGAGTGGGACTTAAAGCGTAACTGTCATTTCAGGGTCATTTTTCTGAAAACATTAAATATCAACAGCGATTTTAAGAAACTCTGTAATAGGTTTTATGTACTAAAAGAGTTTCCTTCTGTACTGAAAAAGCAATCTCCCAGCCTCCCCCCTCACATCAAATGAAGCAGGATTTCTGTCTACATTATGTGGCTATGGAGAGGGGAGGGGCTGTTAGGAGTGACTGAGCACGGAGCAGTCCTGCACAGCACAACACCCTGCAATCTTCTCTCAATAAGTTCATAGATAAGCACTGACCTTTCTGACACCTGAATTTAGCGTTTTAGGTGCCCAGAGAGTCTACAAACAGCTGACCTTCATGCAGGGCCGCCGATAGGGCAGTACAACTGGTACTGCCGTATGGGGCCCGGACCCTAAGAGACATGAGGGGGGCCCACCGGGCCCGCCGGCCGTCGCCCCCCGGCCGCTACGCTAGGGGGGCCCCTTACCACTTGTTTTTGAGCATCCCGAGAAGCCGCGGCCGCGCAGCTTCTTGGGATGCACTGATCGCTTTGATGTTCCGCCCACATAGTGAGCGGGCGGAACATTAAAGCGATCAGAATACAGGAGCAGGGCATTATTAGTTCATGTAGGCACCTCTGGGGGCATTATTAGTTCATGGGGGCACCTCTGGGGGCATTTTTAGTGTATGGGGCCACCTCTGGGGGCATTATTAGTGTATGGGGGCACCTCTGGGGGCATTATTAGTATATGGGGGCACCTCTGGGGGCATTATTAGTTCATGGGGGGCACCTCTGGGGGCATTATTAGTATATGGGGGCACCTCTGGGGGCATTATTAGTGTATGGGGGCACCTCTGGGGGCATTATTAGTATATGGGGGCACCTCTGGGGGCATTATTAGTTCTTGGGGGCACCTCTGGGGGCATTATTAGTTCATGGGGGCACCTCTGGGGGCATTATTAGTTCATGGGGGCACCTCTGGGGGCATTATTAGTTCATGGGGGCACCTCCGGGGGCATTATTAGTTCATGGGGGCACCTCCGGGGGCATTATTAGTATATGGGGGCACCTCTGGGGGCATTATTAGTTAATGGGGGCACCTCTGGGGGCATTATTAGTATATGGGGGCACCTCTGGGGGCATTATTAGCTCATGGGGGCACCTCGGGGGCATTATTAGTATATGGGGGCTCCTCTGGGGGCATTATTAGTTCATGGGGGCACCTCTGGGGGAATTATTAGCTCATGGGGGTACCTCTGGGGGCATTATTAGTTCATGTAGGCACCTCTGGGGGCATTATTAGTTCATGGGGGCACCTCTGGGGGCATTATTAGTGTATGGGGGCACCTCTGGGCCTGTCTCTTGTGCTCTGTATGCAGTGCATTATATTCACCCCTGCAACGTACAATTTATATCGCGTCTACAAGCCCAGCGGGGCTCATTATGATGGAGACTAAAACTTATACAAGAGTGGGGTAGGGGTTCCCCTGTATTCAGAATGCTGTTGAGTGCTAGGCAATGCCCCGTCTGGGATTATTGAATTTCGAGGGTCTATGCAGAGCAGGATAAAGACACCTCTGCTGCACAAACAGGATCTCCTAGAAAGCGTTCTCACCGCCATGTATTCGCTATCACTGTCTTGGGTGAGCTAAACTAGTCTGCCTGGGGGGGGGGGGTGATTTGTATATGCTCACTAACATGGAACAGCCTCATTATATTAGCCTTATCAACATATTCTATGTTAGTGAGCATACCGGGGGGGGGGGGATATTGGTGAACATATACAAATCACACAGCCCCCCAGACCCTCGAAATTCAATAACCCCAAACGGGGCATTGCCTAGTACTCAACAGCATTCTGAATACAGGGGAACCCCAACCCCACTCTTGTATAAGTTTTAGTCTCCATCATAATGAGCCCCGCTGGGCTTGTAGACGCGCTATAAATTGTACGTTGCAGGGGTGAATATAATGCACTGCATACAGAGCACAAGAGGCAGCTATACAAGTAAGTGTCTGTTTGAATTGCACCTTGTTCACATTTAGTTTCTACAATTTTATAACTGTATAACAGAGGTTACATTTTAAGCCACTGGGGAAAATGGAGTATATGAGCCAGTTCTCTAGAATTGATCTGAACCAAATTATACCTCCCAGCAAGGCGTGGGTCGAACACACAATTTTGTTTTCTTATTAATGTGGGGGGCCCAGACACTTTGGTTGAATGGGGCCCCGAAATTCCTGATGGCGGCCCTGCCTTCATGTCACCTCTTCCTGCTCCCTCATCTCCCTCGGCCCCTCCCCCCTTCATAGGCTTACAATGGAGAGAGCAGAGCCCGTCTTCACTGGCTTCTCTGTAATGAAGACGTGTTTGCCTGATAATGCACAGATAGGAAGTCAGGGGGGGGGGGGGCTGGGAGATTGCTTCTTGAGTACAGAAAGAGGCTTTTTTGGCTGATGAAACCTATTACAGAGTTTCTTAAAATTGCTTATACTACTGATTTCTGCAATAAAAAAAAACATGACAGTTACGCTTTAAGGGGTTATCTATCAAGGTGGTGTGGAGGCACCATGTGGCAATTGACAATTCCCGTGTTTTGAGACGTCATTGAAATTTTTTCACTGATCTCCTTGAGCTCAGTGATTGTTGTGTTTTGTCACTTTCTCCCAGAGACAGCACCACTCTTGTCTCCAGTTTGGGTGTGGTTTGCAATTAACCTCCATTCACTTCAATGAAACTGTGATGCAAAACCTGCACCCAAACTGGAGACAAGAGTGGTGCTGTCTCTTGAAGAAAGTTGCCATGTTTTTGTAGCGCTGGATAACCCCTTAAACATGTTGAAATCGGGAAATATAGCTGGAGAGAGGACTGGGCTTTAATGTTCTTGCTGTATCTCCTGATCAGAGTGAGTGTCAGTAATGACACCCACTGTGGTCAATAACTTTCAATGTCTGATGACGTGCCAAAGTTATTTTTGATGACATATACTCTTTAAGGCTATGTTCACACTACGTAAAACTACGACTGTAGTTCTCGCCGCAGAACTACGGCCGTAGTTTTAAGGGGTGGAACATAGCCTTATTTTCAATGGGATCCCGTCCGGAGCATACACACATCGTATACGCTCCGGCCGGGATCCCATGCGGCGCCGGAAAAAACTGACATGTCCGTTTTCTGCGCCGGAATTCAGTGAATCCGAAAGACCTGTCAGTTCACACAGTGAAGCAAGCGGCTCCGGTTGCTCGCTTCACTGCGTGCTATGGGAAGCTCTGATGCGGGCGGCCGCTCTCCCTCTCTGCGGTATCTTCAGAGGTCACAGAATATGCTTAGTTATACCCTTTTTGTTAATGGGACAGCTCTTGTCCATTGTTGCCTATGTTGATGAAGGTTGCTTATCACTAAATGGTGTTAAAATGGTAGGAGGACGTCTTTATCACGTGTGACTGTTTACTAACGCCTGTGAACATAACACCACCACACTTCTCTTAATAGTTGGGTTCCTTCTTCCATCCTCACATTCTTTTTGCATTTTACGACTATGGCGAGCAGCCAATCTGAAATTTCCAAATCTCCCCCGAGGCTGACGGTATAGGATTTCTTATTTATGTTCCAGTAAAGTTTTCCTCTTACTATTGATCAGGAACTGACTATGCAGCGGCAGTAAAGAAAAAGGATACGAGGTAGAGAAAATCCTTATAATATGGCATAATAAAGTACAAATTGCTTGTGCACACAAAAAAAGCATTAATATTTAAAGAGCAATTTCAGTCAAATATGAAAGTTTTTCTTCATAATTGCTTCCATATTCTGATCCATAAGGGGCAGATTTGTAGTCAGTGTTATAACCTTGATGCAATAAAGATATTTTACTTATGTTGCATTTTTCGTCTCTATTAACGGGGAAGTTCACAAAAAAAAATAAATCTTTCAAATGGTGGCAGAAAGTGCCAGAGATTTGTCATTTACTTCTATTAAAAATCTCCAGTCTTCCATTACTTATCAGCTGCTGTATGTCCTGCAGGAAGCAGTGTATTTTTTCCAGTCTGACACAGTGCTCTCTGCTGCCACCTATGTCAGGAACCATTCAGAGCAGTAGCAAATCACCATGCAAAACCTCTTCTACTCTCCAGACCGGAAAGAATACACCACTTCTTGCAGGGCATACAGCAGCTGATAAGTACCAGAAAACTTGAGATTTTATTAATAGAGTTAAATTACAATTCTCTGGCACCAGTTTATTTGAGAGATTTTTTTTTTAGGTGGAGTACCCCTTAAATGTCTTCCTTAAAGCAGCATTGCCCAGAGAACCTGCTGATATGCCCTAGAAGCTACTCACCTTAGCAGCAGATCACCGTTTATAATGTTGTCCTCCTCCCCCACATTCCCCTGGAATCCACTAATTGTCCCTATGCAAATAAGGTGCTTAGGGGCATTTGGGGCGTCTCCCTCCTGCTCCGAGCACCTCTGTGTGCCGCCCAGCCTGCCCCCTCCTGTGCCGCCAGCCCCCCCTGCTAAGGTAAGCAGCTTCTAGGGCATATCAGCAGGTTCTCTGGGCAGAACCTGCTGATAGTGCCGCTTTAAAGGGTCTTTCTTCTTGGCAAGAGTGCCAAAAGGTATCTTGAGAAAAAACACATCAGCTGGAAGGTTGTTCCAAGTATCCAGTGTTGCTTTTGATCTGTTCCCCAATAACCTCTCCTTTATAAGAAATGTACCCCTTAAGTCCGCAACTCTCTCTACTAATAAAAGGCATAAACCCCCAAAACAGCTGTCCATAGAGGGGTAATCCTTCCTTCCAGGAGATATTCCGGCTTGATTCATATTCCCCAGCCATGTTTGAAGGCTCTTTATAGGGCTGATCTTCTAGAGGGGGGTGTTACTTTGCATGTTTAGAAGGGATGTATATGAGTAGAATTCCAGTGCTGGAAGACAAACCCAATAGGCTGATCTAAACTGAAGGGTCAGAGAGCACTCCACCAGGGGCTTGGCTACACTCCCAGGAGACTTGCGGTGCTGAATAAAACTCAATAAAAAATTTCATCTGTGAGCCCCTTTCTGACACTGACCACAGTTAACAGGATGAAAGAGCCGACAGACTTCCTTTACGGGGTTAAATAAACCTTGCATATAAACCATTTCATATCACTAAAAGCTGAACTTTATTATTCTTTTAAGACCAGGAAATCCCTTTACTTACAATGACTGCATTGTGGTGCCAAGAGAATAATCCGGAGTGACCTTGTGAAGCACTTTTCTTCCATTAATGATACTATACAGTAAAAAAGAAAAAAAAAAAAGTCTCCTCCACATGTGACATCATCTATACATGCAGCCATATATTTCCAAAACTCCAGTTTCATGCATAGAGTCTGTTTCCAGAAATCCAGCCGTCTTCAGTGTAAACATATGTAACACATGTTTGCCCCCCGGTTCAAAAAGTTGGAAAGATGTGGCAAGAATAATCTCTTGTGGAAGTGCAGTAATATAAATGAGTTCACATGTAACAATATACATCTCTCCACTTAACATCAACAGCTTCATGATAATATAAACGGCATGGTAATAGATAGGGTTACAGGGGAGCATAGTTAACCCCTTGGCACCATGCATTGTTAATGTAATGCGCTGGGAGCTTTCAGTTTTTACTATGAATATTGGTGCAGACAGCGACTATCTCTCCTGATCCCTCCATACACATGTTTGTTCGGCGAGGCTGATCCCCATTGTCATTCTTACTAGAAATCTCTGAGTGAATAACCAACTGGGTGTAATCAGTTGGGGGCGTGTCCCTGTAGTGTCTGGCTCTGCTACCTCTGATTGGATAGTGTCTGACTGTAAAGGGACACACCCTAAATTGGTAACACCCAGTTGGCTATTACTTGGCCTTCTTGTCCGGTCTTCCCTCCATCCGGCTGTACTCTGCAGAGTCTTGTTGCCTCGTCCTGATGCAGATGACGTCTCCTGGATATTGGGTTACCAAGTCAATAGACAGCTAACCCAACCCCCGGAGAAGAGAATATGTGAGTTACGTCTACAAACGGAGTGGGGAATAGGGATCAGCATATTGTTGGAGAGGACACAAGGAAGAAGATTTTAGATATCCGGAGTGGGTAAGTATGAGGGAAAAAAAACTGGAAAAAGGTTGCAAGATATACATGGTTTACAAGTATATTAGAGGGAGGGTTGTATTGGGAAGAGGGATTGCTTAGAATATTGTTTTTGTTACCGAGATAAGCTCTTTAACATGCAACGAGGGAAAGTACAGATTCTGGTACAAAACAGCCAGATAGGTCACTTGCAACCAGAGCAGTATCAGAGGTCTGCAAGTACCAGAGCAGTGCCCAACTGAGTCACAATTAAAAGAGCAGAATCCATGTCAATTGCAAGTACTGAAGCAGCGCCAGAGAGAGTGCCAGGGCAGCACAAAGAATTCACCAACAGTATTAAAAGTAATAGGGCCTGGCTAAGTAAGTCATCCCATTAGCCTCTTTAGTGTGATTCCATCAGGAGTACTTGACTAACAAGAATACCCAGAGTAAGATTTGCAAAGCTTACCCATGATTGTTTGGCCTATGTGAAATACTCAGAGTGTGGTGGTGGTTGTTGTTTTCTACAGTCAGTAGCTTCCAAGTCGCTTGGGCACTTGTCACGGTAGCCTGGAGTGGTAGTAGACCCACCCGGATTGTTGGTACCGCCAAACACATTGAGAGAGAGAGAGAATAGCCCAAGTGTGCAGGTGCTTACAGAGTAGACCAGAGTCTTGTGCGTTTAGTAAAAAATATAATACTTTACTGTAGTATAACTCAGGTTGAACAGTATATGTGATGACAACAGTGCAAATCTTGACACAGAACGTTGGTGCTGACAGTGAGGTAGAACCAGTGCTTGTAGTAGTAGGTGATTTGTAGTAGAGAGATAAGAGGAGTTGCCAGGGAAGACCTGCCCAAAGTAGTAAATGTGCTCTGCCGAAACAGGTGTAGACACAGAAGAGATAAGAGAATACTCGTGCCTATAGTGGCTCTGAACCGCCTTATGCCCCCTAGTTGCGAGATACCCATCCTAAGTGGGTAATACAAGCCCCAGTCAACGGTTATCTGGGTGTAACAGACTCCCGAGATTTCACAGTCATCTTGCACTGCGCAGTAGGATACGTAGACATTGCACTGTAGCTTTGTCCTACTGGGGTCAGTTCCTCTTGCTTCAGGTATCTGCTTTGCACTTTTTAGAGAGGCAAGGGTTTTCCTAGGTGGTATGTCTCCTCTAAGTAGAGTTTAGCACTGCATTTTTGTCTCTTGCATAAAGACATCTTTAGTTGCTGTATTTTGTCCACGACAGGGTACCTGGCCAAAGCCAAGCCCTGGTTTAATTTCTGCAGAGATTAGTTTGGTTTTGCTTTTGCTCACGCTGAATACTACACGAGACTTACTTCCTCCACCAGAGACTAACCCTTCCTACAGGGCTAAACTGAACCCTTCTGTGAGTGGTGGGACTGAGTGTGTATTATAGATGAAAGAAGAGATATGTTAGAAGAGAACCAGCACCTGGGATTTGCCAGCACATAACACATGGTACAAAACAATTAACCCTTTGACCTGAGGGAGTGACTAACTAAGGTGCATTCTAAGGTAAATTCTAATTGTTAATTCTACTATAAAGGTGGTTACCACTGTTAATAAATTCTGTAAAGGGTCAAACATAAAGTAACAACAATTTCATGCAATTTTAGACAAGACAAGAGATTCAATGGTGGCATAATAACTGGGCCCATTATCTTATCATCTTGTTGAAGACCCTTCTAAAGGTGACAGCAGAGTAAATCATTTATTTCTGGGTTTTATCATGTAGATAATTCAGTCCGATACTATTTTCGGTAAACCAGGTGGAACATCTCCAGCTGAAGCTCTAGTAGATCCTAGCTCCTCTCCTCTATAAGAAGTTAGGTGGAATATGGACTTGTCTGACTGTGGTGTGAAATGTGCAGCCAGACAGACAAAAATATAAAGAACTTAAATATTTGGACATTCCGAGAATTGATTTTCTGTAGAAGAAATCGGTTCATCTCATGTGGCTTTAGTGATAAATTATCTGTTGGGCTACCATTGACGTCACCAGACTATTTTTACTGGCAGTGTCACCATTACTCTTCGGTAGCTTCAGCTCAAGAACAAGAAGCTTAGACATGTACGGAGAACAATAGCTCATGGGAATATCCTTTCATATTGTTCATTCACATCAAACATTTACATGGCATAGGGGATCATTCTAATTCCTCTGCAAAGTGCAAACCAATGGCAAATGGTAGAACGCTATGCGCTGATCATGGAAAGGTCGATATGAAGATGGAAACCCAACTTTTTATCTCATGTATAATTTACTGGTCCAGAATTATTTACTCTTATAAATGTAGTGGAAAACTATCTGAGGGCTTTTCTGGACTAGAAAGGCTTTACTTCCTGGATAACATGGTGATGTCACTTCCTGGATAACATGGCGATGTCACTTCCTGGATAACATGGTAATGTCACTTCCTGGATAACATGGTGATGTCACTTCCTGGATAACATGGTGATGTCACGACCCGAGTCCCAGAGCTGTGCGGGCTGTGGCTGCTGGAGAGGATGATGGCAGAGGGATGCTCAGTGTCCCTCCAGTGCCCTGTGTCCCTCAGTGTCCCCCTGCTATCATCCTCTCCAGCAGCCACAGCCCGCACAGCTCTGGGAGTCGGGTCGTGACATCACCATGTTATCCAGAAAGTGACATCACCATGTTATCCAAGAAGTGACATCACCATGTTATCCAGGAAGTGACATCACCATGTGATCCAGAAAGTGACATCACCATGTTATCCAGGAAGTGACATCACCATGTTATCCAGCAATTGACATCACCACGTGATCCAGGAAGTGACATCACCATGTTATCCAGGAAGTGAAGCCTTGATGCAGTAGTAAGTGCAGGGAAAAAAGCACTTTATAAGCATTTCCCGAAATAAGTGTATATTGGTAATTCGTATAACTTTTGAGGGGCAATACAATGCTAAAATAAAAATTTGTGCTGGAAGCATAAGAAGGCTAAAGCCTCCTGCTCCCCTAACTTTCTGTATTTCTATATCTTGGCAGTATAACTTCCAAGACTGAAAGAGTAGTAGATGCTTGGAACAAACTTCCAGCCGATGTGGTTGTTGAATCTACAATAACAGAATGTAAACCTGCCTGGGATAAACATAAATCTATCCTAAGATAATAATAAGGTTGATACTAAAAGGGCAGACTAGATGGACCCAGGAGTCTTTTTCAGCCGACGATCTTCTATGTTTCTATGAGACGACAGGGATCAGGTGTATCTCCCGATTGCACACAGACAAAACCACACTTGCATGTGATGTCCAATAACTGCACAATTTTGGCGTCTTCTGCTCCCCCTTTAAAGCAACTGTTGCTTCCCTTCCCTTGTTTGCTCTCTTATGGGAGTCCTCCAAAAGATTCAAAAATTAAAATCCGAAATATAAATGTAATGAAAAAAAAATTAGTTTAACCTTTTTATTTCTTTCAAATCAACTGGTGCCAGAGATTTGTAATTTACTTCTATTAAAAAATGTCATGTCTTCCAGTACTTATGAGCTGCTGTATTTCCCGCAGGAAGTGGTGTATTCTTTCCAGTCTGGAGAGCAGGAGAGGTTTTCTATGGGGATTTCCTACTGCTCTGGGCAGTTCCTGACACGGACAGAGGTGGCAGCAGAGAGCACTGTGTCATTCTTGAAAGAATACACAACTTCCTGCAGGACGTACAGCAGCTGATAAGTACTGGAAAAGTTGAGATTTTGTAATAGACGTAAATTACAAATCTCTGCCACTTTCTGGCCCCAGTTGATTTGAAAACATTTTTTGCTGTATTTGAAATATATTTTTAGTATCCAGAGTACCCCTTTAAGGAATAATTTTTAGAGTTGAGTGAACAAGCTCATTACTCCAGATGAGCAATCCAAAATGCTGGACTAGAGTAACAAGCAATCGAGCAGTTTAGTGCTCGCTCATGACTATTAGTCATAACTTCTGATCATGCTCACTATGACCCATCAAAACTTTTTTTTTTTAAGGAATAGTTACCCTGTAATTATATTCTACTTTCCCTATGTAAATTATCCAGCTTGAAGCACAGGTGTAACAATATGAGGACTGATAAACCCAGGACGCTCTCACATATATGCGCCCTGACATGACCACCCTGAGATATCTCCCTGATAGATACAGAGTATAATCTGCAGTGATGACAGATGTAATAAGATATGTGATGTGATAACTTTGTCCATTGTTCCTTCCCATAGCTCAATATTGATTCCTATAATTACAGAGAGGAACTAGTCAGCGAGTTCTATGTTGTGCAAGAGGCTACTTGTAAAATTCCTTAAAGGGAACCTGCTACTACATTTCCTACTCTGAATAACACATAGGAAAGTGCGCAGCTCCTCTGTAGGGGTTAATCCTTTCCATTTTATTAATTGTTCAGTAGGATCGATCGACACCTGGAAATCTTTTTTTTGCTCTCAATGCAAATTCAGCTTTTAGTCGGGTTCCTGCCTTTTCACTAATAACATTAGCAAAACCCAATGGAAGGATAGGACATAAATGTTTTATCTTCAGAACCTTATGGCTTTTTTTTAAGCTTTTAACTTTTCTAAAACAACCAAAAACAACTTATACCAACAAGGACGTCAACATTAACAGAAATAACATTACCGCGTGTGGTACAGACAGTGGAACGGAAAAAAAGAAAAGCATAATACATGGTGTACCAACAAGGGGCCAAACAAGATGGAAAAGATTAAAAAACAAAAAGAAGCAAAGGGGAAGGGAGAGGAAGAAAAGAAAAAGTGGGAGAAGGACTATATGGGGGGGAGGGGAACAGAACAGGCTGGGAGAGTCCAGTCACTGGGCTAGTACAGTTTTGTTTTCAGCAGTGTTTGTACATTTGGGCTAATCTCCTATTTGTGAAGAATAGGTAAGACAACTTGATGTCCCATTGGTGGGAATTTTGTAGTAAAGCCTCTAATAGGCAAGGAGGATGGGACATGTCCGGCAATCATACTTTGGCACCAAAAAACAACATGCATAGAAAATACATTAACCCTCATTAGGCTTTTCATTATAGACTTAATCAAAAGGGAATATTACAGTCCTGAGACGTACAATACAGGGGAGCTTAGGAATTTCAAGTAAAATACCGCAGTGAGGACAATACACAGACTCTTAGCAGTGGCACAGCTGTTCCTGTACACTGCAGAAGGAGAAAGAAGGTAGTGGTGAAGCTGTAGGGCTCTCTAAAAACAGGGATCCTTGAGATCCGAGAGGGTAAGCCAAGAGGAGGTGTGGTGACCCCCTGCAGTGGTATGGCGGAGGTATGGCCACCTGTCAGATGGTAAATTGTGACGCCAGTTCTATGGTGTTTGGCCGAGATATAGCCGGGCCCAATGATGTTATATCATGACGCCAGTGCCGCTTGGGCACACAGGTATGATGGCACACCTGTTTTTAGTTTGAAGGGCCGGTTATACCTTGTTGCCCTGTGGTCAGCGACCTGCTGGGCCGTTGCGGGGTCCCTTGGGCTGTTGTCACGGTGGTCCGGAATGGAATAATGACCCGGACTATCGGCACTGCCACCCACAGAAAGGGGAGATAACCCAAGGAATGCTCGTGTGCTGTGTTGGTGCAGGGTGAGGAATCACAGAGTCTCTTTATCATAAATAAGATCTGCTTTACTTGGAAAATACCGGTGTACAGCAAGTCATACAGTATTGCCTTGAAATGATACTTCACACTTAATAAGACACTTGATAAGTTAGGATCCAGACGAGAAAGTGAGCTGATAGGGAGAAGTACAGTCATTGCATGCTGAGAGCAGAGAATCAGAAGAGTAGAGAGTAGGATGTAATGAGTTCCAACCCAATTAGTACTGTGCTCTGCCGGGATGTTGGAGGATGAGGTAGAAGAATACTTGAGAAGAAAGAGAGAATACTTGTGCGCGTGTTTTGACTCTTGGGTCTTCTTACCACCTATTGCCCTACCAGAGTCGGCAGACCCGTCCTAGTGGGTGACACAAGCTCCAGACCTTGTTACCTGGGATGAGCAGAATGCTGAGGGTTCCCTACTTACACCCCCGCTGTCAGATAGAGTTCATAGGCTTCTAGCAACTTTTCTCTATCCGGATCAGTTCCTAGCCTTCTGCTTTGGTGATAATGTCCTGCACTGTGACTCTCCTTGTCCACAGCATGGGTTGAGATGATCTCTGATTTGTCCTCTCTAGTGAAGGGTTTAACACTGCATAGTGTTGAGTGGAGTTACTTGAGAAGAAACGGTAGGCTGCATCTTGTCTCTACGGAGTCTGACAGGGGAACTGGCATAAGCCAGGGCCCAGCTTGACTGCTGCTGGGACTGTCCTGTCTTGCTTCCTTACTGCACAGGAACCTGAATAAGACTGAGCTGCACCTTCTCTACCCATTTGATTTCCTATTTACAGCCCCTGTAAGGTGTGTAAATAGTAAAAAGTGTAAAAAGTGTAAATTTGAAAAGTAAAGAGAGAAATTATAGGACAGAAGAAAAAAAGACGCTCATTGGTCTACAGATCCATGTGACATACAAACAATAACCCTTTCAGTTCTGCAGCTTTGCAATACCTAAGTACATATACTTATAATAGCGACATCTTGTGGTGAAACTTTATCACTACTACATCACCACTTACATACAAAAGTACAGGCTTTTGTGAGGGGTTAACCAATAGCAACACCCGTGGTGGGACACCACAGGGGCTTGAAGAAAAGTCTTAGCCCTGAAGCTGCCTGCTATGGACCATGATGGATGCATGATCCTTAAATCCAGTAGGGAAGGCTGGATTGCACAAACAGTAAACAATGGAGAGGGGTAAGGGGCTATAAACTTGGAGGACAGGTGGTTGTGGCAGATTTTTAACATGGGTTGGGTGGGACCCCACATAGCGAGTGGAAGAGGGCAGGAGGGAGATTGGGGAGAGGAAGACTTCCAACCTTACCCATAATTTGGAGGGGGCATATCCTAAAGAGATGGTCCACGGCATAGTACAGATAAAGATTGCGGGAGACCCACTCCGCTGTGTACCTTAGGACGATGGAGTATAGATTTAGCTAATTAGGCCGGTTAATGAGCCCAAACAAATTTTGTGAGAAGGGGGGAAAATTGACAGAAGAAGGACAGAGGTATGTTAATGGTTAAGGCCTGTATTAAATAGAGTTTTCGAGGAACTACATTCATCCTAAAGATAGAACACTGACCAAACCAAGTGATGGATATAGTCATTGGCTGTATCCATTTTTTCCAGACCACCTTAGAGCTTTATCCAAGTTCAGCAGCCCCAGCTAATCAAATACCGAACAATCATGTTCGGATCGACTCGAACCCGAACCCGGTTCGCTCATCTCTAATGATGTATAATGTTAATTGCCCTAGTTGTGTTGTCCCTTGCCTCGCGAGTGGGCATAAAGCCAACTTGGTCTAGATGAATGATATCTTCGAGAAGGGCAGTCAGGGGGGGGGGCTAATATCTTGGTGAATAATTTAAGATCTAAATCTATTAGGGAGATGGGATGGTAATTTTGACATAAAGATGCAGCTTTACCATCTTTGGGTATCACAGTAATGTGAGCTTGGAGCGAGTCGTGAGGGAGCAGGGAACCCCCATAGAGGGAGCTGAATGCAGAAAGGAAATGATTGCGGAGGAGGGGGAGCAAATTTCTTGTAGTAAAGCAGGGTGAGGTTATCAGGGCCAGGGGCCTTGCCAGAGGTAGACGATTTGATGGCCCACTCCATAAAACGATGGGGGCCGCGAGAGAAAGAGAGTATCCTCTGGGAGTGTGGGGAGGCCAGAGTCTGTAATGTAGGAAGCAATGATGGAGGAGAAATCCTCTGGGCATTGAGGCTTCAACTTTAGAGAGCAAAAGGTCTCCCAGCTTAGGGTGTAGGGCGTTACGTTCTGTGCCAGTTGCGACTGACAGTGTCCTTTATGTAGTTTGTCAAGATTATCAATTTGTGAGACTAGGGAAGAAATTTGGGCCCAATGCTCCTTTTTAAGGGGAGAAGCTGTTTTAATAAAAGTAATGTAATATTTGTGGGGAGAAGGGAGGGTGTAAAAACAAGGTGCGGGGGAAGTGCGAGTCTGAGCGGGGACGGCAAATAATGAACAACTGTAACACATGCAAGTCCACGTCTCTACTGTATTTCTTGTGGGTGGCAAACAGAAAAAACAATGCTACGCCCCATTGAAGTTGCACTGCAGTGTGGATTACATCTCTCTAATAGTCTTTAAAATGTTCTAGGACCTTCTTGGTTCCTAGTTCATTTCTGTGTGCCTCTTGTTGTTCTGCTAGGGTCAGTTTTATATATTAGGAAACTCATAGGGACACTGCAGAGATAGTGATGCCTGATGCTAGGGTCAGTCATCAGGGATATATTTAGGAATTGCTACCTAGGGTCAGTTTTATATATTAGGAAACTCATAGGGACACTGCAGAGATAGTGATGTTAGGGTCAGTCGTCAGGAATTGCTACCGAGGGTCAGTTTTGTAGAGGTTATTATAGTGACAGTGTGCGGACAGTGAGGTGTTGTTTTAGGGTCAATCCCCTATTACACAGGGGGCAAACGAGTTGCCTGCGGGTGAGGGGGGCGTGGAGAGCTGCCAGGGTGATTGCTAGATTGCCCGGGCAGCCCATAGAGCCCTATTCCACGGAGCGACTGCAGCAGATCATTGCTATCCTGGTCGTTTGTCTTTCAACATGTTATCATAGTGACATTACAAGGAGAGAAAGGGCTGGTGTTAGGGTCAGTGTCCAGGGATATACTATGGGAAAGATTCAGGGATAGCTTGCTAGGGCCAATTTCTGTCAGATTGTTACAGTTCATCAACTTCAATCATATTCATCATTCGTTTCTGCCATCATCCATTTCATCATCTCTGGTTCCTGTTGTCTATGTTTCTACTTCTGTTTACCCACCATTGATATGTGCTTGGTATATTGTATCTTCTATCTGCTTGCAAATCTCCTGGTGGTATCGGAGAAGGTGGAGGCTTGTTTAGGATCCAGGAAAGGCAACTGCAGAAGGTGGAGTCCAGTACTGCCATCTAGTGGCCAGTCAGTGACTTACAGGTACAAATCTCTAAAAACCATCTATGCCATCTATACAGCCTCATGTACAGATGTCACATTCCTGTGAACCGTGGCCATAACTTGGTGGAACTTATCAAAGGGTTATGGCTTAACAGGAATGCAGACAGAGCTTAGTGGTGGACAGAAATCTTAGGGGTAGGGGTCCTGCCATCTCTTGCTTGCCTATTACAAGGTTCATCAGTCAACCACAACAATGAGTATACTGATGTGTGTGGTTGGTCCTGCTGACTGATATGTGTACTGAGAGTTAGTACAGTTAGTAGTTTTAGGTTACCAGCCCTTTTTTCTGGATGCCTTGCTTAGTCTGGCCTTTCCCTATTGACCTGCCTGGCACGGGTGACCCCGCCAGGAGTATTACTCTCACCAGCTTAGCTCATTGGATCACCAAGGCACGCAAGCTCCCTCACCACGTCAAGGTGAAGGCACAAGAGGGAGCCCCTCCACCCTAACCCGATTACCCATCCCAAACTTTAATTTACATGTCCTTTGCTATAATGTGGATCCCTCGCAGCACCTTTTCCAGCCCAGCCCCCCCAAAGCGAACCCTCCCAGTGCCCTTCCAAGCCCAAGCCTGCCCCAGCCCCCTATAGTGAACCCTCCCGTCGCCCATCCCAGCCCAGGCCCGCCCCAGCCCCCTAGCACAGACCCACCTGGTGCCCTTCCCAGCCCAGGCCCTCCCCAGCCTCCTAATGTAGACCCTCCCATCGCCCTTTCCAGCCCAGGCCCACCCGATCTACCAAATGCGGACCCTCCTGGCGGCTTTCCTAGCCCAGATCCGCCGCATCCACCTAACACGGACTCTCCCGCTGCCCTTTCCAGCCCAGGCCCGCCGTATCCACCTAACACAGACGCTCCCGCAGCTATGTGCCGTTCTTGTCCATAGCTATCAGAGTGTGGCACAAAAGCTGTGCTGTGATTGGATGCTGTTGGCGACAATAAGAATTAGCATTTTTCACCTACAATAAATAAATTGGGGCAGATTGATGGGAATTGTTGCTCTTATAAACCAATCACTGCGCAGCTTTCTTGTTGTATTCGGTTCTTCAGAAATGAGCTGGGCTGTGATTGGTTGCTATGGGCAACAGAGGCCATTGCTACTGGAAGCCTGTTTAATAACTACCCCCTATACGTTCTAATATCCAGTCTATATAGTGCAGCACAATCTGCCATTGAGGAGGCTGCAGACATCCCCATATTACTCTATGGGCCAGAATACAGAGCTAGGCATGATCTGAATGGCGGCCATATATAACACTACAAGTTACTGGCTGCTGTTTTCTAGGAGATGACACTCACAGATATCCATGGCCGCCATCTATGTCCTGTACAGATTGATCCCATAAATGTCAGCTAGTTACATGGCCGCCTAACATGACCAGTCTCCCCCAGTGATCAGTGTCCCCCTCAGCTGTCCTGTGTACGGTGTGTACCAGTAATACTTACCAGTAGATGGTCGTCCGTCAATGGGCAGAAAATGGCCCCTCAGAGACCACAAGAATTGGTTACAGCTCCAGTGATGGTGGACGTTGGTCGCCGGCCTCACCAGCCATTTCGCATCACAACTTTTAAACAAGAGATAGGGGGTGACAAACAAGAACATTACAAGATCAAAAACACATTATATAAAAGTAAATGGCAGACCGGTACATGACCCGCCAGGGCTTATAATCTAAGAGATTCTAAGGAACAAGTTGTTTCCAGCCCCATTTACTGTCTAGTGTGGACGTGGCTGAACAGCTGATGTGTGAGCGCCCTGCCAATCAGACACTGGTGAAGTATCCTGTGGACAGCAGGAGAGGTTTACTATGGGGATTTGCTACTGCTTTGAACAGTTCCTGACATGGACAGAGGTGGCAGCAGAGAGCACTGTGTCAGACTGAAAAGAATACACTACTTCCTGTAGGACATACAGCAGCTGATAAGTACTGGAAGACATGAGATTTTTAAATAGAAGTAAATCAGAAATCTATACTACTATATCTCACTTTCTGGTGATTTGAAAGAAAAAGATTTTAGCCTTTAAATGATCCCATCATCAAGCAGAGGGTGGACTAAACTGACCAACGCAATGCAATAGCACTGCAGTGACATAAAGAATAAGTGGGTTAAAAATTTGTTTGGTTCTGGCACTCCAGAAGAAATAAACTTTATTAAATCATAATGTTAAAATCAGCGGTGCAAACCATGCTGTGTAGCATTGATCGACGCGTTTCATGACTAAGCAGGCATGCGCGAAACGCGTCGTTCTTGCTACACAGCATGGTTTGCGCCGATGATTTTAACATTATGATTTAATAAAGTTTATTTGTTTTAACCTATCTTAGAGTGCTGGAACCAAACTAATTTTCAACCCTGTCATATCCATTGGCGGCCAGCCACCGCAGGAACCATGGAAGATTGTGGAGGTGAGGTGGAGGTGATTTCAACCTACCCTTTAAAGAATAAGTGACTGCTTATAAAAGTCTCCTGGACAATCTAAAAGTTTACAAAATATTTATATTAAAAAAAGGATAAATAAATAAATATCACCTCCTTTCCCCATGTTTTTAAATAAAATAAATAGAATAAATAACCATATTTGGTATTGCTGCAGGCAGAATTGTTCATACAATCAAAATACAATGTTACTCATTTCTCATCTATAAGAACGAAAATAATAAAAAGAGTCCATCCACATAGTCCTGTTTCTATCTTTTACTTTATGTTTAGCTATTAGGTACCATATTTTCTGGCGTATAAGACGACTGGGCGTATAAGACGACCCCTGACTCTGTCGAGCAGCCGAGTGTCTAATTGGAGATGTCTAATTCTCGCATCCCCGGCGCAGTCAGTGTACGTCACACTGGCTGCGCCGGGAAGGGGAGCAGAGAAGAAGATGCGCGGAGGCTGGGAACAGGCCCAGGTGAGTCAACTGTTTGTTGTTTTTAAATGGTCGCCCCGTAAGGTGGGGATGCGGGCATTTTTGATCCCCCCCACCATATTGGGTGACCATTCCCGGTGTATAAGACGACCTCCGACTTCTGACAAGGTTTTTCTGCGTTAAAAAGTCGTCTTATACGCCGGAAAATACAATATTTCCTATTCCCAGTAACTGGCTCCATCTAGTGGGGAAATATTATATGACACATAACATGCTGCTCTGTGTTTCATCTCAGATTAAATGGAGAGGATGACATTTTATTATAATATGTAATCCAGTCATTACATGTATCTTGTGTTTCTTATGTCTGTTAGTATCGTATTTTCCGACGACTTTTTAACCCCGAATAATCATCTTAGAAGTCGAAGGTCGTCTTATACGCAGAGTTTGGTCGTCCCATATTGGGGGGGGGGGGGGGGGGGGCTCAAAAAGGGAGCGACCATTCTCAAAAAAGCCAAACCTTTAACTCACCTGAGGCTCCAAGTGAGTTAAATGTTTTTTTGTTTTTTTTTTAATTTAGCTGCAGTTAACATTTTCTGTCAGTCAGGGGTCGTCTTATACGCCGGAAAATACGGTATGTCTTGATTTTAATATGTATAATAGGAAGGGCTGAATGCACAGCACTGATTTTTCTAGGGGTGCAGGCTCTCAGCTGAAATGACAGCAACGCAATGATTCTGGTAATGTATTGCCTGTTGCATATGCGGCATACTTACCTAAACTTATCACAGGTATAAAGCTGTATTCTTACATTTTCATCACTTTATTATACGTTATAGATTTAGATTGGACTGTCCCTCAAAGGTACTGGGGACAGTCATGGCAAAACATGAGCATATGACTAAAATCTACCATGGGTAAATTCATGTGTTATCAGCACAGTAATAAAGATCACAATGTTAAAGGGGTTTTTCACCCAATTTTTTTTCTTTCAAATTAACTGGTGCCAAAAAAGTGCCAGAGATTTGTAATTTACTTCTATTAAAAAAAAATCTCAAGCCTTCCAGTACTTATCAGCTGCTGTATGTTCTGCAGGAAGTGGTGTATTCTTTTTAGTCTGCAGAGCAGGATAAGTTTTCTATGGGGATTTGCTACTGCTCTGGACAGTTCCTGACATGGACAGAGGTGGCAGCAGAGAGCACCGTGTCAGACTGGAAAGAATATATGACTTCCTGCAGGAAGAATGAGACGGAGATAATTTTGATCTCTCTTAAAATCTTTGAGTGAGTTCACCATGACAACTTTCTTTGGCAGAGAGTTCCATAGTCTCACTGCTCTTACAGTAAAGAATCATTGCTATACTTATGCAGTAGCCTCCTTTCCTCTAGACATAAAGCATGGTAACTATTATAGATATAGTCCTGGATATAAATAAATCAGATCTCTGCATTGACCCCTGACGTTCATCTGTAGTTATTAGGTTGCCCTGATAACAGGAACCATGGATGAAAGAAGGAGCTATGTAGTGGCCAGGGACGAGAGTCACGCTGGGGACCAAGGATTTGACACATGAGAAAAGACATACTTGTGAGAACTGTAATAATGCTTTGCATTTTCTTGTGTGCGGTACAGGTTTGCTGATTCCATTAGACACTTTAACCTGTATCCTCTATGATTTTACTTTGGAAGGCCACTCTCTTAAAGGGGGGGTGGGGGGTGGGGGGGGGGGGGGTTAAGTGCCAGGGGGCTTACCTAGATAGAATGCCTACTGAGGGTGGAGGGCTAAATACCAGGAGGGGATTACCTATAGGGAGTGCCTACATGTGCCTACATCCCAGGAGTGGGATAATGGGGGATCCTTACAGTGGAGTTTTAGTTAGATTGCCATAGTTGCCAACAGTCTCGCCAAAATCGGGACTGTTTTGCCGGGACTGTCTGCCGATTCTGAGGAGACAGCACCGGCAAAATTGTGTCCTGGGTATGTCCCGGGAAGCTCCACCCCCGCAGTGGGAAGCCCCGCCCTTTCCAGCGCCAGTGATGTTACTCATGCAGAGCAGGGAGAGGGTTCCCTGGGGGACTAGAAGAACCATACTGGTGAGGTAAGTATAGCTTTTTTTTGTTTCAAACACAGATGAAGGGACAAAAGGATGCTGAAGGGGGTACTGGTATGATGATTTAGGGACAGGAGGAGGATGAAGGGGGAAGTAGTATGATGATGGAGGGGCTGGAGGATGAGAGGGGTAGTAGTATGATGATGGAGGGCAAAGGAGGATTAGAGGGGTAGTACTATGATGATGGTAGGGCAGGAGGATGAAGGGGGTAGTAGTATGATGATGGAGGGGAAAGGAGGATTAGAGGGGTAGTACTATGATGATGGACGGGCAGGAGGATGATAAAGGGGTAGTAATATGATAATGGAGGGGCAGGAGGAAGAAGAGGGTAGTAGTATGATGATGATGGAAGAGCAAAAGGATGAAGGGGGTAGTAGTACGATGATATGGGGTGCAGCTGCATCATATGGGCACAAACTACCAGTATATACATTCAGTCAGTAAAAGGCTATCTCTGAGTCTCAGCCTGCTCTGAGTGGGGTGTGTAATATACTGGGGACCTGAAACTAGGGTGTGTAATATACTGGGGACCTAATACTGGGGTGTGTAATGCTCCTTTTGTGTTGTTCTGACAGTATATTCTAACTGGAAAATTTTGAACCCACACCCATGATATGCTACACCCCACCAAGACCACACCCATAATAAGTCACTCCCCCTTTTAACTCTAAAGTGTCCCTGGTAAAAACTTTCAAATGTTGGCAACCATGGATTACATACTATTGGGGCTAAATGCCAGGGAGACTACCAACAAGGGATGCCTACTGGAGAGGGGGCTAACCTCCAAGAGGGTGCTTACATGGAAAAAATGACATACTGGGGGGGAAGTATACCTACAGGGCATGAGGGCAGAGGGACCTAACTACTATATGGGGGCACAGAGAGGGCCTGAGTACTTTTTGAGGGTCCAAATTGGGCCTAAATACTTAAAGGGGAATTCCAGGTAGAGGTTAACAAAAAATGAAACTTCTGCAGAAGCATAACGCATTACTTACCTATCTATTCCAGTTTTGAAACTACCAAAAATCCATTTGTTTTGGGGGTTTTTGTTCTGTTTTGTGTTTCTGCACTTCCTAGTTGAGCAGTTGTACACAGTACTACAGGTTCCACAATTCAATGCTTTCCCTCAGATGTTCATCACAGTCCCCCACCCTGCCCATTCCCCGCCCAAAGCTGTTGCAGAACATCTAGGCTGTGTTCACACATTGCAGTTTCATTGTGTTACTAAATTATTTGCAGTAATTTATGATTTCATTGTGGTCCCACCCACACAGCGCACTGTATTCTCTACCTGTAACTCCGCACAGCACGCTGTATTCTTTCCTGTAACAGCACACTGTATTCTCTACCTGTAACTCCGCACAGCACGCTGTATTCTTTCCTGTAACAGCACACTGTATTCTCTACCTGTAACAGCACACTGTATTCTCTACCTGTAACACCACACAGCACTGTATTCTCTACCTGTAACACCACACAGCACGCTGTATTCTCTACCTGTAACACCACACACCACGCTGTATTCTCTACCTGTAACACCACACAGCACGCTGTATTCTCTACCTGTAACACCACACAGCACGCTGTATTCTCTACCTGTAACACCACACAGCACGCTGTATTCTCTACCTGTAACACCACACAGCACTGTATTCTCTACCTGTAACATCACACAGCACGCTGTATTCTCTACCTGTAACACCACACAGCACACTGTATTCTCTACCTGTAACACCACACAGCACACTGTATTCTCTACCTGTAACACCACACAGCACGCTGTATTCTCTATCTGTAACACCACACAGCACACTGTATTCTCTACCTGTAACACCACACAGCACGCTCTATTCTCTACCTGTAACACCACACAGCACGCTGTATTCTCTACCTGTAACACCACACAGCACACTGTATTCTCTACCTGTAACACCACACAGCACGCTGTATTCTCTACCTGTAACACCACACACCACGCTGTATTATCTACCTGTAACACCACACAGCACGCTGTATTCTCTACCTGTAACACCACACAGCACACTGTATTCTCTACCTGTAACACCACACAGCACGCTGTATTCTCTACCTGTAACACCACACACCACGCTGTATTATCTACCTGTAACACCACACAGCATGCTGTATTCTCTACCTGTAACACCACACAGCACGCTGTATTCTCTACCTGTAACACCACACAGCACATTGTATTCTCTACCTGTAACACCACACAGCACTGTATTCTCTACCTGTAACATCACACAGCACGCTGTATTCTCTACCTGTAACACCACACAGCACGCTGTATTCTCTATCTGTAACACCACACAGCACACTGTATTCTCTACCTGTAACACCACACAGCACGCTGTATTCTCTACCTGTAACACCACACAGCACACTGTATTCTCTACCTGTAACACCACACAGCACACTGTATTCTCTACCTGTAACACCACACAGCACACTGTATTCTCTACCTGTAACACCACACAGCACGCTGTATTCTCTACCTGTAACACCACACAGCACGCTGTATTCTCTACCTGTAACACCACACAGCACACTGTATACTCTACCTGTAACACCACACAGCACGCTGTATTCTCTACCTGTAACACCACACAGCACGCTGTATTCTCTACCTGTAACACCACACAGCACACTGTATTCTCTACCTGTAACAGCACACAGCACGCTGTATTCTCTACCTGTAACACCACACAGCACACTGTATTCTCTACCTGTAACACCACACAGCACGCTGTATACTTTACCTGTAACACCACACAGCACGCTGTATTCTCTACCTGTAACACCACACAGCACGCTGTATTCTCTAACTGTAACACCACACAGCACGCTGTATACTTTACCTGTAACACCACACAGCACGCTGTATTCTCTACCTGTAACACCACACAGCACGCTGTATTCTCTACCTGTAACACCACACAGCACGCTGTATTCTCTACCTGTAACACCACACAGCACGCTGTATTCTCTACCTGTAACACCACACAGCACACTGTATTCTCTACCTGTAACACCACACAGCACGCTGTATTCTCTACCTGTAACACCACACAGCACACTGTATTCTCTACCTGTCATGCTGATATTGGAATAAAGTAAAGAACTTTTAGATTTTTTTTTCTTTTCATTTCCACGCACATATTATGATCAAGCATCTTTTATATTTGAAGTTGAGCCCCACAATAAGGCTCTGATCCTCTCTGCCGTTTAGCATCATTTACTTGTGTTACCGCATCATTTTTGTGAATAAGCAGCAGTACTGCAATGACACTCCAACATGTGTGAACACAGCCCTAATTTCACTGCACACTTCTGCACAATTAGAGAAATCAGTGCATCACCTGCTTCTGGCTTGTTAGAGATGGTGAATCACTCAGGGGCCAAGCCTCCTGGGAGATCACGCCCTGCCAGAGACAGAGGCATGGAAGATTTGTCTCCTAAGGTGGGAGAGCAGTGGGAGCA
Organism: Dendropsophus ebraccatus; assembly: GCF_027789765.1. Classification (NCBI taxonomy): domain Eukaryota; kingdom Metazoa; phylum Chordata; class Amphibia; order Anura; family Hylidae; genus Dendropsophus; species Dendropsophus ebraccatus. The sequence goes on along the minus strand of NC_091468.1, from coordinate 15,742,408 downwards.
GGAGACAATGTGGATTTGCACAGGGCCAATTTTTTTTTTCACTTCCTGGATTTCTATCAGCTACCAGTGTGGCAGAACTGTACAGATATGGTAATACATTGTATAGACACATATATTTAACTTTTAATAGAAAACAAGTTTTTCTTATCCCGAGTTCCCCTTCAATAGGAGCACAAAGTGGGCATCGTTACAGTGTGGAGCAATACAGATGGGAAAAGATTCTGCAGAGGCGAGTTGTGGCCATGAGAAGTCTTCATGATGGCTGAACAAGATGGAGAAGAAAAGGAAAAGTGAGCAACTCCAGTCAGAGAAGATGGCCCCTCTGAGTTACTTATAGAAGACCCCCTCTGTGAGTCAGTCACTGGATGTAACAGCACTGTAATTACTTATCTTAATCATCTTCTTTGTCCATATAACTAATTATCACTGCCAGCAAGTGGCTTCAGAGATAATCTTCTTCACTCTGTTTGCTGGCAATGGTATAGAGAAGGGTATAGGGAGAGTGATCTTCTCTGTCTACATAACTGATTAGTTATTCTCCTCTCTCCATTCTCTAGTTTCCTGTCAGCAAGCAGCTAAAATGGAGCCTATACTATGTTGGGGATCTGATACTAGGGTGTATAATATTCCACGGCTCTGATACTGGGGTCTGTAATATGTTGGTGGCCTAATACAGGGGCCTATAACATGCTGGGGGCCTGATATACTGGTTTCTGTATTATGCTGGGGACCTGATATTGGAGTCTGTAATATGCTGGGGACCTGATACTTGGGTGTGTAATATGCTTCAGATCTTATACTGGCATCTCTAATATGCTCAGAGCCTGATACTGGGGTCTGTAGTGTGCTGGGGGCCTGATACTGAGATCTGTAATATTCTTGGGTTTGATATTGAGATCTGTAATATGCTGGGGGTTTGTTACTGGGGATCTGTATTATGCTGGGGGCCTGATACTGAGGTCTCTAATGTGCTGGTACCTGATACTGGGGTCTGTGGTATGCTGGAATCCTGATACTGGACTCTATAATATGCTATATGCTATAATATGCTGGGGCCTGATACCTGGGGTCTGTAATATGATGGGCGTCTGATACTGGGGTCTGTAGTATGCTGGGGGTGTGATACTGGGGTTTGTAATATACTGGGGGCCTGATACTAGGAACTGTAATATGCCCGTGGCCTGTTACTGGGGTCTGTAATATGCTGGGGGCCTGATATGCGGTGTATAATATGTTTGGGCCCGATAGTGGGGTATATAATATCCTGGGGACCTGATAATGTGGTATGTAATATGCTGGGGGCCTGATACTGAGGTCTCTAATGTGCCGGTAGCCTGATACTGGGATCTTTAGTATGCTGGGATCCTGATACTGTGCTTTATAATATGCTATATGCTATAATATTCTAGGGTCCTGATACCTGGGGTCTGTAATATGATGGGGGCCTGATAATGGGGTGTATAATATGTTTGGGCCTGATGGTGGGGTCTATAATATGCTGGGGACCTAATATGTAATATGCTGGGGGTCTGATACTGGGGATTATAATATGCTGGTGGTCTGATACTGGGGACTATAATATGCTGGGGGTCTGATACTGGGGACTATAATATGCTGGGGGTCTGATACTGGGGACTATAATATGCTGGGGGTCTGATACTGGGGACTATAATATGCTAAGGGTCTGATACTGGGGACTATAATATGCTGGGGGTCTGATACTGGGGACTATAATATGATGGGGGTCTGATACTGGGGACTATAATATGCTGGGGGTCTGATACTGGGGACTATAATATGCTGGGGGTCTGATACTGGGGACTATAATATGCTGGGGGTCTGATACTGGGGACTATAATATGCTGGGGGTCTGATACTGGGGACTATAATATGCTGGGGGTCTGATACTGGGGACTATAATATGCTGGGGGTCTGATACTGGGGACTATAATTTGCTGGGGGTCTGACACCGGGGTTTGTAATATTCTGAGGATCTGATTCCGAGGTCTGTAATATGGTGGGATCTGATACTGGGGTCTATAATATGATTGAGCCTTTGTTGGTGTTGGGTGTCAGCACCTTACTAATCAGCTGATTGGCTCCGTCTTGTCTTTCAGTGTTTTTGTGGCTCCTCCACACATTGTTGTATATCAACAGAGGGCAATTACCTTAGGCTAATTATATCATCAATTATGCTTCTTATCAGTAGACAAAGCTCTTTGTTATGCGACAATTCAGTCGGTGTAACATCACTGTGCAGTTACAGAGGTTTAGGTGCTGTGTGACAGGAGAGTTGACCGTACAATGCAAGCCTCCCCCAGGATTCTCTGCTACTGAATGTGGACATGCAGCTGCTGTACACACGCACAGTGAAGGGAGACATACCGCAGTTGTTTGAATTTCATTTTTTTTTATGCAATCATGACAAATATGTGTAAAAAATTGTGAAACGATTAAATAGAAAATTATTTGTTCTTTAAATAAAAACAGGTTATAGTTGCTTTTACTACAGCTGAGAGCTGTCATTATGAGGGTTATTCTCTATTCTGTGATCCCTTTTCTTCACTGTATGTAACATTTCCTATTGTGCGAGGGAGTCATGTGACACCAGCTATTACTTTCAGGTGGGCTTAGACATTTGTGAATGGCGGCAGTGATAACACCTGGAACTCGTTTTATACTAATTACCGAGTTCATAAAGAGAAACGGCCTGTTTTAGAAAGTTAGCGGGCCCTCTTCCTCCGGGCTGACATGCATAATGACCTGTTGCCATGATTTAGTACTTTCTGCCAGACCAGGCACTGATTTACTGAGACAGCTCTAAATTATTCCATTTTTTTTTCACCGGGCGGGGGAGGGGTCTATAAAAATAGAAAGTATTTATTAAAAAATGTGGTTCAGGGAGATTCTAGGAGTTCCGCTGCGGAGTCAGGTTTGGCTTTGGTAAACAACAGTCTGGATCTGGTTTCCTGTTTACAAGCTCTGGGGGAGCGACTACAGATATTGTAGGATTGTTAGCTACAATGATGTGGACAACTGGGCTATTGGAATTCCTTAAAGTAAATTGTGAATTACTACAAAATTCAAAAAATCTCCAGTCTTCCAGTACTTATCAGCTGCTATATGTCCTGCAGGAAGTGGTGCATTCTTTCCAGTCTGACACAGTGCTCTTTGCTGCCACCCTCTGTCTATGTCAGGAACTGTCCAGAGCAGCAGCAAATCCCCATATAAAACCCCTCCTGCTCTCCAGACTGGAAAGAATACACCACTTCCTGCAGGACATACAGCAGCAGGGCAGGGTCCTTTTGCCCCATGTACCAGTCTGCCATTTTCCTATATTCATGTTATGTGATTTGTGTTTTGATCTTTTAATGTTCCTGTTTGTTAACCCCTATTGCCTGTATAGCGCTCTGGAATCAAGGGTGCTTTAAAAAACAAAAACATAACAAAAAATTATAATAATTAAAATATCTCACTTGACCTACAAGTCCTACAAGTATAACTTTCGAGATGGGAATGCCCCTTTAAAGTAACATATAAAATCCAGTATCTCTGTATTATACCTAATTATTATCAGGATACCACGCTAGTGAAACATGCTGATTTCAATAAATTCATTATACTACATAACTGTTATTGGCTAGTACCCAGAAGCCTACCCCTAAGCACTTCAGGAGAAAATATCAAGTTATTGGAGTGTCCTGGATTATATTTTTACGAAGAATCTGGTTAATAAAAAGTAGAAAAAAAACACATACAGTACTTACCTTCCTGGCTTCCCCACTGTTGGCATTGTCACTGTGTCAATCACCACTGTGCAATAGCTCCTTGTGTCTGTCTTGGGAAAAGTACCTGCCTGCTCACCCAATCACTGACCGCCCCAGTGCCCCCCCTTAGTTTTTGATTGGCTGAGAGGGCAGGTCCCTGTGCCAAATCCATTGTTCAAAGAAGACTGACACAACGACTTTGGGGCAGGTAAGTATCTGTACTTTATATATATATATATATATATATATATATATATATATATATATATATATATATATATAATATATATATATATATATATATATATATATATATATATATAATATATATATATATATATATATATATATATATATATATATATATATTACAGAAGACTGAGACCAGTTCTAAAAAAATTTTTTTTTACTGGAATACCTCTTTAGGGTACGTTCACACGAGCCGGATCTGCAGCGGATTTCTCTCTGCAAATTCATAGCAAGACCCGTTGCGGATCTTGTACAGTGAAGTTGAATGGGTTCCATACACACGTGTACCCACCCCGTTTAACCCCCCCACTGCCGTCTGCCCGGAGCCCGCAGCCTCGGCTACTTTAACCCCCCCGGCCGCCCGTAGCCCCTCTAACCCCCCGGCCGCCCGCAGCCCCGAGCATACATTACCTGCTCGCGCCGTGGCAGTGTGTGACGCTCCCGGCTCCCCTCAGCCAATCAGTGATCGGGGAGCGAGGGATGCCAGGAGTGTCACACACAGCTGTGGCGCCGAGCAGGTAATGTGCTCGGGGCCAGGGCTGCGGGCGGGCGGCCGGGGGTTATAGGGGCTGCGGACGGCCGGGGGGTTAAAGGAGCTGGGGCTGTGGTCGCCCGGCGGCGGGGGTCCCATACACGCAGGGGGTCCGCTGCGTGTATGTGACCTATTCACCTTCACAGTACAGGATCCTCTCCGTGTGAACGTACCCTTATATACTGAAAGTTAATGCACATGAATAACACCTTCAATTCAGTAGAATTCTAAAGCCATCAGCTCTCAATAGAAGCAGTTGCAAACAGTTTGTGTTTTTTTTACCCCATGCCTTAGATGATTAAAATGTATCATATCATGTGTTGAAACTGTTTAATGAAATTATTTGTGGTGTGGAATGGGTGGACCCCCCCACCCCCACACACACACAGTTTTTGGGTTTTGCTGTTCAAGCTTTCACTGTGCGGTAGAAGTACAAAAGCACAATTAACTCAAGTCTATGGTGATCACAGCTAGCCAGGGAGTGAAGGGCTAAGCCATGAACTTCTCCCTGCTCATTTTAACAAACAGTGGGTTTCTGAACACACAGACCCCTAACACAACCCCAGGACTGTGTTACTTCACACAGGTCTCTGTACTTCTCTACACAACAGGTTTCCACCAACCAAAGTCCAGCTCATAAGAGATCAACTACAGAGCACCCTATAATGACAACTTTGTTCTAACAGTTTGTTCATCTGTACCCCTATATAATACAGACCCCAGATCAGACGCCTGCTTATACTCACTATTCTCAGATTAGTACTACTCCAGGTGCGGCACACTGCCTTCTGGCTACAAATAGTGTTCACTTTCAGGATGTTGGCCACTGAATTTAAGGATAGAGCTACACGCAATTTTTTGGTTTTTTTTGGAAAATTGAAGCGGCTATTCATTAAACAGACTGACATTTTGGATATTATGACCTGATGCAATATTACTTGTTTCCACTAGATGGCCCCAGAGATACATATTGTATCTGCCTGTTCTAACATCACTTTGGAGTCCTGTGGACAGCTAGTCATAGGTGGGATTACTTTTCATGAAATATGCAATAAGACTTGTGGAAACAACGGGATTGTATAAAGCCGTTGGGAAATTTATTAAATATTCTATCATTTTTACTCGATGATCAGTTACAGTATGTGTAATTGTTTCATGGTTTCAGCAGCTTTATGTATTCTTTAAGGGGTTATCCAGGATTAGAGAAACATTTTCTCCTAAAAACCGCCCCACACCTGTCCTCTGGTTGTTTGTGGTATTACAACTTGGCTCCATTCACTTCAATGGAACTGAGCTGCAATACCACACACAAACTGAGGGCAAGAGTGGCATTGTTTTTTTTTTTTTTTTTTTTTTTTAAAGCTTCCTTTTTCCTAGTACGTAGTAGTAGTTTACCAGTATCGGGGTGCCACTGTATGTGTGCTGGTGTACAAGTCTGTATTCCACCTATCTCTGTCAGGTGTCGCACTCTGGGATGATGGTTGCTTTTCGGTACTATCAGCACTTGATGTCTCACTCTCCCCTATTGTTACTGCAAAGCTGAAGGTCTGAAGGGTTAACTATGTTTTCTGATTTGTTTTTTGTTGTCCAGTCACTGGCTTGGGTGCCTCACACTTTTCTACCTATGAGACACCCACACCTTTCTCTTTATAGCCAATAGGAGGTTAGTCACAGTCACCCCTATATAGGATAGTTAGTTCCTGTTGGGAGGGTCTTTTTTAGTGGATGGTGGAGAGAGAAAGAGACAGAGTAAAAGAAAGAGAGTATATATCAGTATATGATAGTGTGTAGGTGCAGGTGCTGACAGAGTAGAACAGGATCCTTTGCGTTTAGTAAAAAATATCATACTTTACTGTATGACAGCTCAAGGTGAATAGTACATGTGATAAATACACCGAACATTGGTGCTCACAGTGAGGTAGAACCAGTGCTTGAAGTAGTAGGTGCTTTGCAGAGATAGAGGAGTTGAGATAGAGGAGTTGCCAGAGGAGCCCTGCCCAAAGTAGTGAATGTGCTCTGCCGGAACAGGTGTAGATACAGAAAACATAAGAAGATACTTGTACTCACGGATGCCTATTGTGGTTCTGAACCGCTTTATGTCCCTTAAGTGCGGGATACCCATGCTAAGTGGGTAATATGAGTTCCAGTCATCAGTTATCTGGGTGTAGCAGATTTCCGAGGTTTCCCAGTCATCTTGTGCTGCTCAATAGGATACGTAGATCTTGCACGGTAGCTTTGTCCTACTGGGTTCAGCACCTCTTCACCTCTTGAGGTAACTACTTGAGGTAACTGCCTTGCACTTTTTAGAGAGGTTACTGGCTTGGGAAAGAGTTTTCCTGGCTTCTCTCCTCGAAGTAGAGCTTAGCACTGCATCTTTGTCTCAGTTACTTGCATAAAGAAATCTTAAGCAGCTATCTTTGGCCCTTCCCCCACTTTCGGACCCCCGACCCCCCCCCCCCCCCCCCGGAAGTTAAAGAGCCGGGGGGGGCGGTCCGGGTCTTTTTCCTCCTCAGCGTCTTCATGGAAAGTGAATGGGATGGAAAAGGCTGCTGGTGCACATGCGCAGCCTTTTCATTGGCTGGAGCGCATCACATGGCTTCCAGCTTGCTCAGCCCTGGCAGCCTTTTCCATCCCCTGGACCAGGAAGTCAGAGACGTCGCTGGACGGCGGGCGAATCGAGTGGCGATCGTCACCGGAGGGATGGTGAGTATGGTGTCTGTGTGTCTGTGTTTTTTCTTTTTTGGGGGGGGGGGGGGTCCCATGGGAGTTGTCCTTTAAGTAATTGTTGCCCAAGTGTTTGTTAAACTAATGGTGAGTTTACAAAGATTTATCTGACAGATTTTTGAAGCCAAAGCCAGGAATGGATTTGAAAAGAGGAGAAATCTCAGTCTTTCCTTTTTGACCTGTTCTATGTGTACAGTTTGTTCCTGGCTTTGGCGTCAATAATTTGTCATATAAATCTGTCTGTGTAATCACACCATTACAGATATCCTCCTGAGCAAGTAAAATGTAAATCGAATGCTGTGTTTCCATATTTGCATTTAGAATATGTTTCACGTGGAAAACAACTTCCCTATTGCAACAACTTCCCTATATCCCTGTGATATTGCCAATAATCCCCACAACATTGCATTGCTATTGGAGAAGAAATGTCAGCGTGGTTTTGTCCACATTTGTGGAAACACAGCCTAACTCCACCTTCCACAAAGGGAGAAAAACACTGAAAACAAAGGTGTAGCGGTTCTAAAAAAATATTAAGTGACATGTAGGGGCTATTTTTTTTATATTTTATCTTATTGAAGTGTTTGTGTTTTTATCTGGGGTTATGTGACCTGAACAGAAAAAAAACCTAATAAAAAAATAAATATACAATGGTGCCTTCGATTACCAGTATAATCCATTCTGGGACGGCGCTTGTAATCCAAATCCACTCTTAAACCAAAGCAAATTTTCCCATAAGAAATCATAGAAATGCAGACAATTGGTTCCCACCCCAAAAATAATGATTTATTATTCAGAATAACATGTAAAACAAATGAAACAAACATTCAGAAACAGCAGAATCTGTGATATTATAAGTTACTGTACAGTAATGGAGAGGATGGGAAACACAAGGGCTGACAGAGACTGCAGGGATCATAAAGGAATGAGCAGGGCAGATGTGGGCACATACATGCAGCACTCTCTGTCCGGGGAGAGACGGGTTACTGCTATGGAGAGATTACCTCCACAGTCCTGTCCCCTGATGTAAGCCCCAGCCTGAAGTGGATCTGCTATGATTTGGAAGGTGAGGGAGACTTCCTGGGTCAGAGTACAGTGCTGTAGACCCCGCTATGCAGACCTTGTCCCTCCTCCACTCCCCCTCCCACCCAGTACAGGGAGCTCTTAAAGCAATTTTCTCAAACCAAGTCACAAGTTTGAAAAACTGTGAGCTCTTAAACCAAAATGCTCTTAAACCAAGTTACTCTTAAACCAAAGTACCACTGTATATATATATATATATATATATATATATATATATATATATATATATATTAGGGGTGCGTTCACACCTACCGCATCCGCAGCTTATTTTTCCGCGGAAATCCGCAGGTCTGGTAGTGCAGATTTCAACCTGCGAGAAATCCGCATATGTGTGCGTTTTGCGGTTTTTCTGCAGCAAGTTTATCGCAACTGAAATGTCCGTTTAGAATGAGAGACATTTTAAACTGACATTTCAGTTGTGATAAACTTGCTGCAGAAAAAACGCAAAACGCACACATATGCGGATTTCTCGCAGGTTGAAATCTGCACTACCAGACCTGCGGATTTCCGCGGAAAAATAAGCTGCGGATGCGGTAGGTGTGAACGCACCCTAGATGTGTTTTTTGGGGTGGGATGCTGATAATGGCGATGATGTCTGGCACTTCCACGCTGTGTATCAGGGACCCCCCATAGTACACACACCTCTGTCCTCTCCTGCCTCCTTAGCTGTGACTCTTTTTTATTACAGACTGCCGGTACCATACTCAAATTCAGGGGGCTGAAGAACATTACACTCCAAATCCCATCACCCACATTAAAAAAAAGACTGGACAACGATAACTTTTAAAGCCTAGAGGTAGGCCACAGCTGTATTTATTTAACGAAACATAGCTCTGCAAAAGGAGGACCTTGCATGACATCTCGGACGGCACCTGGACGAAAAGGTCACCTCGCATACAAGGCCACCGCTCCCGCGGTGGGCATGTCTTTGTTGGTTCGACAGTAGAATTGCAGCGATTCTTCCTCTCCTACAAGGTCCTCCCCATGCGCCAGCTGTGACAAACAAAGAAGTATTACCAATTTCCATAACAACAATACTTTGCATCATAAATAACTTAACACGTTAAATTAAAATCAAATAAGGGAGGGAGGGGGGGGGGGGGGACAAAACTTGCGCTGTAGCTCCCTGAGGTAACTAGCTGAAGAGGCTGTACTACCTGGTTCAGCTAACTAAAAGCAAAGGATAAAACCCACCCCTGCCTACTCTAAGGGCCCTATTACATCAACAGATAATCGGACAGATTTTTTGAGCCAAAGCCAGAAATGGACTACAAACAGAGAACAGGCCATAAGGGAAAGACTGAGATTTCTCCTCTTTTCAAATCCATTTTTCTCTCTCTCTCTCTCTCTGCTCTGGCCTCCAGTCTCCATTCACAGAGCAGCTAAGCTGATAGGTGGAACAGCAGGGAAGCTTCTAAAGTTCCACCTATCAGCAACAAAAGATGCCATACAGCCAGTAAGTGACAGGGCCCAGTAGAAGCTATGGTCCTGAGTCGGGGGTGTCTTAAATATGGAAAAAACACTGCAGAGATACCATCATGTGTCTCGACATCAGTGAGCTAGCCAGACCTTTCTTCAGGAAGGAACAACCAAGCCATGGAATGTTTCCAGTCAATGAAACCACCCAAGCATCCATCCACAGACAGCTGTTTCGGGGTATTTGCCCCTCATCTGTGTAGAGTAGGATACACTGACGTCGAGACATGTGATGGTGTCTCTGCGGGGTTTTAGTTGATTTACCTGAGTTCAACCAGCGTCCTTTTGCATGCACTTACTAGGCATTCCTCCCACTAGCCAGAAACCTACTTCACACTGATGAGGGGCAAATACCCCGAAACAGCTGTCTGTGGATGGATACCTTGTTTGGGTGGTTTCCTTGACTGGAGACATTCCTTGGCTTAATTTTTCCTTCCTGGAGGAAGGTCTGGCTAGCTCACTGACGTCGAGACACGTGATGGCGTCTCTGCAGTGTTTTTTTGCATATTTGATTTACCAGGGGGCAATGTCCTAGAACACACTGACATTGAGACACGTGATGGTGTCTCTGCAGTGTTTTGGTTAATTTCCCTGAGGTCAACAAGCGTCCTTTTGCATGCACTTACTATGCATGTGCTCCCACTAGCAATAATCCTACTCCTCACTGATGAAGGGCAAATCCTCCGAAACGGCTGTCTGGGGATGGATACCTGGCTTGGGTGGTTTCCTTGACTGGAGACATTCCTTGGCTCGGTTATTCCTTCCCTGAGGAAGGTCTGACTAGCTCACTGATGTTGAGACACATGATGGTATCTCTGCAGTGTTTTTTTGCATATTTATATATGTGTATATATATATAAATTTATTTGCATATATATTGATATGCCAGGAGGCAATGTCCTAGAATACACTGAAGTTGAGGTCAACCAGTGTCCTTTTGGGGGTGTCTTAAAAGCCTGTCTATTGCTGACAGATGTGCCACATGCACGCATGTCTGTTGCCAATAGTCAAGTTTTTACAGTGGCAGAGCGGCCCTTAAGTGTACTGGGAGACTGGACCGGGGGCACATACCCCCCTAGCCCAGCCTGCCCCTGTGTGCCTACCTGGCATTTGGGCTGCAATCTCCATCCCCAGTTTAAACCTCTCTTCTCCTGCTTTGCCTCAGTCACAAGGTTTAGAAAGTATTTGCACAAGTGGTTTGAGTTATAAGACACGTACAGTATTATTGCTTATGAGTAATTTAAAATTGCCTCCCAGACAAGCAGAAACTTGGCCACTGAAGCTGTACATTTGCCCAACAAAACTATAATTTGATGTGTTGTACAAATAGCAGATATCCGGCACTAATTCTTTACTGTGCTTTCTGATACAAATATGCAAAAGAAACAGTAGCTGAGAGGAAGATAGAGCCGAGTCCAGGTATTCTCCTAAGGCGAATGTCATGAGCGCTATGACAATCTACAGTTACCGTACATGGGCCTTATTATAGGGGCCTATCTCTTCCATCAGTCTGGACCTGCGGCTTACAATACAGGAAACCAGGGGGATAAATGTCTCTAATTGTTAACCATTTGCTTACAATGAAGTGTATCAGGATTAGAATTGAGCAGACTTGCTGAACTATTCGGGTTTGGCAATGTCCTCCAAACCCAAACGTTCTGCATTTGACTCCTGGCAGCTAGAAAAGTTGGATGCCGCCCTTGGGCTGCCAGGAAAACATGGGTGCAGCCTATAGCCTATAACTGTATCCATGTTTTCCAGGACTCCCTAGGGCTGAATCCGTCTTCTCTAACCTCTAGGAGCCAAATGCCAAGCGTACGGGTTTTTGATAACGTTACTGACCCAAACAGTTCGGCTAGTCTGCTCAACACTAATCAGGATACCTTACTTACGTGGATATTCTTATTGAATGTATTAGTGATGCACAATGCACCGAAATATTGATACTATCGATAATTGGGGCAAAAAAACGGTTTGGTACCAGGATTCCCTGGTATTCAATACTTTATGTTAAGCACAGAGTGTCTAATATACAGTATTCTCCCGAAAACATGGCGGGTGGCAAGCGTCATGTTCTTTGTGTGCTGCCCCCCCCCCCCCCCCCAATGTCACTGGCCTGGCCCGCCCACCTTCAAATAGCCGCAACAGAGCAATCACTTATTCTGGCTATTAAACTGTCTAGATACCTCTGTCAAAACTGACAGCAGTATTTAACCCCTCTGGAGCCGCTCCATATGCAGCAGGGAAAAGCTACTATGCGTATAATGACTGCCATCAGCAATCCTGCTGGTAGCAGTCGTTTAACCCTTGCAATGCCAAGATGTAACACGGTCTTGATATTGAGATGAATGATTGACAGGTGCCACAACTGTCAAGTGTCCGATCGGCACCCCCGCATTGTGACTGCGGGCTGCTAAATGGGTCAGTTCACAGGTCTTACCTCTGCTGTGTTGCTGACTCAACCAGACTCTATTAGTAGAGCACTGATCTCATTGGTCTATTCAATGCTACAGCAATACTATAACATTGCATAAATCAGAATAAGCACTAATAAAAGTTCTTTAGAAGGGACTTCAAAAGTGTAAAAAAAATTTTTTATAAAAAAAATAAAAAACCTCCCATAGAAGTTCTAATAGCCCCCCACGGACCACAGTGCAAAAAAAATGATTCTGCACATAACCCTACAGGTCAATATAAACAATAAAAGAGTTATAGGAGTCTGAATTTTGAGAATGTTTATTTCTACAAAATGAAACTTTAAAAAAAAATAATAAAAAAATAGTAACAAACAATAGTAAAATGAAAGGTCCATAATTTATATCACTGAAATAGTGCTGACCAGAAGATAGATACAGATATTTTACATAGTTTTCAGCTTAAAAACTTTCTAGGTGGCATTCTGTCTGTTGTCTGGGAACATCATATCCACAGTCTGGGAGGCATCATGTCTGTTGGGTGTGGGGGGCAACATTATATTTGTATTTTTGTGGGGAGTTTTATTCATACTTTATTAAGTATCGAATTGGTATCAAATACCAAAATAAAAAAGTTTGTATCCGTATCGAACTTAAAATTCTGGTATCTGACATCACTAAAATGTATTATTTATGTTGTTCTGTGTGGAGCTTTGATAGGAACCTCATTGTGACCACCTACATAGCTTTCATTGCAATGATATTTTTTAAATACTTGTAAGCTTAAAGTGACTCTGTACCCACAATCTGTCCCCCCAAACCACTTGTACCTTCAGATAGCTGCTTTTAATCCAAGATCTGTCCTGGGGTCCGTTCGGCAGGTGATGCAGTTATTCTCCTAAAAACAACTTTTAATCCTGCAGCGCACAGCCAGGGCTTACATTTGTATATGCATTTGGCTGGCACACCCTCTCTGTCTCTCCTCATCATTAGGAATGATCCAGGAACATTTACTGCTGTTTGAGCTTTGCACAGGTGTATTAACGATCCAGCCCATGTTCATTATACACACAGGTGGGGAATAGGAAGCAATCTGCCTGGAGCATTCCTAATGATGAGGAGGGTGGGGAGGAGGGACAGAGAGGGTGTGCCAGCCTAATGCATATACAAATGTAAGCCCCGGCCGTTAGACACAGCGCTGCAGAATTAAAAGTTGTTTTTAGGACAATAACTGCATCACCTGCCGAACGGACCCCAGGACAGATCATATCTAAAGGTACAGATCCTATCTGAAGGTACAAGTGTTTTTTTTTTTTTTTGGGGGGGGGGGGGCAGTTTGTGGGTACAGAGTTCGGCTCACAGTTATCTCTCCCAGCCTTCCCATACGGGAGGGGAGGGGTAGCGAATTCCTGACTTCTCTGGCCCAAACTTATCTCTCTGAGAACAAGGACGTCTAGCAGTGAAATCCATCATGCTTGACCACTATCTCCATCAACATCCTCATCAGTTAAGAGTCAGGAGGCCTCATACAACCACTGCTGGTGCGTTTGGTCAACTTTAGTATCAGGTGTATGGGCACCTTTTGCTTCTTTACGAAGCCTTTTTAGGCTATGTTCTCATGATGTACTAAAGATCACAAAAAACTGACATCGCACCGGTGGCTTAGAGTACAGATCACGGCCTCAGTCGTGACAACCACAACTGCTGTAAGAGCTAAGATTAGAAGACCTTTTAATAGAGACTGTAATTATTTACTGTAATTATTTACAGAGTAAAGGTGCTTTTTATTTTACTCCCCATAAGGTATATATGAGTTTCTATTATAAAAGGGCGAACCTCGAGCATGCTTGGGGTTGTCTGAACCTAATTATAAGGCATTGTCGGTGGCTGAAGAACTTGGATGCAGCCCTAGGGAATCCTGAAAAACATGAATACAGCCAAAAGCCATATGCTGTACTTATGTTTTCCAGGCAGCCTTAGGGCTGCATCCTCCTTCTTCAGCCACCTCCTGGTACAGGAGTAGACATGCAGTGATAGAATACAGAGCAATACAGAGCAAGTCAGGCATGGGTCAAATACACAGGACAACATAAGTAGGAACATTTACTACGCTAAAGGCTGGAACTGCAGAAGGCACCATAGCAGCAGTATGGCAGCCTACAGAGCAGTGGGGTTAATGGAACAGGAGCCGACTGTGTTGGTGAGTGACAGTATACTAGCAGGAAAACAGAAGGTTCCAACTGCACCAATGGCTCCAAATTGAAGATAGTAGGGGATGCATGCTGGTTAGTCCACAATCCTAAGTGGACAACTTAACTGGAAGCAGAGAGTCCAACAACATCCAAGTGGAAAAATCTTCAAATACAATGTATTGTAAGCTTGATCCCTCAATAAACTGTCAGACTCGGGAAGGCAGAGACGACACGAGACAGTGACCCTAAGGCTAGAGCCACCCTCTGACCCTACCTGCTTGCCGCAACGACCCTAAACGGTCGCGGACAACCACGGTGCCGGTCCCTATACTGATGTAAGTGCAAACATAAAACGAAGACAGATGAACGAACACAATAGAGCGAAGTCAACAAGCCAAGTCAGCAACACACGGGCAGCGAAGTACAAAATCGGAAGGCAAGCGGGAAGTCGGTAACAGGCAGAAGGTCAGGAAACAAAGTAACAACAGCGGATAGTCAAGGGTAGGGTAGGCAGGATAGGGATCAGGGGAGCTGGGACTAGAACACTCTAATAGCCAGCAAAGGAATCTGATACTGGCTTTCCTTTATACTTGGATCAGGAGCCCAGACCAGCCTCTCATTGGTCCGGCCTCCTGAATCCGAATCTAGTGCAGCTGAGACACTGCAGGCTGAATGGCAGAGCGATCTGCCCCTCAGCCTGAGTGTGACCGCACTCAGCTGTGAGAGCTGGGCGGTAGCCGGCCGTGACACGGAGCCGTGGTGTCCCTGGTTGTTAAGGACGCAGTCGGGTCTCCGTGACGTCACGCGGCTCCGGCGGCTGCTGCGGCGCTGGGTCCTAGCGCCGTCAGACGAGGCCGAGGAGGACGCCGCTGGATCCGCGGCAGGTAAGTTGCTTACATTACCCCCTCCCTTATGAGGGGCCTCCGGACCCTTACTAAAAGGACCCGGTCTAGAAGGGTTGCGCAAATGATATGGCCGAATGAGGCGTGGTGCATGCATATCTCTACTTGCTACCCAAGTGCGCTCCTCTGGACCAAATCCTCTCCAATGAACCAGATACTGCAAAGAATTCTGAACTCGGCGAGAATCCAGAATCTTCTCCACCTCATATTCCAGTTCACCCTGAATAACCAAAGGAGCAGGGGGAGCAGATGGTAACACGGGATTAACATATTTTTTCAACAGAGACTTATTGAAAACATCGTGAATTTTTAGACTCTTCGACAAAAGTAACTTAAACGAAACTGGATTAATGACCTTCACTATAGCATAAGGACCAATGTATTTAGGAGAAAGTTTACCAGAAGGTGTCTTTAATCTCAAGTTTCTAGTAGAGAGCCATACCTTGTCACCTACCCTGTACTCAGGGCCAGATATGCGTCTTCTATCTGATTGTTTTTTTTACAATTTTCTTGGGCTTTAACCAGGTTCTGAAGAGCCTGGACTCAAACTGTGCACAGTTTTCTGTAGATTTTTTCGGCGGATGGATTAATGGACTCGGTAGCATGTACAGAAGAACATTGAGGATTAAACCCAAAATTACAAAAAAATGGCGACATTTTGAGAGACTGACTTTCACGATTATTTAGGGCAAACTCAGCCAACGGTAAGTATTCTCTCCATTTCTCCTGTGACCCTGCAACAAAACATCCTAAGAACTGCTCCAGTGATTGATTAACCCTCTCCGTTTGTCCATTGGACTGCGGATGAAAAGCTGAAGAAAAGGACAAGGCTATACCCAGGCGACCACAAAACTCTCTCCAGAATTTAGACACGAACTGTACTCCCCTGTCAGACACAATATTCTCTGGTACCCCATGTAAACGCAAGATATGATTGATAAAAAGAGAGGCCAAGGTACGAGCATTGGGAAGCTTGCTGAGAGGAATTAAATGGCACATCTTAGAGAACCTGTCGACAACTACCCAAATCACAGTCTTACCCTTAGAGGGTGGTAAATCAGTTATAAAGTCCATTGAGATATGGGTCCAAGGTCTAGCAGGTACCGGTAGGGTTTGGAGAAGTCCCTCGGGTAACCTGCGAGGAACCTTGGACCTGGCGCAAATCTCACAAGCTTCTACAAACATCTTAGTATCTCTGACTCAAGATGGCCACCAATAATGGCGAGATAATAAATACTTGGTACCCGCAATGCCTGGATGACCTGCCAATACTGAACAATGTGTTTCCTCCAGAGCTTTCAAAGGAAGATCTGGGGGAACAAATAGTTTATTCTCCGGGGTATTCCTAGGCGCCATAGATTGAGACATGACAACTTGAGCAGCCAGATCGGGCTGCAGTATAGCCACCACCACCCCCGGAGATAAAATATTTTCAGATTCCTTTATGGGAACTTCGTTGACGTTGAAACTACGAGATAAAGCGTCTGCCCTTATGTTTTTGGAACCCAGTCTGAAGGTGATTTCAAAATTGAACCGTGTGAAAAAGAGCGCCCATCGAGCTTGCCGTGGAGTAAGATGCTTGGCTTTATCTAAATAAACAAGGTTTTTTGTGGTCAGTTAAAACCTTAATTTTGTGTTTAGCCCCCTCTAAAAAATGTCTCCATTCGTCAAATGCCCACTTAATGGCAAGAAGTTCTCTATTGCTTATATCATAGTTGCATTCGGCTTTGGAGAACTTTCTAGAGAAGTGGGCTATGGGTCGGAGATTGGTGAGTGTTTCAGGACCCTGTGAAAGAACAGCCCCCACCCCTACCTCTGAGGCATCCACCTCTACAATAAAAGGTTGTTCAAAGTCAGGTTGAATCAACACCGGGGCAACAGAAAAACATCTTTTAAGTTTGTCAAATGCCAGAATGGCTTCAGGAGTCCAGTTATCCACATCAGCTCCCTTTCTGGTAAGATCAGTTAAGGGCTTAGCAATCACTGAGAATCCCTTAATAAATTTTCTGTAATAGTTAGCGAATCCCAAAAATCTCTGTAAAGCTTTAAGATTCTTTGGGCGCTCCCACTTTTCAATGGCTGTCACCTTAAGGGGATCCATACCAAAAGAACTAGGGGTGATTTTATATCCCAAAAAAGAGACCTCCTGAAGGCCAAACTGGCACTTTGATAACTTGGCAAATAAATTGTTTTGTCTCAGAATTTCCATAACCTTGCGGACATGATCAACATGTGAAGACCAATCTGGAGAGAAAATCAGGATATCGTCCAAGTATACCTCTAAAAAAACGTCCTAGGTAGTCGCGAAACACATTGTTAACAAAACGTTGGAAAACTGCAGGTGCATTACACAACCCAAAGGGCATGACCAGGTATTCAAAGTGTCCCTCGGGGGTATTGAAGGCAGTTTTCCACTCATCACCCTCCTTTATTTGAATCAAATTATAGGCCCCTCGGAGGTCAATCTTGGAGAACCACCGGGCCGCCACAATTTGATCAAACAAATCAGGAATCAGAGGGAGAGGGTGTTGATTTTTAATCATGATTTTATTTAACTCCCGATAATCAATGCAAGGGCGTAGACCACCGTCCTTTTTACCCACAAAGAAAAACCCAGCCCCAAGGGGAGAACAGGAAGGGCGGATATGACCCTTATGTAAACTTTCTTTAACATAATCACGCATTGCTTCCCTCTCAGGTCTAGACAAATTAAAAATTCGTCCCTTTGGGTACTTAGACTCAGGAACCAAATCAATAGCACAATCGTATGGACGATGAGGGGGTAACTCGTCCACCGATTTTTCGTCGAAAACATCAAGAAAATCAGATAGAAACTCGGGGAGCTCCCCTTCTAACGAAGAACATTCTGTTAAATTCAAAGAAATACAATGGGCGGCACCTCCTGGCCCCCATTGAACAAGTTCCCTGTTTGCCCAATCAAACACAGGATTATGCTGGGTCAGCCAGGGTAAACCTAAAATAACATAACCAAAATAACCAAAAAATCAAGACACTCAGAATGGATCGAACCCACTCTTACTTCACGAGGGGGAGTGATATATTTTACGCTACCTTGAGCCAATGGGGTAAAGTCCGCCCCCGTGATACTCAGCGGGCATTTAAGCTGAAGCGGACATACCCCCAGATTGGACCAAAACCCGGAATTAATAAAATTAGCGGATGCCCTGAATCAACATGGGCAAACCCCGAGATACATTTCTCGCCCAAACATAGCGAGATGGGGACCATCAACTTATTCTTATCGAGTGGTACCTGTGCGCCTGAGTGACCCCCTTGATAGTCACTCAGGCGCTGGAGTTTTCCGGCAATGTTCCAGGCCTGGAGGTACATTCCCGCACACGGTGTCCAGCTTTGCCGCAGTACAGACAAAAATTATGCTGCATACGATGGGCTCGTCTAGTTCTTGCATCGGTGGCACCAATTTGCATAGGTTCTTCCGGTGGTGGTAACAGGGAAGGTGGTGGTTTAGGAGACAAAAGAGAAGAAGAGGTTTTGCAGGGTTCAGAGGTTCCTTTCTCCCTTCGTCTGTCTTGCATACGACGATCTACCCTAATGGCTAACGTCATGGTCTCTTCTAACGTTTCAGGTAGGGGATAAGCTATCAACAAGTCCTTCAACTGGTCAGAGAGACCCACCCGGAACTGATAGCGCAGGGCCGAGTCGTTCCAACCAGATGGGATACACCACTGGCGAAATTCTGCGCAATAGTCCTCAACTGGCCTTTTCCCCTGTTTTAGGGACGTCAATTGTCGCTCAGCTACTGCAGTCCTGTCAGGGTCGTCATATAATAGTCCCAAGGCCGAAAAGAAAAGATCAACGGACGTTAGTTCTATGGCATTGGGAGGGAGAGAGAATGCCCATTCCTGTGGTGGACCCTGCAAAAGGGACATGATAATTCCCACTCTTTGGGCCTCATCCCCTGAGGAATGGGGACGTAGTCGAAAGAACAACCGGCACCCTTCTCTGAAGGTTCGGAAATTCTTTCTATCTCCCCTGAATTTTTCTGGGACAGGTGGTTCAGGAGGAGAGGGGGTGGTCATAGTTACTTGTCGGGGAGCAGCCTCCTGCTCCTAAAACCATTCAGCGAGACTCTGAACCAATGTGTTCAGGTTCTGCATCTGTTCCACTAACGCCTTCACAGGATCCATGATGAAAAATCCCTGGCACACGTCACTAAATATTTTTGGGCTGGCTATTCTGTCAGACTCGGAAAGGCAGAGACTACACGAGACAGTGACCCTAAGGCTAGAGCCACCCTCTGACCCTACCTGCTTGCCCTAAACGGTCGCGGACAACCACGGTGCCTGTCCCTATACTGATGTAAGTGCAAACATAAAACGAAGACAGACGAACGAACACAATAGAGCAAAGTCAACAAGCCAAGTCAGCAACACACGGGCAGCGAAGTACAAAATCGGAAGGCAAGCGGGAAGTCGATAACAGGCAGAAGGTCAGGAAACAAAGTAACAACAGTCAAGTGTTAGTCAAGGGTAGGGTAGGCAGGATAGGGATCAGGGGAGCTGGGACTAGAACACTCTAATAGCCAGCAAAGGAATCTGATACTGCCTTTCCTTTATACTTGGATCAGG
The DNA here is from genome assembly GCF_027789765.1 of Dendropsophus ebraccatus. Lineage (NCBI taxonomy): Eukaryota > Metazoa > Chordata > Amphibia > Anura > Hylidae > Dendropsophus > Dendropsophus ebraccatus. The sequence continues at coordinate 15,722,462 of NC_091468.1, read as the reverse complement.
AGACAAGACCAGCCTCTCATTGGTCCGGCCTCCTGAATCCGAATCTAGTGCAGCTGAGACACTGCAGGCTGAATGGCAGAGCGATCTGAGAGAGCTGGGTCCTAGCGCCATCAGACGGGGCTGAGGCCGAGCAGGACGCCGCTGGATCCGCGGCAGGTAAGTTGCTTACATAAACATTTGAAGATTATTCTACTTGGATTGTGTTGGACTCCCTGCTTCCAGTATACTAACAGGAGTCTACTGGTGGTGTCACAGGTTGCAACAGCCTGGCACTCTCTGTTTAGCTTATTATTAAGGGAGAATTTTAGCAAAACGGGATAATCCAAAGTAGTTTAGCTAGTTGGTGGGCCAGGTCTGTATGATTTTGTCTGTGTTCAGAGACACGTCATGAAAAGTAATACATTTATACTTCTAACAATATATTTGAATGATTTAAAATCTATATACTCCAGAACATAAGAAAACATCAAGACAACATGTACAGAAGGTTTTCCTATAATACTATAAAATATTAGTCTGAGCATTCAGACTTTGGCTGTTCTTGAATTTCGGTTTGTTATACTGAATTTATTATGCCTTATAGTGATGGGGTCTGACACATCGCTTTACACTTGACCCGTCCCTATGGTACTGTTATATTGTTTTATATGTCATACTCAAATATATCAAGCTTTGTAAGTCTCCTCCAATATATGCGCAGAGCAGACATTATATCGAGGAGCAGTTCCATAACTCAGCACCAGAAAGGCAATGAGACTCTATACCTGTATAATAAAATCTAATGCAGATATAGTTTATTGGCTCTGTGCATTGTCGTCTCTTGCCAAGGGTATTACTTGGACAGTAAGTTTCATTAAAAATGTAAGGACTTATAGTATTCACAATATTACATGACAGAATTCCATGCTATAGTAAGTAAAACTATATCTAATCCGTCATCCAAGGCCATGGTCCAGTTTTAAGCTTCCCCAAATCCTATGTAATTCCAATTGAAGGTAATAAAAGGAGGGTAATGATTCTTCTTATCAGTATAGCTTAAAGGATATGTCCACATTCCCAGACAGTTACTTTTTATTACTCCAGTGTATCTATAATAAAACAGAATACAATATAAAATATTACTCTAATGAAAAATTCCCTACCGTTTTGTATCTGCAGCTCCCATGCAAAGGTAACATAGTAACACAGTTAATAAGGTTGAAAAAAAGGAAAGAGTCCATCAAGTACAACCTACAGAAACCGTATTGCGTTGATCCAGAGGAAGGCAGAAACGCTTACGAGATAGATGACAATTGCACATTATTATGACCATTTCCTACCTTCCCCATCAGCAGCACGTAGCTCATGAAGAAAGTCATTAGAGTTGAGCTTACTTGCTGAACGTTGAAGTTCGGCCAAACTGAACGCTCGCCATTGACATGGAGAAGTTGCATGCAGCCCTAGGGAGTTCTGGAAAACATGGATACATCTATAGTCAGTAGGCTGTATCCATTTTTTTCTGGCAGTTTTAGGGCTGCATCTAACTTCTTATTGTGTGTAAGAGTCCCAGAAGTCTGACGCCACTACAATCTGACTCGTTATCCTTATCCTGTGTATAGAGTATAAGTAGTTTAAACTTGGAATACCCCTTTAACCGGGTGAATTTTCTTTTTTGTGCTTTCGATTTTTCCTCCTTGCGTTTAAAAGGCTGTAGCACTTCCTTTTTTCCCCTACAGACCCACAAGAACCCTTATTTTTTGCACCACTAATTGTACTTTGCAATGGCAGACTTAATTTTTTCATAAAATATGCTGCTAAATCGGGAAAAAAATATTTGTGCTATTTTTACACTGTTTGCCCTATGGTAAAACTGACATGTTAAAAAAATGTAAACCTTTTAAAAAATCTAAACACTTTTATTTTTTGATCAATGGGGCTGTGTGAGGTGTAATTTTTTGCAACATGATATTTACTTTCTATCGGTACCTGGTTGCATAAGGGCAACTTTTTGATCACTTTTTATTACAATTTTTCTGTATTGATGTGACAAAAAAATCAGCAATTTTTGTGGTTACATTATTTACCGTGCAAGATCAGGAAAGTGGTAATATAATAGTTCAGGCAATTAAAAATATGCTTATTTATTTATTTGTATTTATAAAATGGGAAAAGGGGGGTGATTCAGACTTTCAGTAGGGAAGGGGATTTTTTATTAATGAAAATACTCCTCTCCCCACATTAATTAGAAGCCCCCTGGGGGACTTCTATATACACAGCACTGATCTCTCATTGAGATCAGTGCTGTGTATATAATAAGGCAACGATCCATTAGATCGGTGCTCTATTCATCTGGTCTGCTGCAGACCAGATACATAGAATATCGAGCCGGGATCAGCGTCATTCCGACGCTGAAGCCTGGCCGAGTAAGTTGAACTGATTACCCCTCTGCAACCGCAGTGCGGGGAGGCGGCGACCCGCCCACTAGACGACCAATGATGGGGACAAATATCCATTTAGATGCAGATGTCAGCTTTGAGCTAAATGACTCATTAGTGGGCGTGGTGATCAAACCACGCCCGCTAACTGCCATGGTCCCAGGCTATTAATAGCCCCTTGGATCGCGGCGGTTCAGAGCGGGGTCGTCGTGCGGCTCTCCTCTGAACTCCCCTACCCGACCCAGGACGTACAGTTACTTCCTGGATCGTGAAGAGGTTAATGTACTTCAAATCTGCAAGATGTATCAGGCTGATAAATGTATTGTATCAGATAGATAGATAGAGATATATAGATAGAGAGACATGATATAGATAGATAGATAGATAGATAGATAGATAGATAGATATGAGATAGAGATAATAAGAGAATATAGTGTTGCAGAATTACGTTGTTCTTGTCACTTCTCTATACATATAAACTATCTTTATAAACATTACTATTTCTATAATCTGAACACTTGGGTTCTTTAATTTTAGCCTTCCAGATGTGCGAAGATGTAAGCCAAGAACGCCAGTAATCCATGAGGAACATCACATGATTGATGGCGTTACACTTTTTTTTTTCCACATCTTTGCCAAGTTTTAAAATGTCCAGCATATTTTTCCTGGACTTTACTTAAGTAAATATTCAATATGTAAACCAATGTTTCATTTATTTAAGGATTATTAAATCCATTACTGCAGCTTTCCTTCCTTTCCCTACGGTACCTTGGTGGCCAGAGTGTCTGCCTCAGAACATAGGCCTCTAAACAAGCTTAAGATGAGGTGGAAAAAGCCTCCGTATTTGAGAGTGCATTGTGCGAAAGGCTGGACTGTTCCCATGTGTTTACTGCAGACACTACTGAATGCCAGGCTTTCTTAACACAAGTGATAATTCTCCGAAATCCTCACGGCTGGGATATTACCTACAATGATGACCAAACATCTCTACTCAGAAAAACACTCATTCAAATTTAAACTTTTCAAATTCATGATTTTTTTTGCACTTTTAAAATTTTAATAATTTATTATAAAATTATTCAAAAATAATATTATAAACACAGAATCTTATATCCTAAAACGCTGTTATACGTACCATGAACATAGTCTGTGAAATATTTCAATATTTGGCAGGGTCTGGATATAACATTTCTATTGAACCCATGAAAATTATAATTTAGTCAACTTTTAAATGGCAAAACTTTGTTTCCACCAAGAATCTTGGCTAAAACTCCATTGGATTCCTCTATGTGACATTTTTTGGTCTGTTTAAATTCCTGAATAGGCAACATTTTTTTATACACACATTTATGGACTTTTTTTGTTGCTTATAATATTATACTTTATGGAGGGAAAAACAAAAAAACAAAAACATAATTATATCCAACTTTTCCCACTTTTACTCCGGTTTTCAATCCTGCTTCTGCTTATCCCTTATTAATTCTAGCCACCACTGGAGCCAAAGAACACATCAGAGCTCTATCCATCACCCAGTCTAGAATCTAAAATAAAAACCTAAAAACTGCACCATATTCAGAATAAAAAATGACCCATATTGTGACCGGGGAAAAGTCTTGGAATGTAATCACTTGATACAAAGTGTCATCTATCATTCTAGTTTTCTGCGTCTGGACTCCACAGTTCAAACAGTGTTTACGTTGGAAACTCCAGATGCAATAATTATATTTGCAATGATGCAATTAAGGTAAATTGCAGAAAAAAAACAGATAGGTTGCCAGATTTCCTGCTTTCTTTTCTTATGCGTTAATTATTCCACGTTTCACATTTCATCTTTAAGACAAGTCAACTTTTTCATATATGAAACTTGTTTTCTATTTTTAGAATTTGCGGCCAATCGTCCGCGGTCTGATTGTATATTGTAATCCTAATGAGATTTCATTTTATTCATTATTTTGTAGGATATGATGATGGTTCATAAATTATTCTGACTTTTTATTTACATAGTTTTGGTGAATTTAATTGGAATGTTTTAATTTTTTCATCCTGATGAAGGGTTTTAATGATTAATGATAACTTTGGACAATTGTATCCCGTTCCACATGGAACATAAGATCATTTGATCGTATTACAGAGTATGACCAGTCATATATTAGTTTCATATATCGTGGTTACAGCATCTTGGAATAACTTCAAAATAGAATTTAAAGATGTTTCCTCAGTATTAATTTGTTATTTTTGTTAAAATAAAGATTTCAAGTTAAGGTCCAAACCGACTCACTTGGGCAGTTTTAGGTCTTACTCATATGTATTTAGTACTGACATTATTTTTGCATAATCATCAATCTATGGAAATTGGCATACTCAAAGAAAAAGTTTTTTAGAAAATCATGTCATCCAAATTTTTTGTAAAATTTTTAAAGTAATTCTTTACATAATTAAAAAAAAATATATATTCTAGTTTGCTTACTGGCCACTAGAGCAATCCTAATAGGTTGATGTTTCCTGTTTTTTTATAGCTTATGTCTCAGCTTTGCTGTATAGTATATGAGAGTATAAGCAGAGGCATCTCGTTATTATTAGATGATGAGCAAGATTCAGGATTAGAAAAAAAAAAAAAGCTGCTTTCTTCCAGAAACAGCATTATTCTTATCCTCAGATTGTGTCTGATCCTCACTTTCATGCTACCTGAACTAAATCGACCTAAACCACAAGCCACGTGGGTGTTCCATAGTGGCTTCTGCCCACTCCACCAGGTGTCCTTGTTTGGGTATAATTGAAAAAATATTGAAAGGCTCACCTTGATGAGTTGCCCTAAGAACACAACATCTGACAGTGTGTATATATATATTCACATGTAGGCCAATCTCTCAGAAGTGGTTGAGTTCATTGCCAAAATAATTCCAGGTGGTCAGTAGGATGAGAAAGGTGTAAGGCCCATGGTAGTAGCCATGAGACCGGAGAAGGGAAGGTACAGTGCAATCACATGACAGTGCAGACTGACTCTGTGTATAAGTTGGTGTCATAACATACAACATGTTTAGAGGAGAAGTTTAAAGGAGAAGTCCGGCGAAAATTTTTGTCGAAGTTTTGATTTCCCCCCTAAAAGTTATACAAATCACCAATACACACTTATTACGGAAAATGCTTATAAAATGCTTTTTTCCCTGCACTTACTACTACATCAAGGCTTCACTTCCTGGATAACATGATGATGTGACTTCCTGGATAACGTGGTGATGTCACTTCCTGGATAACATGGTGATGTCACTTCCTGGATTACATGGTGATGTCACTTCCTGAATAAAATGGTGATGTCACGACCCGACTCCCAGAGCTGCTGGAGAGGATGATGGCAGAGGGACACTGAGGGACACAGGGCCCTGGAGGGACACTGAGCATCCCTCTGCCATCATCTTCTCCAGCAGCCACAGCTCGCACAGCTCTGGGAGTCGCATCGTGACATCACCATGTTATCCAGGAAGTGACATCACCATGTTATCCAGGAAGTGACATCACCATTTTATCCAGGAAGTGAAGCCTTGATGCAGTAGTAAGTGCAGGGGGAAAAGCACTTTCTAAGCATTTCCCGTAATAAGTGTATATTGGTGATTTGTATAACTTTTGGGGGGCAATACAATACTTTATAAGAGTTGTTACTTTTCTTCACTACATAGAATTAAACAGGAAAGGAAAAACCTTTAAGGGCGCTCCAGGGATTTTTTTTTCTTTTTAAATCAACTGGTGTCAGAAAGTTATAAAGATTTGTCATTTACTTCTGTTTAAAAATTTCAAATCTTCCCATACTTATTAGCTGCTGTATGTCCTGCAGGAAGTGGTGTATTCTTTCCAGTCCATTGAAGAGAAAAAAATAAATAAATCACTGGAGTACCCCTTTAAAGGGGAAGTCCGGGCAAAATAATTTTAAGATACGTTCTTGCCCAACAAAAGTTATGAAAATTATTATTATGGGAAATGCACCTATAGTGCATTTTTTTGCACTTACTACAGCATGGTGTGTTCAGATCTGTGTAAAGTTGGTGATGTCACGTCACATAAACTGCCAACTGCCTGCTGCTCTTATCTGTCCCACCGCTGCAGCAGTCGGCAGTTGATGTGACGTGATGCCACCAACTTTACAGAGACCTGAACACGTCATGCTGTAGAAAGTGCAGAGAAAATCCATTATAGGTGCGTTTCCCATAATAAGCGTCTATTTGTAATTTTCATAACTTTTGTTGGGCATTAACATATCTTAAAATTATTTTGTCCAGACTTACCCTCTAAGCAGTTTTCCAGATACAGCTCCACATCTGTTCATGGATTCATAGGCTGTGCTGGTATTGCACCTGGGCTCCAATAAAGTAACTGGGACTAAGTTGCAATACCGCACACAGCCTGTAGACAGGGGTGGCGCTGTTTTTGGAAGACAGCATCCACTTTTTTGATGTAATCCTGAATAACCCCATCACCCCATGAGAGGCGAATTAGCACAATGTATGTTTATATTGTTACTTTTCATTTTACAATTTTTTAATCCCAGAAATCCGAGATGTTTTTAGTATTTTTTTTTTCTGTTTTATTGAAATACAACAAAATCTATGCACTCAAGCACTTTGCTGCTGCTTAAAAATAGTCGGGAACAACGCATTCGGGAAGTGACCCTTTCTATTTGTTTTAACTGGCTGCAGAACCATTGAAATAACAGCGAGCAGTGTTCTGTCAGCTGAAGTATTTGGCAGCGGAGCGGCTACGAGGGATCCCAAGGACAAGGAGATAAATATATTTTAAGGAACTAAAGGGAAAAAAGCATTTATCTTGACTATTAATTACTTTGTGCTTATTTTAAGGGCATAATAAGGAGTAATCATAAAGCGAGAAGACTGTAGTCACGGCGTGTACTCTATCATCCGGTTCAGCCATCGCTTCCAATTTGCATGAAATATGTGGTAAAGCTCCAGAGTGAAAACTATTTCACTAAAGAAAACATTATTTTCTGCCTGGATATTGAAATGCTGTTGGTGTCACAAATGTGAGGATTCAATTAGACCGCCGCTAGTCCAGTCCGGGCTGTCTCTCTGTATTATACCTTATATTGTTCACTCCCTTTACAAAGGTTGGCACAAGTTACCAGCAGTCGTGGGATGGGGTTTAATCAGTCTAATCAGTGTAATACTGGATGTGCCCTGTGGAGGATGTCCAATTAGTAGGGTTAATGTATAGTATGCGTGTTCTACAGGGTGAGTCGAAAGTCTCAGGATAGCCTTTTATTTCTGAAACAAAGGAGAAAGTGGCATATCTGATACCCCGGTAAGCAATGGGCGCGAGGGGTGTGTGTGTGTGCCTATCTTTTAGGGACACTTTGAAAGCCGCCATATTGGATCGAGGGCATGTTTTTCCAATGGAAAGGAACTCCCATGAAAAGACAAGGGGGCTCTCCCTCCACCGAGAGAAAAATAAGGTACAATGTCCAGAAACGAAAAGCCTTCTTTACCCCTTGTATTGTAGTGAGCCCCACCCCCCCAAAACAAAGTGCCCCAAGACCTAACCAAAAAAAAGAGTAAACATCCTATTCACCTTTTCTTCGCTCTAGTGCTGGCTGGGTAATCTTCTTTCTCCTGCAGTGTGTGCCAGAACCTGATGGACTCTCGTCTTCTTTCAACCTCATTAAAGGGGTATTCCGGGAAATCAACTAGGAGATTGCGGGGATCCAACCCCTGAATCCCCCTGGTGATCTCAGCATCGGACTGACGGCTCTGTTATTAATATAGCCCCGGTTCTGCACCCGACCCGCGGCTCTATTCATTCCTATAGAGCGGCGGAAAGAGGAATGAATAGAGCCGTGGGTCGCATGCCGACCTGGGGCTCTATTCACAACAAAGCTGGCGGGGTCTGATGCAGAGAAAGCTGGGGGTTCAGGGGTCGGACGCCCTGCGATCTCCTACTTTTCCCTTATCCTGAATCAATCAAGCCGTGTCATGGAGGGGGGGGGGGGTGGCCCGTCTCCATTGCTTCATGCCTGGTAACCTTGAATAGAATGGCGGGAACCGGACCGCAGTTCAAAGAAAGGACCGCAGCACCGGCTTCCCTGTGCCGGCGCCATTCGATTCTTGTGTAATTTTAAAGAGAGTGTACCTGATGGTACATTCTCTTTAAGAGTGGATTTGGATTACAAGCACAGTCCCGGAATGAATTATGCTTGTAATCCAAGGCATCACTGTAGGGATAAATAATAGTACCATAAAGTGTTTCTATATTGCCAGTTACTTGTCTTTACCGACATCCAGGGTACAGACATGAACTTGCTTAGATAATTACTAATACTCGTTCTTGACACTCCTGCCCTGGCACTTGCCCCTACAATTGGATACCCTGGGTTGGCAGACATGAGCTCACTCACTTAGAGGGTTAGACACCTTCTCGCTCTTGAGTTCTGCTAAAGAGGTGCAGTATGGGTAGAGTGGTGGCTCAGAGGTTAGCACTGTTACCTTGTAACATTGGAGTCTGACCAAGGGCAACATCTGCACGGAGTTTCTGTTTTCCTCCTACACTCTGAAAATACTTAATTCAGCCAACTGGCTTCCTGCGAAACTGGCCCTAGTGTTTTAAGATAGGGGAATCAGATTATTGATACAATTACTGATATGAATGGTGACAATCCTTGCACAATGCTGTGGTATATGTTGGTGCTATAGCAAAATAACGGGGAAATTATAATAATACAGAATATACAAATAATATGCATTTGCTTTTTTTATTACATGGATGATAAACATAAAGCAACCAAAGGAATGAACCACTTATAGTCACAAATACTTTATCTGGAACAATGTGTATACGCTCCGGCCGGGATCCCATAGAACAACACGAGGCTAGTCCACTCGTACAAAGTACGGCAGTTGATGCCGATGGCAACAACGGCCGTACATGTACAATGTGTGAACATAGCCTAAACAAGTAAAGAGGTTTAACATGCTATAATCCAACTAACATACATTCTTGTCCCTTCTTTGACGTAAAATAAAGTTTTCATGGCTGAATGAGCTTTGTTCATTGTAATGGGGTCCTTTTTCTTGGAAGGATAAGGAGATCTTGCTCCAGCCTTTCCTGTGTTAGAAACAGCAGGGAGAAGAATGAGAACGTAATATACAACAAGCTGGAGAGTGTGGAGAGTGGGGAGAACACACATTGAGGACTGCTTACACAAGCTGTAGATGGGGAGGAAAACATATACAAGGCACAGTACAGGACAGAATCACAGGGGCTATGTATGACTATAAAAAGTAATGCAGAACACCTATAGAAAGGTAAGACTTCTAAATGAATAGACCTCCCCCCCCCTCCCCATCTAGCATGTATTGTTGGGGGCAAAATAATATATTTATTTTAAAGGGGTTTCCAAGAAACCACAATGGTAAACCCTAGGCACCCCCAAGCATTAAAAGAGCAAAATCCTGCATACTTACCTCATCATATATCACATTGTTACTCTAGTACCCGTGATGCCCTCTGGCTTCTCATTCAACCAATCACATAGCAGAAAGGGATGTCATCAGAAGAAGGAAGAAGAACAACACAACAACTGGAAGACATGACAGTGGGTAAGGTAAGTATGTAAGCTCTTGCTGTTATAATGCACAGGGAGGCATAGGGTAACTGTTGGGGTTTTCTTAAAAACCTATTTAAAGAGGATGTACCACCAGGTACATCTTCTTTAACCTGAAGCCACGGATCGAACGGCGCCGGCACAGGGAAGCGGGTGCCGCGGTCAGTTTTCCGGGCCAAGGGCCGATTCCCGTGCACGGCGCCGTTCTATGCACCGGAAGCGGCTGGTGCTCAAGCACTGGAGGTAGGCCGGGCCGCCCCCAGTGGGAGGGAATTCCCTCCCCTCCCTGACGCGGCTCCCTTAGAATGAATGGAGCCGTGTCATAGAGGGTAGGGAATTCCCTCCCACTGGAGGCGGGCCGGCCTACCTCCAGTGCTTGAGCGCCGTCCGGTTCCGGTGCATAGAACGGCGCCGTTCCACGGGAACTTTGGTGCCATGGTCCGGCTTCCCCGTGCCGGTGCCGTTCGATCCGTGGCCATCGTCTTTAAGGTAGGCACTATTATATTCAAAAATTATTTGTTTCCTATCAATTGTGTCCATAGCCTTAAAATTAGGTATTTTTGGCTGTCTGTCTCCACCACTAGAGAGAGCTGGCCGGATACTATTTATCACTGGTGCAGTCTCTCTCTAATATAATATATATATATATATATATATATATATATATATATATATATATACACATATATGTAGTGCTTGGCACTCTGTATCAGTAAAACAAAGCTTGAACTGCTGTAAGACAAAAAAAATGGATTAAAAAAAAAATTTAAGGGCCTTCAAGTTAAACAAGATAAGTGAATTACATTCATTAATAAAATAAAATTACACATAATTGTCTCTCCATTATGTGTGATTGTATTACATTAAACTTAATCCAATAGCCAAGTCAATTTGGAAAAGTCTCTGTAGTCACAGCCCAAAGTAACTAAATACTTATTGGCTAAATGAAATGTTTGTTTTGCTCTGGGACTCTAACCCAAACCTAGTTACATGTATACAGCAAACTACCGCTCCCAAAATGTGGCTCATTCTTATGTTATGTTATGGGATGCTTCACCAGGGATGCAGTCAGTATTCTATAGAGATCTGGGGCATGGAGGTGACTTCATGAAGATAATTGGTCAACGAGGTTTGGTTACTTTTCTGTTGGACACCGGGGAGCATATGGGGTTACTAGGGTGTGGATCCTGTTCCATTATGTCATCGGGGTTTGTATTCTCTAAGTGCTTTGTCTAGGAGTCGCACTTGATGTTTGGCCAGAACATAGTCATGGTGGATGTTAATTATTAGAAATTTTGTGCTTCTTATTTCTCAAAACATAATTGGTATATGAGGTAAAATACTAAAGGTTATGTCCACCTTTACAACCAAGAATGGCTAATGGTCTTTTTAAGGGGCCTACTTGTTCTTTCAGGGAATCTTCTGTGCTGTTGGGGTGTAGTATGGAATCATGCCAAGAAGTTATGCTGTGGAAACATGGGAGGGTGAGGGGACACAAGGACATTCCTGATGCTTAACCCCCAAGCTGTCCCTACCTACTTGCCTCAGCTGCCCTAAGCGGTAACGGATAACTTGGCAACGTCCTCTTCCTATGTAAAAGTTGACTAAACAAAAACGTAGATAAGACAAATAAACAAGTACGATAAGTCAACAAGCCAAGGGTCAGAACCAGTCAGGCAGTAAAGTACAGAATCAGACCTGGAAAAATAGTGAAGTATCAATAGCAGAGATCAGAACAAAGGAAATATGAAATACAGATCAAACGCCAGCACGCTCAACAGAGACTAATAGCAAGCAATCAGGTGTGGGTGAGAGACCTGTAAATGGGATGTCAGGAATCTGCACCAGGCATGACTGTACCAGACCCTGACATCCCAACAATCACAGATGGAACTGGAGAAGTGTGAATGGTATGGAACAGTGTCAGTCACATGAGCTAAACTAAGGTTTTTTCTTTTTGTCTTATCATAACCAACCCGTCCCCCAGTACAGAGAATAACATTCCATGAGAATACATCAGGGCTATCCCACGTAACAGAGAAAAAGGAAGAGAAAACATTGAAACCTATTACTATTCCGTGGAGTTTTCCCTCCAGGGCGCCCCATATCAAGACCCTTTAATGGGGACATACCTACTGCACCAATTCCCAGTCCACCTGCTCCACAAGATATCTCCAAACTCAACATTTTACACTAACCGCACAATGCCACGACCTTGCAGCCGCCCCGACCACAATCCGAAGCCCGGACAGAAGACTCCTAATCTACCATTACCCGCACTAAATGATAAATTAACACTACTCCACATATAGCCCTTAGGCTAGGTTCACACTGCGTTTTCAGCATCCGTTTAACGGATCCGTTTTTTGCAAAAAACGGATTGCAAAATACGGATTGCAAAAAACGGATGCATTTGTGTGCATCCGTTTTTCCACTGACTTCCATTCTAAAAAAAAAATGGACCAAAACGGATGCGTTTTTTTGACGCACCATAAAGTACTGTTGACACTACTTTTTTGACTGTTAAAAAAAAACGGATCCGTTTAACGGATACTGAAAACGCAGTGTGAACCCAGCCTTAGCTTGTCTAGAGTAAAAAACACATGACAATCCACCTATGGCAATCAAACCCCTATACAAAAGGTTCTTTTGTCATTTGGTTAATTAAGTACAAGCTAAACTAAGGTTAACTGTTAGAGGACCAGAGGGGTAAGAGATGGGTGTGGTGGAGAATCAATTACCAGAGCAAAGGGAATAGAGCAGTTTTCAGACAGTGTTCAACAAGAAACCACACAGCAAGTACTAAATTAAAGTGACTCTGTATCCACAATCTGACCCCCCCAAACTAGAGTGTGTATGCATTAGGCTGGCACAACCTCTCTGTCCCTCCTCCTTGCCCTCCTCATCATTAGGAATTCCCCAGGCAGATTTTCTACTATTCATCACCTGTGTCAGTACAGCACATGGGCTGGATCGTTAAGGCACCTGTGCAGATGTTCAGACAGGAGAAAATGTTCCAGTGGCATTCCTAATGATGAAGAGGGTGGGGAGGGAGGACAGAGCGGTGGCGCAAAGTTAGGGCACAGATACTCTAAGCCCCGTCTGTTGGGCACAGCGCTGCAAGTTTAAAAGTTGTTTTTTAGGACAATAACTGCATCACCTGCCGAACGGACCCCAGGATCTTGGATTAAAAACAGCTATCCGAAGGTACAAGTGGTTTGGGGGGGGTCAGAATGTGGGTACAGAGTCGCTTTAAGACAAAGTATAGACTGCTGCTAATAAAACATAGAAAGCATGCACTAATCATGGCCAAAAGCACAGCATCGGATGTTACAAGGAGAGGACCCCACTAAAGTCTGAATAGGCATGGACATGGCAGGATTTCTGAGCAGTCCCTGGTTCAACACTTTCAACACTTGGAAAGGGTCAGGACTTTGTGGCAGGGCACTCCCAGGTTGCTACCCTCAGCATGGTCACTGTAGGCAGCTGCTGCTATAGGTATAGCATATAAGGCTAGGTTCACACCAGTGTTTTACCCTCTGCAACAATTCTGTTTCTCTTTTCCTCTTTGATAACAATTTTTTTTTAATTGTGCTCCAATTTCATCAACTTTTTCACAGTGTTACGTTTTTTGGACGGACATAAAATTTCTTTGTGCACAAATTTTTTGCCCGTGGAAAAAAATGGAACACTGGTCAGTGGGCACCATCATCTTTACAACTGGAGTGGTAGGGGATAGGCAGTTCAGTATAACTTCTACTTTTAGGTCAGTCTAGACCTGGACAAGCCCTTTAAGGCCAGGCTATAAAGGGAGACCAGGAAATACAGATAATATCCATAATCTACAATCTGCTACAATATGTTTGTTGATGTCTTTGGGTTCCCTATTATGGCTGTGGTTGTATAGAGCCATAATATGGCTTAACACATGTGCAGATAAAAATATCCTATAAATAAGACATATATCTACTAACTACTACAGGTCTCACATATAACTTTGACTAGAGGATTGAGTATGAATGTTAGAAAATATTCATATATTGTTGGTGATCCTAGCTTTAAAATAAGATGACTAAAATAGATAAAGTTTCACCAAATATACAAAAAAAAAAAAATCAAAAAGTTGGGGAAAATCAGAATGATTGTTCTTTTTTTGTAATACTTTTGTTTGCCTCCAGATGGCAGCACGTGATCACTGAAATGCTCACAATAAGGCTCCTGACAGCTGTGAGACTGATGCCTGGCTGAATTTTGTTTCCTGTTCCTGAAAGCCTTCCAAACCTGAGGCCCAGATCCTGTTTCTAATTTGTGGATAGGGAACTGGCAGGCCTTTACCAATTCTCAGCACTCTATCTAAAATTGTTTCCCATTTCCTGGTCTGAGTTATGGATGAAATGGTCAAAGTTACACTTCGAAAATTGCAACAAAATAACAAATCAACTTCACGGAGCTGTTGTTATTATACTGGGTCCAAAACGGGAATGAATGTAACAAATGTATAATAGGAAATGCAATCATGTATTAAAATAAACAGCGTTCTGGTGTGATTACAGCAGGTTCATGGGCACAAAAGCTCGTGAAAACTCAATAACATTCACGTGGGAACAAGGTGGGAATGAAAAACATAGTGTAGACATTGCAAATAATCATGGATCTGAGGAATTTTAGCTAGTGAAGCTTTATTATAACATTTAAAGGGCAACATGAAGCCTACCAGGTACATGATGTGAAACCTGGGGGTTGTGACCGATTTGACCTTGGGCTAAACTATGGGAACTTCTGGTCTTCACCCCCCAACCCCCACCCATCCCACAGGAATCTGGCCTCAGCTAAAGGTAACCCCCAGGACACTACCCTCAGCGGAGTAACTGAGGATTTTATGTGCAGTACTAAAAAGCGTAGAGGGAGGGTCAGAGGTCAGGGCAGGCAGAGTTCAATCAATACAGTGGTCAGCCAAGGTCAGAGCAGGCAGAGTCATGTCAATATGAAATAGGAGGTGAGGGCAGTGTCTGCAAAAAATAGGAAACTAGGGGCCGTATTGCTCAGGCAGAAAGAGTTTTGATCATGATTTGGGGAGGGGGCTACTGTTTTAATTGTAGAAACTTATTTCAGGCAGGGATTCATGGGAAAAAATATGTAAATGAGTTTTACTTTGGAAGAATGAAACTCATTTCAAAAAAGATACTTTGAAGTTTTTTTTTTCTTTTTCTGAAGGGCCATCTTAGGAATAGTCTGACATCAGGTAAAAAAATGCTGCAGAAACCTACAGCATTGCCTGAAACCACCAAAATCCATTTGTTTAGGGGTTCCCAGCACCCAATCACAGGAATCAGGCCGATTCGGCAGATTATGGCTCCATGTAATAAAGACAACGATCAGCTGATGACAACGATCACCGGCTGATTGTGTCATCTAGTCCTGATCTAAAATTATCGGCAGTCACCCGCACATCACTACATGTAATATGAATGAATTTAAGAAAATAATATAGCAAACACATACCTGTCCACGTTCCCCGGGGCTTCTGCCTGCTTTTCACTGTCTTAAGGTATGTTCACACTGAGTAAAAATGGCGGAATCCTGCCCGCCAGTGTGTTAATGCGATTCCTCACGCGCGCCTCCACTCTTTGCCAATCTCTGCTCAAAGAATTGACATGTCTCCGCATGGAATTCTGCCATTTTTACTCAGTGTGAACACACTTTACTGTCTTCTGCCCACTGCCCACTGCCCACAGCCATCCGATGAACTTTACATTTGGTCTCTGAATTGACAGGCCACTCAGCCAATCCCTGGCTGAGAGATGACAGTGCTGCAGCCAGTGATTGGCTGAGCAGTCTATCACTTAAAGGGGTTATCCAGCGCTACAAAAACATGGCCACTTTCCTCCTCCTACTGTTGTCTCCAGATTTGGTGGGGTTTTGAAACTCAGTTCCATTGAAGTAAATGGAACTTAATTGCAAACTGCACCTGAACTGGAGACAAGAGAGGGGGAAAAGTGGCCATGTTTTTGTAGCGCTGGATAACCCCTTTAAGAGACCAGCTCTGCAGTGCTCCCGGTGGCTGTAGGCAGTGGGCAGAAGCCAGGAAGACACTGGGCAGCGTGAAGAGGTATGTATATATTTTATTTATTATTTTACACTAAAAGGCAAAGGCTGTATGGACTTTGCTAACGAGTCCAGCCGTGTAAACGAGCGCCGATCTAGCAGATCTAGTTCTGCACTTCCTGGTCGAGCAGTTGCTCAGTAATACAAGTCCCAGAATGCATTGCTTTTGCTCAGCTTTCCATCACAGTCCTCCCACCCTGTCTACTCCCCTCCCAGAGCACTCCTGCCAGTTCCCGCTCAAAGCTGTTACACAACATCTGATTTCACTGCAGACTACTGCACTATAACACTTGCTTTTTTGATACCCTGTCTGCTCAGGGAGATGGTGACATCACTTAGGGGAAGTTTAAAGATGGTGACATCACTCAGGGGGAGGGGCTAGAGTTCAGAGATAAGATCCAGCCAAGCCTCCTGTGACATCAGAGGATGATGCATTGCCTACAGAGAGAGGGAGACCCAGGGAGCTGGAGACAATACACACTTTGTAGTTCTTCTATTTTCCATCCTGTCAGGGTTGAACCACACAAAACCCCAGTGAGGCCAGTACCTTAGTGATAACACTATATTAGAAAGTTTTATCTCTTGGAGTCTTTTTGATACTGGAGTACCCCTTTAATGGTCAGTACTGTACGTTAACATTACCTAGGTAAACATATCAGCTCATCTACTTCTGTGGTAACAATCATCTGGCAGCCGTTCCCATCGGTGGAGGCTGCTTTGTTACAGTGTGGTATATATATATATCTGCTCCGCATCTCACATTCACCTAATCATTCCCTTGAGGCAACAACCTCCTCGACATATGTACATGTGCAATATGTATGTGCTGCTTTATAGATGATTTGGGATCTTTATGCTGTTTGATTAATAATTTATTAAAGGGAACCAATCAGCAAAAAAAAAAAAGGTTTGCAGCTAAATATACCTGCTGATACGTCACCCAGCACATTTCCTTAACATATACCTGTATCTGGCTTCCCTGCCCGGTATAACCTGCAAACTTACTTAGAAAAATTCCTGGGCTGTATGTAAATATGGGACAACTAGTCATCTAGGCATTGTCTGTGGCCCACGTAGTCACAGTCACCAGGCCTGCCAGCTGTAATTATGCCCCTGTGGGTGTGATTGACAGCGCTGTATCAGCAATGCCACCAAGAGGTGATCCTTCCATTGCGTTAGCGGTCAGATGTCTTCATTATAGTGGACATGCGCAGTACAGCGGCGTGCTGTACTGCGCATATCTGCCGTAATGAATTACGCAATGCAAGGCCCACCTTTTTGGTAACATTGCTGATACAGCGCTGTCAATCACACCCATAGGGGCATAATTACAGCACTGGCATGCCCGGTGACTGAGACTACGTGGTCAGTGGCGTAGCTACCATAGAGGCAGGGTGGGCAGTTGCTATGGGGCCTGTGCAGGAGGGGGGCCCGGGTGAGAAGGTAAGAGTGTGTGTCCTTCTGCTTAACTCCTTATGTACTGCAGTGTGTAAGTGACCCAATGTTTACTTACATGCTGCAACACAAAAAAGGGTTAAAAGGGTACTCCAGCGGGGGGGGCATTTTTTTCCTGGGACCAGGGAGGAGGTGGCTGAGGCAAACGAAGCCCACTCACCTCCCCGGTTCCAGCGGCGGGTCCTGCATCGCGGCGCTACGGTCCCCGGTTCACGGCCGCTTCCTGGTGTCTGACGTGGGCCTGAGACGATACAGAGGCGGGATCTGAGCGGACTTGAAACAGATCCTGCCTCCGTCACTGACTGGCTGAGTGGACCTGAGACGTCACATCTCGAGCCCGCGTCAGACACCAGGAAGCGGCCGGGAACTGGGGACTGGGGACCGGAGCGTCGCGATGCGGCACCCGCCGCTGTAATCGGGGAGGTGAGTGGACGTCGTTTCCTTAAGCCACCTCCTCCCCGGTCCCAGAAAAAAAAAGGTGCCGGAGTACCCCTTTAACAAGCAGAAGACAGAGATCTCTGCTTCACTACACTGATAACCCCTGACCTCTGCACGCCAGCTGGAGAACAGAGGTCAGAGGTTATCAGTGCACCAGCAGTAAAGCAGATATATACAGTGCTTTGTGTTGTGCGTAGGGGAGGGGAGCCCCTAAAAAATATTTGCTATGGGGCCCCGTGATTTCTAGCTATGCCCCTGTACGTGGACCTTAGACAATGTCCAGATGATTAGTTGGTTCGCATTTTCATACAGGGCAGGCATTTTTCAAAGAAAGTTTGCGGGTTATACCGGCAGGGTCGCTGGCTACATGTCTTTGTTTAGGAAGTTTGCAGGGTGACGTATCAGCATGTTTTCTATATGACCCTTAGGTGTCTCCCCAGGGGCGTAGCTAGGGGTTCAGCCTAGGGGGGGGCAAGTGAGTCTCAGTGGGCCCCCAACCGATTAGGTTTCCCATAGGGAACCTCATCAGACAACACTGCTTTCCAAATAATAAAAGGAATATTATGCTACATTATTCATAGTGAATAAGGACTGAGAGCAGGAAAAATACTCTCTACATCTCACATATAGAACCACATATATAAGAGTATAAGATACTGGAGGACCACACTATACTGAGAATAAGATACTGGAGGACCACACTATACTGAGAATAAGATACTGGAGGACCACACTATACTGAGTATAAGATACTGGAACACTGGAGGACCACACTATACTGAGTATAAGATACTGGAGGACCACACTATACTGAGAATAAGATACTGGAGGACCACACTATACTGAGAATAAGATACTGGAACACTGGAGGACCACACTATACAGAGTATAAGATACTGGAGGACCACACTATACTGAGTATAAGATACTGGAGGACCACACTATACTGAGAATAAGATACTGGAGGACCACACTATACTGAGAATAAGATACTGGAGGACCACACTATACTGAGTATAAGATACTGGAACACTGGAGGACCACACTATACTGAGTATAAGATACTGGAGGACCACACTATACTGAGAATAAGATACTGGAGGACCACACTATACTGAGAATAAGATACTGGAACACTGGAGGACCACACTATACAGAGTATAAGATACTGGAACACTGGAGGACCACACTATACTGAGTATAAGATACTGGAGGACCACACTATACTGAGAATAAGATACTGGAGGACCACACTATACTGAGAATAAGATACTGGAACACTGGAGGACCACACTATACTGAGTATAAGATACTGGAACACTGGAGGACCACACTATACTGAGTATAAGATACTGGAGGACCACACTATACTGAGAATAAGATACTGGACCACTGGGGGACCACACTATACTGAGAATAAGATACTGGAGGACCACACTATACTGAGAATAAGATACTGGAGGACCACACTATACTGAGAATAAGATACTGGACCACTGGAGGACCACACTATACTGAGAATAAGATACTGGAACACAGGAGGACCACACTATACTGAGAATAAGATACTGGTGGACCACACTATACTGAGTATAAGATACTGGAACACTGGGGGACCACATTATACTGAGAATAAGATACTGGAGGACCACACTATACTGAGAATAAGATACTGGAACACTGGAGGACCACACTATACTGAGTATAAGATACTGGAGGACCACACTATACTGAGAATAAGATACTGGACCACTGGGGGACCACACTATACTGAGTATAAGATACTGGAGGACCACACTATACTGAGTATAAGATACTGGAACACTGGAGGACCACACTATACTGAGTATAAGATACTGGAGGACCACACTATACTGAGAATAAGATACTGGACCACTGGGGGACCACACTATACTGAGAATAAGATACTGGAGGACCACACTATACTGAGAATAAGATACTGGAAATCTGGAGGACCACACTATACTGAGTATAAGATACTGGATTGCTGGAGGACCCCACTATAAGATACTGGGACGCTGGAGGACCACACTATACTGAGTATAAGATATTGGAAATCTGGAGGACCACACTATACTGAGTAGTATTGTGGTCCTCATATAGCAACCAAAACCAGGAGGGGATTGAAAACACAGAAAGGCTCTGTTCACACAATGTTGAAATTGAGTGGATGGCCGTCATTTAATGGCAAATATTTGCTGTTATTTTAAAACAACGGCTGTTATATTGAAATAATGGCCGTTATTTACTGTTATATGGCGGCCATCCACTCAATTTCAACATTGTGTGAACAGATCCTTTCTGTGTTTTTAATACACTCCTGGTTTTGGTTGTAATACTGACTGAAATATACTGACTGAAATATACGTAGTGTGAACCCAGCCTGTAAGATACTGGGACGCTGGAGGACCACACTATAAGATACTGGGACGCTGGAGGACCACACTATAAGATACTGGGACGCTGGAGGACCACACTATAAGATACTGGGACGCTGGAGGACCACACTGTAAGATACTGGGACGCTGGAGGACCACACTGTAAGATACTGGGACGCTGGAGGACCACACTATAAGATACTGGGACGCTGGAGGACCACACTATAAGATACTTGGATGCTGGAGGACCACACTGTGAGATACTGGGATGCTGGAGGACCACACTATAAGATACTGGGACGCTGGAGGACCCCACTTTAAGATACTGGGACGCTGGAGGACCACACTGTAAGATACTGGGACGCTGGAGGACCACACTTTAAGATACTGGGACGCTGGAGGACCACACTATAAGATACTGGGACGCTGGAGGACCCCACTTTAAGATACTGGGACGCTGGAGGACCCCACTTTAAGATACTGGGACGTTGGAGGACCAATCTGGAAGTAACAGGGTTAATAGCACACCAGCGGGCTGCATTGGGGGCGGGGCTGTGAAAACGGGGCGGGGCTTATCGGCACATTATACGGCCCCTTCAAAACATAGAATCTGGAAAAAACGACTGTTTGCAACTATGAACACAGCCTATCTCCCCCCTCCCTCCGCCCTGTAGGCCCCCCCTGACCAGTATGTGCCCCCTCTGTGTTGTGCAGGATCCCCCCTCTCCTCTGTGCAGTGCCCCCTACTCACCTCTCTTCCCCTCCCAGAAGCTCTTCTCCAGTCCTCAGCTCGTCCTCTTCTAGCTTCCGGTGCAGGCAGACTGACATACAGGCTGCCTGCACAGGAAGAATAGGTCTCTGTCCCAGCGTGCCGTCCTTTAGCTGTGTGTGCGTCTTAAAGGCGTGCGCACAGCTAAAGCTCACTAGTGCAGGAGGCAAATATCACCCTGCCACCTGGACCAACCCACCTCATCAGTAGGCCCCCAGCTTTGGCCAGGAGCGGCTGCCCCCTTTGCCAACCCCCCCCTATTTTTGCTACAGTGTCACCCTCTACCGCTAATATGCATCCACATATCAGAAAATCCTGGGGGTGCTTGCATTGTATGGTCAGCTCTCCTGTCACACAGCACCAAAACCTCTGTAACCCCACAGTGACATAATACTGATTGAATTGTTACATAACAAAGAGCATTGTCTCCAGGTAAGCTGCAGAGCTGAGAATGTAAGTTAATAGTATAATTAGCCTAAGGTAACTGCCCTCAGTTGATATACAAGCTGCATGAAGAACAGGTGTCTTTCCTTGTGTGAGCGCACAAAGAACTGGGACTGTATTCTAATACTGTATTCTTATATGAAGTCTGCAGCTGCAGGTGGGCACTGACACTACCTCCATAGCTGAGGATGGTCTGTAGCCGCCTGGCAAGTTGTTGCTATGCTGTTCTTCTGATTCTGGATTCCATTCATACCACACTGGTTTCTAGCACATTTTATCTATAGTAATGCTCCGACGTGCAGTTCCTGCCAAGTTTTCATATATAGATTAGGACTGTAATGATCCTACATCATTAAAAAACTGGATTTGGCTTAAAGAGTCCACAACAGTAAACAGCTCTAATAATCAAGAATCCAAAGGCAAGAATTCTAGCTAGTATGACATGTAGCAAATATTCCCAATAGCTTAACAATGATCCCCCGATGTTGAAAAGAATGTAATATATTTAAAGGGTCACTGTAGAAAAAAATGTATAATTATAAATCAGGTGGATTCATAAACTTAGATTTGTATTTTACTTCTAGTTGAAAAACTGAAGCTTTCCAGTACTTATCAACTGCTGTATGTCCTGCAGGAAGTGGTGTATTCTTTTCAGTCTGACACAGTGCTCTCTGCTGCCACCTCTGTCCATGTCAGGAACTGTCCAGAGCAGGAGAGGTTTTGCTACAGATCTGGATAGTACCTTACATGGACAGAGGTGACAGCAAAGAGCACCGTGTCAGACTGGAACAAATTCATCACTTCCTGCAGAACATACAGCAGCTGATAAGTATTTGAAGATTTGATTTTTTTTTTTTAAAAGAGATAAATTACAAATCTGCGTAACTTTCTGACACTAGATGTTTTTTTAATCTCTGGCATACCTTTTAAACCTTTCCCGCATAAGAACGTAAATGTACGTTCTCATGCGGGTGGGGGTTTTAAGAAATGGACCCCGCTCTGAACCACTGCGATTTTGGCTGCTATCTGCAGCCAGGACCGTAGCTATTAGTGGGCACAGTCTGATCGCTGAAAGCTGCATTTAAATAGCTATTTCCCCCCATCCGTGGTGGTCTAGTGGGTGGATCAACCCCCCTCCCCTGCCATGATACAATCGCGGAGGGGCGATCCATTCAATTTACCCTGCCGGGCCTCAGAACCGGGATGACCCTGATCCTGGCTCAGTAATCGACAGATCTGTCCTGCATTATACACAGCATTAATTTTATTCAAGAGAGATCAGTGCTATGTATATAGAAGTGCCCCAGGGCGACTAAAAGTTAAAGTATAAAAAATAAGGGTCCATTTACACAGAAAGATTATCTGACAGATTATCTGCCAAAGATTTGAAGCCAAAGCCAGAAACGGACTATTAACAGAGATCAAGTCATAAAGGAAAGCCTGAGATTTATCCTCTTTTCAAATCCATTCCTGGCTTTGGCTTCAAATCTTGGGCAGATAATTTGTCAGATAAAATTTCTGTGTAAATGGACCTGTCAGGACTGTGCGCTGGCGCTCCTCTGTTCAAACTCTGCGGCCGAGAAGGCGCTGAGTTGGTGCAGATCCAGTACCCTGTCTGAACACAGGTTTATTTTAGGTTTGTTCCGCCCTACCCGTCTTGCTTGTTGTGCCTTAGCAGCTTGAGGGTTAACCTGCTGCTGTGTGGAGGATCAGGGGCTGGTTCAATCAGCTGCTGGACTAAGTCCTTGATCCTGCATAAATAGTAAGTAAGCCCAGCAGTCAGAGCTGGCTATTAGTTGTTACTAGTCCTAGACCCCCTGCTCCTTTCCCTGCATTCCCAGTCCTATTCCCTTGCTAGTGTTCTGCCCGTGTTCTGACTTTTTCCTGACCTCCGACTATCCGTTCTCTGTCCGATTTTGTACTGTGTTGCCCATTCGGTTTTTGAATTGGCTAGATGACCTTCCTTAATTGTGTTTGTTTGTCTGTCTGCATTTTGTGTGTCGCACCTAGTCAGTGTAGGGACCGGCTCCGTGGTTGTCCGCGGCTGTTTAGGGCCGTCCGTGGCAAGTAGGCAGGGACATCAGTTGGGTCAAGCCTCAGGGTTCACTGTCCTGTATTGTCCGTGTCTCCCTAGCCGTGACAGGACCCTAAAATGTTTTAATTAAGGATGGTCCGAACCGAGTTCGGTTCGGGTTCGTACGAACCCTGAACCCTCGGTAATGATTCCCGCTGTCTGCCTGCTCCGTGGAGCGGGCGGATCCAGCGGGAGGACCGCCTGGAAAACTGGGATACAGCCATAGCCATAGGCTGTATCCCAGTTTTCCAGGCGTTCCTCACGCTGGATCCGCCCGCTCCACGGAGCAGGCAGACAGCGGGAATCTGATGCCGAGCGTTCGGGTTCCTACGAACCCGAACCTCGGCAGGTTCGGACCATCCCTAGTTTTAATTAATAAAAAATCCCCTCTCCTAATAAAAGTTTAAATCACCACCCTTTTTCCATTTTATAAATAAAATTGTACTTTTTTTTAAATTGCAGAATGTGTCTGGTGGCGGTCTACAGTACAGCTGGTCTGGTAGTAGTTCAGGGGGAGTTGACCTTAAGAACAGAGTGATCAGTGAAGGTGCCTGGAGTTAGATCCCCTACTTGTAGTCTGTTACTATGGAGATATATATCTACGTAGAAGCTACAACACGGTCAATTATTGCATTTTTTTCATTGTTGATGCACTGGGATTACAAAAGGAGGTTTACAATATTTAGTAGCTAAAAAGTTGCTTCATTTTTAGATGCATTGGGGCAATTTAAAAAAATGGTTAAGAAGGTGTATGTACAATTTAATAAGGATTTTTTTTTCTTTTCAAAATATGTAGCTGGCTAATAAATCCCATACATTCTTGATATTCTTAGGATAAGCTTATTGTTTTTGGCTTGTCCTAGAGATTTAAAGATTTATGGGATTTACAAACCAGCTACTTATTTGAAAAGCCCTGCCAATTTTTTTTTCCCCTGGTCTTTTTGTCCTGTGACTCTGATTTTATAACGTGTCCCTCTGCATTTTCCAACTTTGCGACGTTAAGCTGTTGTTACTCTATAAACTGATAGACCACAAGATTCATGGTTCCGTCCTCAGATGTACACAAAACACAAATATGGCCATACTCCGTCCCCTATTCTCAGTCTTCTCCTGAAGCCTATGGGGGAGATTTATCAAAGGGTGTAAAATTTAGACTGGTGCAAACTTCCCACAGGAACCAATCACAGTTCAGCTTTAGGTAGTGCTGAAAGGAAAGCTGAGCTGTGATTGGTTGCTGTGGGCAGTTTGCACCAGTCTAAATTTTACACCCTTTGATAAATCTCCCCCTGTGTCTTCTGTAGTGATGAGCGAGTACTAAAATGCTCGGGTGCTCATTACTCGAGACGAATATCTCCTGATACTCGAGTGCTCATTGCGAGTAATGAACCCCATTGAAGTCAATGGGAAACTCGAGCATTTTTGCAGGGGACCCAAGTTCGATAGAGGGAAGGTCATGTGAAAACCTGTCAACCTCAGAAAATGATGGAAACTCAACGGAAATGGACAGGAAACAGCAGGGGCAGCATGTATGGATGCCTTTGAGGCTGCCTAATGGCACCATTATGCCTAATTCTGGGCAACAGCTGTGGGATACAATCTGTTAGTGGCTGCACCTATATACACTCTGTGACACCCCCTTTACACTGAACAAGCAGTAGTGAACTTAGATAGGCCTTGCGTAAGAAATACAGAAATCAGAAAATATAGTAGAGGTTCCAATAAAATAGTACTGAGCACTTAGGGGTCTGTTTGCAACACCTAATGTCTCCTTTCTGCCAGCAGCTGATAACCACAGTGTGCTGCTGAAATCCTGGTAGCTGCACTGCAAGTCCCAGCCAGCAGTCTGTAGTAATACAATTTAAAAACTATTCGAAGCCCTTACAAGGGCTGTTTGGTTGTTTCGCTAGTATTCCCTGCCTACTGGAACGCTAATTCCCTCCCTAAAGCTCTCCCTGACCAGCAGCAGCTCTGTCCCTAATCTCTTCCAGCATACATGTGAGCCGAGCCTCGGCGGCCGAGATTTTTATATGGCAGGGTCATCTGATCTGGCCAACCAATCGCTGCTATCGACATGTATGGGTCCCACGTGATTACAGGATGTACAAAAGATTGTCCTGCACGTTTATTGGCTGAGAAAAAGCACTGAAACTTACAGGAAGCGGATGATGAGATTTTTTCGAGTATCGTAAGATGCTTGTCCGAATAATGAGTACCATCGAGTATCCTAATACTCTAAAGAGTAAAAGAGTAATACTATAAAGGGAGATTAGTTCCTGATGGGAGGGTCTTCTAGTTTCGGTCACCACATAGAAAGCAACACAGAGACAGTTCCTGCTGCAGTAAAGTCATGGCCTGGCTCAGGCCAGGACCCTTGTCAGGGACCAAAAGACTTTCCTATTTTTATACAAGAAACCACCACTAGTGGTGGTAGACTCCTCTGGAGGAAAGGACGTCCTCTGAGGATCACCTTATCCTTGCCAGGGATACTCTTAACAAGACACAGGGCAGCATACCTTAGTTAGGTACTGAACCCAGTAGGACAAAGCTGCAACTTGCCTACGTATCTTACTGTAATGCACTGCTGTTCTGAAAACACTGTAGGGCATAAGGTGGTCAGATCCAAGTTATCTATATGTGAGTACGAGTATCTTCTTCCACTTCTCCTCCTCCTCCTCTCAATACTCTCACTTCTACATTTACTACTTCTTCTACCTCTTGCCTGCACTTGCAGTTACTGATGCCTTATTTTGTATTGCACTGAAGAATCTAACTAAATGGATGTTATTCTGGTTAAGCTACCGGACTCTGTCTATCATTCTGCACCTACACACGAGGTTACACTTGAGTTATCCAAACCTATAGAAGCAGTACATGTCTGACTGGCGGTGGGTACCAATGCCACTCCAGGCTACCGTAACAAGTGCTCTTACACCCACCTAGCAGCCACAGCACCACCAAAGCTACCCAGGCCAGTGGCAACTCCTTCTGCTTCGCCACAAGACCATATCAGATTGCTAAAAGAAAAGGATAGAAATGTTCATCTGAGCCCTGTTCCACTTTGTTTTCGATCAGCTGATCATACATCTCTTCACAGTTACAGAAAACATTCATATAATGGTTTTGGGAGACATAAGGCTTCACTTACATGCTTTACACCTTGCAAAAAGCCTCAGATTTTTGGGTAAACAAGGTGGCTACTTGCAAGGTTGCCATGGGGGCCATAAAGGAGGTGGGACACTTACATTATATTACATGAACTCCAGCTACTGACTTGGCTTGTCAACCTTGCATACCTCTTCCTTTCAGTCCAAGTTCCCCCATCATAAAGTGTCAAAAGAGGTTGTCTTTGTGGTTGGGATGCTCCAGGAGGCAGGGACAGGAGTCTCTCCAAGGAGACCCAAAGAGAGTCCAACTGAAATGATGGGCTAACCACTCAACTGAGCTCTTCCCCCCTTTTTTCTAGTGATCAAGGGGTCTCAGAATCGAGAACTCCACCAACTAAAACCACTGACATCTCAGTAGGATGTGTATTTTTCTAATTATAGATCCTTTGATGAGCCCGTATTCATGGTATAATTGAACTGATAAATTATTTGCACATATTTTGTTGATTTATTTCTCTTTAATCTTTTATGTTAATGAATAATATATCCCGACTCCCCCCAGCATTGCCTATCACAGATCTGTCAGGCCGCCCAGTCATCTCTGAAAAGAATTTCTAATTTGTGTTTATTTTATTAAAAATTGATTAGGACCCAGAACATCTTTTCATCGGGAAGACGGGATTCCAGATGGGACGTGCTCTTCTGGAGGGCAGACGTTTCCCGATGCCTCCCCTTGTGATTTACAAACTATTGTGCGCCTATAAAGACATAAAATGATTGTTTATTTGTGTCTATCCGTCATTAGTTCTTTTCGGTTGGAGCTCCAGGTTTTTGTTCTGACAGTGAGAAAGAATGCGTAAGGAATTGGAGAGCTGCCATAGACCGACTAAACACCTCATGGGGCTTTTAAGGTCAAGATTTGCTGAAAGGTATTTAATGCCACCTTCTACAAAGCAGAAACAAATGTTCTCGAGGGGAAGATGGACAAAGGTTAAAATAAACTAAAGTGACCGCGGAGGCTCCAAACTCTACGCTACCAATAAATGCTTGACTGTCAATGAAGGCAAATGTCCTTTAGCTTCAAATAAAATAGGTTTAGATTGTAGGATGTTTTACGTTCAGTAAGAGCCTAAACTTGACTATATATTTATACTAGGATAGTTTATACTGGTTGACTCGGATGCAAAGCAGAAACGGACCTTGTCCAATTAAAAGAGCATTTATAGACATCAACATTCTGCAAAGTAACCAGTGCAGCACTATGTTTTTGTCCGAAGGTTACAGTATAAGGCTGTGTTCACACTACGTATGAGATCGGCGGTTCCGTGAACGGCCGCTCCCTGGCTGGATCATCTCTGCCGGTACTTACGCATCAGCGCACGCCCGCATCAGAGCTTATCACAGCCCACAGTGAACCGAGCGGCCGGAGCCGCTCGCTTCACTGTGTGAACTGACAGGTCTTTCGGCGGCCGGAATTCACTGAATTCCGGCCGCAGAAAACTGACCTGTCAGTTTTTTCCGGCGCCGCACAGATCCCGGCCGGAGCGTATACGATGTGTGTACGCTCTGCCGGGATCCAATTGCACACAAGGCTATGTCCCACCCCGCAAAACTACAGCCGTAGTTTTACGTAGTGTGAACATAGCCTAATAGTGATGTTGTTTGGCTAAAAAGGACAACTATAACTACCAGGTCACATCGATTGGTATTGCCCTTTCAAAAACCCTTTCTTGCCAAGTTTCTATTGGTTGGAATTGTTGGTTTTATTATAGGTCCCCCAAGGAGTTATCCATTTTCTAGTTATTGGTTGGATCTTCAACTATGTATGTATGGCCCCCTCTTGAGTTTAGAGATGAACCAGTCCAAAAATGTCCTCACGTAAATTGGCTCTGCATTTCCAAAAGCCTTTTTTGACAAGTTTTGGTTATAAGTTCAGTTTTTTTATCAAAGAGTTCCTTACAACTATCCGTTTGCTGGGTCAAGCCTCAACTTTATTATATATGTTTGGCCCCCTCTTGAGTTTAGAGATGAACCAGTACATAAATGTCATCACGTAAATTGGCTCTGCATTTCCAAAAGCCTTTTTTGACAAGTTTTGGTTATAAGTTCGGTTATAACCATTTTTTGCATCATAGGGTTCAAGCCTCAACTTTATTTTTTATGGCCATGAATTTTTAAATGTTTTTAAAGGGTTTTAATTTAATTGGTGAAGCTAATATCCCCAGCAAGAATGAATGGACCTTCTCATCTAGGTTTTTATAATTTACTCTGTGGTACAAACTTATCTAGGCAACTTTTCTATGTGGTCATTTAACCTTAAAAATTGGTGCCAGAATGTCAAGGTCCCAGTGTTACTTCCCTCACCTTAGTGCCCCATTTCAATCTTACTATTGTCCCAGAAGTAAAACTTCTGAGACAGGGGAGGTTGGGTTCTCCTATCACAACTATTGCAAAGGAAAGTAGTGCTGGGTAGCAAGAAAAGATAATACCCTTCCTGCTCCCTGGATAACTTCTTTACACAGTAAGGCCATGTTCACATGGCGTATAACACCGGCCGTTCTGTGACCCAGCTGGGTCACAGAACAGCCGGTGTCAGAGAAGATCATCCTGGCCGGTACTGCAGCTTGATAATTTTCACACTAATGAATTCGGATGTGGGCGCACCAGTGTGGGCCCGCATCCGAATTCCCTGCTGCACACAATGGAGTCGTGCGGCCGGAGCTGCATGCTCCATTGTGTGAACTGATAGGTTCTCTGCAGCCGCTATTCAATGAATAGCGGACTAAGAAAATTGACATGTCAGTTTTTTGCGGGGTGGCTAGCGATCCCGGCCTGAGTGTATACTATGTGTATACACTTCGCCCGCGATTCCCTTTAGCTGTAAGTTCAGTATTAATCACGGCCGTTGTTGAAAATCGGCAATAATGGTCGTGATTACTACAGAACTTACGTTGTGTGAACATAGCCTAGAGGTGGACCCCTGAGGCTAGTTATGTTCATCTTTGAACACCATCGTACAGTTAAGGCTGTTCACACTTTGGATCCATCACTTGATCTCTACCCCACAGCTGGGAAATACTAAATAAAAAACTAATTAAAGAGTACCTGCATTTTGAGTATTGCTAAGGGCACTCAGCGGATCAAAGCGATACTTCTTTATTTCAACATATGTTAAAACCTTCGTTGACACATGTCATTATTCAGTAGACGCCAAACCTCTTCACAACACAAACATGATGGCCATTTTGCGTGCATGCGCGCTTCATCACATCAGATACATTTGGGAAACCTGCCCCAGCCTCAATAAACCCTGAGCCTGAAATTCAGACTTTGTGTCTCCATCTTGAATGGACAGTGCCCAACTACTTACCACCAAGTAAAGACTACTGTGAGTTTGACTGTTACAGTTACCCATGTCTCCTGCCCATTTCCCCCCCTCATTATCAAAGGCACCCCACCTTACTCCAGCTGAAAGATGGTAGACCTTCCCCCTGTGAATGCCACAGAAAACTGCCACCACTGTCATACTTAAAGGGAACCTGTCACCATTAAAATGCTCAGTAACGATCTAAGGTGCAGCTCACCTGTATCTGATTTGGCTGAGGTTAACTGGAATACACCATCCAATGTACACAGTAACTGAAAAATTCTTAAACATACCAGTCCTCAAAGCAAAATCTGATAATATGTGTCAATTTATTGTAATAAAATGTAATAAAAATATATATAAATATATAATAATAAAAAAAAAAAATCTTAAACCTGAAATGTCTTTCTGTCTAGTCCAGGATAAAATACTCATAAACACATTAAAAGCATACACCATACAAATACATAAGCCCCGGGGCCCTTATAGTACAATAGATCAACACAGAGGGTTAGGGAGTGCGGTACAAAAGCATATGAAAACAAATGGAAGAAAAAAGAAAACACAACAAAACATAAAGGTGTAAAAGTGTATAAAACAACTAGATACTCATATAAATAGCCATATAGTCGTTGTACTGCAATGCTTCAAATATATAATCAGCACAAGTAGTGGTAGAACTGGTCTTTTGGTTCAGACCAAGAGGGGGATTCCCATCATCCTCTCACTGACTTGCAGTAGAATCACACAGTGAAAGCAGGCAGATGGGGGTAGTAGTCCTGGCTCACTGGACTGATCCCACTTTGTTGTTAAAATTCAAAAGTCAGTTCGTTTGTAGATTATGATCCAAAGTAAATGAACTCTTTGTGTGGAGTGTATAGTTATTAGACCAGTATAATAGATATCACTGATCCCTGGTGTTCTGTCTGAGATGTACTGCAAGCACTGGATCTGAGATGTACTGCAAGCACTGGATCTGAGATGTACTGCAAGCACTGGATCTGAGATGTACTGCAAGCACTGGATCTGAGATGTACTGCAAGCACTGGATCTCTCTGGCTCTATCACTGTTTGTTGTCATAGGGGAGGATTTATACACATTCACATAGTTTGGTGCACCGCTCACCCATACAGGATCTGCGTCTTCTCCGGGGTCACCGGCGTCCCGGTCTGCCCATGGTGAATACGGTGACGTCACCAGTCTTGTTCCTGGTCTGTGTCAAAGCGTGGCTCTGCTGCCAGTAGTGCAGTAGACAAAGTCACTGTTGAGCCAGCTCCTCCCAGACTTAGAGAGATGGGGAATAGATCCAGGGGTATGTTCAGGAGACTGTTGAGGGGTGTAGGCCAATGTTAGGTGGCTTCCAGACGCGTTTCGAAGCTGCTAGCTTCTTCCTCAGTGGCTACCTAAGCCATTGGCATCATGTTATAGAGAAGAAGGAGCTGAGCGGATTGATATATATCTTTATGGGAAAAGATTCAGTATAACTTGCAATTTGTTAAATGAAATCTCTATCTCTGATGTGTCCATGCTAAAGAGTCCAGTCCATTGAGTGACACCGCCCACTGGACTCCTTATCACAGAATGAGCAGGGATTTCAATTAACAAATTACAAGTTATACTGAATCTTTTCCTACAAAGATATATATCAATCTGCTCAGCTCTTCCTGCTTTATAACACGATGGCGATACATTAGAGGGCATATTTTTAGATACAACCCCCTCTTCACTATAGCACTCAAAGACCGTAAGTTTAGTCTAGTAGAATAGACCCCAGCCACTATAACCGAACCCCAAGACTCAAGCTAAACTATGAAACCCAAGCACTAGAACTTTTCCTATTACCTCTAACTGGACCTCCTCACCACATGGTCCTCCAGTTTTCTGTATACAGTTTAAAGGTGGCTAAACCTAAAGATTATCCTACTCTCTTGCTGTGCACTTAAAGCTATTGTTAGTAAACAGACATTTCAAAACGAGAAGACAGATGGGTTCAACAATGAAATTCTGTCCCTTGGGCTGTGACCATGTGTGGCCGTTTACAACGACTAATGAAAGTCAATGTCTAACCCAAGAGAGGAAGTGCAAGAGATACCTTGTGGAGATTTCATTCAGCCGCTTAAGCAGGTTTAGGTGATTCATCATACTTAGATGTCTGGTGTCATTTAGGATAATGGTAATCTACATTCTGCCTTGACATACAGAGGTCGTGACCATGTTGTTATTGATGATACAGTAGATTAATAGATCACTCCATGCTCTTTACAGCCTTAGGACTAGAAGGCAGCCGGTCAGCGTAAACCAATATGTCCTATTAGCTGATAACCTGTGTTACTTTACTGTTCCACCATTGTTACTAGTAGGATGATAATAATCAATCACAAAAGTATTGAAGCCCATGGCCCCATGTCATAAAATTGCTTAAAATTGGCTATATGCCAACGTAGTGTGCCTAGTTTTCTATATTATTTCCCATTCCTTAAGGAAGTTTGCAAAAAAACAAATAGCGGCTGCACATGCTGTCTGGAGCGTCACTGGGTGGGAGAAAAGGAATAACCATAATCCCTACCACCCGTCCAATCATCTGCAGGCCCCTCTGTGATGTCCGTTCAGTTACGGAGGTGGCCAGTCAGCTGTGTGTGAAGGAGAAAGCAGAATGGCAGCAGGCAGTTACAGCAGAGCAGGGAGAGACTAAAGGCCCTATTCCGCGGGCCGACTGTGAGTAGCAAACGAGTGCTGTCAGCGCTCGTTTGCTCCTTGTTCCCCGCTCGCTGCCACCACTATTACATGTGGTTGCAGTGAGCTGGTGAGTGTGGGAGGGGCCACGGGGAGTTGCGGGGGGGGGCTGCCCGGGTGATTGCTAGATCGTCCGGGCAGCCCATAGAGGATAGTGGCGGTCTTCTGCTGTCGCTCCTATTCCATAGAGTGGCGGCAGAAAATTGTCGCTTGTCTTTCAACATGGTTAAAAAACAAACGACAGCAACGATCAGTCGACATGAACATTGTCGGCTGATCGTTGCCTTCTATTCCACGGGACGATTATCGGCTGTAACAGCCCATATCGGCCAAATACGGCCGATAATCATTCCATTGAATAGGGCGATATAGGGACAGAGAGGAGAGGATAGTAGGACTGATTGTGGGGGATTATTTGTTGGAGCTGTCAACCAAGTATCCAGTTTACCAAGTAACTGGGGGCCTATAGGAATTCACTGGGACCAGTGAAGACACAGTCCATATTATTCAGTCACTGGGCACTGGGCACTGTACACTCCTATTGAGTTATACTAATTTACTGGGATCTGTGAATGGAGCATGTGTCTTACATAATCAGTGCTCGCATTTCACTCCTTCATTTTCATTAGTAATGGGTCACTCTACGTCTACATTAAAATAAAAATAAAAAAATCAATTGAAATTAAAATGAAATTGTCACTTACTGTATATTGGCAACTAAATGGGGATACACAGGGTACCACAAAAGGGGAGGTGAAAGGGAACTTGAAGGTGTTAAAGGGAACCTGTCACCCCCGGTGACGGGGTGACAGGCTCCCAACCCCCCGTTAGAACCTATACTCATCTTATCGCGCCGGGTCCCGCTTCTGAAGATGGTCGGGTCACGGAGTTCTCAGCCGCTGCAGCCCGGCGCGCACACTGAGAGATGAGTCCAACGCTCATAGAGAATGACGGAGCGCTGGACTCTCCCGTCATTCTCTATGAGCGTTGGACTCATCTCTCAGCGCACGCCGGGCTGCAGCGGCTGAGATCTCCGTGACCCGACCATCTTCAGAAGCGGGACCCGGCGCGATGAGGTGAGTATAGGGGGCTCTAACGGGGGGTTAGGAGCCTGTCACCCCGGCACGGGGGTCGACAGGTTCCCTTTAAATGGTTTATGAGAAAGTTTATATTTTTTTATTTTTCCTTGCTAGACAAAGCGCTGTGTGAGCATTGACAATTTTTTTAAAATTGTTATTTTCCAATTTTTCACACTTTTACAAGAACATGTGTTAACAAAATCATCCTCCTATAATAGTCCCAGTATCATAGCTACTATAGTTTGGCTGTTTTATTGAAATTCGGTATAACTCGATTTGTGATTTGACCTAAAATTTGCGAACTTTGCAAAGAGAATTTCCACCTGCTTCGCTCTTCTCTAGCCCCTATGTATGAAACAAGCTATGAATCCATTTCATAGTTGGAACAGTTGTTTCAGAGACATATTAAAAGTTTTGTTCGAGTCTGAGTGTTTAGAGCCCCACTTATCTTAGAGATCATATTTTTTGTCTGCTCCGCTGTCTGTGGCATTGTTCAGCACCATGCTTTAAACACATCTCATTTTTCACTAAATGTTCCATTAAAGATCCATAAATGTTTTGTGTTGACATCATTTTGGAAGCGGAGATTGCAACCAGACACAACATCCTCCTTACTACTGCTGAGACAACACCACACTAAAAATAAGAGGACTACACAACCTTCCTGTAAGGCAGGGGTGGGGAACCTCCGGCCCGCGGGCCGCATCCGGCCCCTGACACCTCCGGATGCGGCCCGCGGCACCCCTGTGACATGCGCTGCTCTGGAGGACAAGGAGCCGGCATTCACAGCTTCCTCCTGTGTCTGTGACAGTTACCAGACACAGGAGGACGCTGTGTATGCCGGCTCCTTCTCCTCCAGAGCGGCACACGTCTTCTGCGGTTTGCGGCTCTCCTGTCATGTGCGCCGCGGTGGTGAGGCAGGAGCCGGCATACACAGCATCTTCCTGTGTCTGTGCCGGCTCCTTCCCCAACAGAGCGGCGCACGTCTTGAGACTCCTGCGGGCCGCGCGCGATGACGTCATTTCACCGCGCGCCGCCTGCAGGAGAAGACTGGCACAGAAGAGAGGAGGGAGAAGAGGACCTGGATAGCGTGGGAGCGGAGGAAAGGTGAGTGGGATGTTTATTTTTTTTTTATTTGGGGCAGGCACTGGGGATTAACTAGGCCACCAGGGACATGACTGGGGGGATGGGGGGTTAAGAAGGCCACCAGGGACCTGACTGGGGGGTTAAGAAGGCCACCAGGGACCTGACTGGGGGGTTAAGAAGGCCACCAGGGACCTGACTGGGGGGTTAAGAAGGCCACCGGGGACCTGACTGGGGGGTTAAGAAGGCCACCAGGGACCTGACTGGGAGGTTAAGAAGGCCACCAGGGACCTGACTGGGGGGTTAACTAGGCCACCAGGGACATGACTGAGGGGGTTAAGAAGGCCACCAGGGACATGACTTAGGGGGTTAAGAAGGCCACCAGGGACATGACTGGGGGGTTAACTAGGCCACCAGGGACATGACTGGGGGGTTAACTAGGCCACCAGGGACATGACTGGGGCGTTAACTAGGCCACCAGGGACATGACTGGGGGGTTAACTAGGCCACCAGGGACATGACTGGGGGGTTAACTAGGCCACCAGGGACACGACTGAGGGGTTAACTAGGCCACCAGGGACATGACTGAGAGGGTTAAGAAGGCCACCAGGGACATGACTGGAGGGTTAACTAGGCCACCAGGGACATGACTGGGGGGTTAACTAGGCCACCAGGGACATGACTGGGGGGTTAACTAGGCCACCAGGGACATGACTGGGGGGTTAACTAGGCCACCAGGGACATGACTGAGGGGGTTAAGAAGGCCACCAGGGACATGACTGAGGGGCTTAACTAGGCTACCAGGGACATGACTGGGGGGTTAACTAGGCTACCAGGGACATGACTGGGGGGTTAACTAGGCTACCAGGGACATGACTGGGGGGTTAACTATGCTACCAGGGACATGACTGGGGGGTTAACTAGGCTACCAGGGACATGACGGGGGGCTGACTAGGCTACCAGGGACATGACTGGGGGGTTAACTATGCTACCAGGGACATGACTGAGGGGGTTAAGAAGGCCACCAGGGACATGACTGAGGGGCTTAACTAGGCTACCAGGGACATGACTGGGGGGTTAACTATGCTACCAGGGACATGACTGGGGGGTTAACTAGGCTACCAGGGACATGACGGGGGGGCTGACTAGGCTACCAGGGACATGACTGGGGGGTTAACTAGGCTACCAGGGACATGACGGGGGGCTGACTAGGCTACCAGGGACATGACTGGGGGGTTATCTAGGCTACCAGGGACATGACTGAGGGGCTAAACTAGGCTACCAGGGACATCACAGAGGGGCTTAACTAGGCTACCAGGGACATGACTGGGGGTATTAACTAGGCTAGCAGGGACATGACTGGGGGGATTAACTCAGGCTACAGGGTATCACTAAGGATTCACATCAGGTACAAGGGGCATCACAGAGGGTTAACTACAATAGCAGGGGCATTAGGGGAACAATACTTTGCCTTGCCCCGGGTGCTGCAAACCCACGCTACCCTGCTGCGCACGGTATGCGGCCCTCGAATGATTTTATAAATGCCCGACCGGCCCTCGACATGGAAAAGGTTCCCCACCCCTGCTGTAAGGGGTAAATCAAGTTAAAACATGCTAACATGCCAGTACAATTTATGAAAACACTATATCAGTAAATTTTATGTCCTAGAGGAATACTTTTATGTAAAATA
The DNA here is from genome assembly GCF_027789765.1 of Dendropsophus ebraccatus. NCBI lineage: Eukaryota > Metazoa > Chordata > Amphibia > Anura > Hylidae > Dendropsophus > Dendropsophus ebraccatus. Next base: position 15,685,704 of record NC_091468.1, on the reverse strand, counting down.
CAATTTTTTGTACTACCCCTTTGAAATGGAGGAAGAAATGTGTTAAAAATCGTATCCCATGCTACTATGGTATGTCGTAGGCGAATGTGAATCTGCAGTGTATCCCCTAAATCTGCTTCAAACTCCTGACTGAAAAAGCCTATATATATATATATATATATATATATATATATATAACTATTCTAGCTGCAAATGTCTGGTTTTTGGGGCAATATCTACATAGGTGTATAGAGGCCCATTTCCAGCAACTATCACTCCAGTGTTCTAATGGTACAATGTGTTTGCTCATTGGCTCAGAAGGCTAATTGATGATTAGAAAACCCTTGTGCAATCATGTTCACACATCTGAAAACAGTCTAGCTCGTTACAGAAGCTACAAAACTGACCTTCCTTTGAGCAGATTGTGTTTCTGGAGCATCACATTTGTGGGGTCAGTTAAACGCTCAAAATGGTCAGAAAAAGAGAACTTTCATCTGAAACTCGACAGTCTATTCTTGTTCTTAGAAATGAAGGCTATTCCATGCGAGAAATTGCTAAGAAATTGAAGATTTCCTACAACGCTGTGTACTACTCCCTTCAGAGGACAGCACAAACAGGCTCTAACCAGAGTAGAAAAAGAAGTGGGAGGCGGCGTTGCACAACTAAGCAAGAAGATAAGCACATTAGAGTCTCTAGTTTGAGAAACAGACGCCTCACAGGTCCCCAACTGGCATCTTCATTAAATAGTACCCGCAAAACACCAGTGTCACCATCTACAGTGAAGAGGCGGCTGCGGGATTTTGGGCTTCAGGGCAGAGTGGCAAAGAAAAAGCCATATCTGAGACTGGCCAATAAAAGAACAAGATTAAGATGGGCAAAAGAACACAGACATTGGACAGAGGAAGACTGGAAAAAAGTGTTGTGGACGGATGAATCCAAGTTTGAGGTGTTTGGATCACAAAGAAGAACGTTTGTGAGACGCAGAACAAATGAAAAGATGCTGGAAGAATGCCTGACGCCATCTGTTAAGCATGGTGGAGGTAATGTGATGGTCTGGGGTTGCTTTGGTGCTGGTAAGGTGGGAGATTTGTACAGGGTAAAAGGGATTCTGAATAAGGAAGGCTATCACTCTGCACCGCCATGCCATACCCAGTGGACAGCGCTTGATTGGAGCCAATTTCATCCTACAACAGGACAATGACCCTAAACACACCTCCAAATTGTGCAAGAACTATTTCCAGCAGAAGCAGCAGCTGGTATTCTATCATAGGTAATGGAGTGGCCAGCGCAGTCACCAGATCTGAACCCCATTGAGCTGTTGTGGGAGCAGCTGGACCGTATGGTACGCCAGAAGTGCCCATCCAACCAATCCAACTTGTGGCAGCTGCTTCTAGAAGCGTGGGGTGCAATTTCTCCAGCTTACCCCAACAGATTAATAGCTAGAATGCCAAAGGTGGGCAATGCTGGAATTGCTGCAAAAGGAGGATTCTATGACGAAAGCAAAGTGTGATGTAAGAACAATGTTATTTCAAATACAAATCATTATTTCTAACCTTGTCAGTGTCTTGACTCTATTTTCTATTCATTTCACAATGTATGGTGGTGAAGAAGTGTGACTTTTCATGGAAAACACAAAATTGTTTGGGTGACCCCAAACTTTTGAACGGTAGTGTATATATATATATATATATATATATATATATACACTGAATAGCACAGAGGAACAGAACAGTCTTCCACTATTGCACCCGACCTAATTAAAACAAGTGATGAAATGTACTGTACGGCTGATAAATTGCTAGCCGAGAAACCTGGAAGACCTTAGATGTTACTGAGAGTACAAACCATTGCCAAAGTCTCCCTCCATGTGGTTTACATCTGCAGTGTACATGTGGGCCTCACATTTCTAAAGACCTGTCAACCTGCGATACCATTTAAAGGAACATTATCCCGCTCATCAAGCGTTCTGTGTCTTTAAGTGCAATGTATTAGTGGTAATCAATGTCACAGGTCACGTGCAGAATAATATAACTTTGGACATTTACTATTAGACATTTTTTTGGGAACTGTTGACTGAAGGAAGCATAAATCTATTAGAACTAGCCGGGGAATCCATTGTATGTTTACACAGGAGCTTTCATCATTTTTTTTCTTCTGTGTCTTTGGTCCTCAACTCCTCATGTATTATAAACTAGTTTCCTTTAAGATTTTATTACAACCTTAGAAATAGTAAAAACTCTGAAGCTATGTTCACATACACTGTAAAATAAAGGTAAAATACGGCTATAATTCTTAGGTAAAATACGGCTGTATTTTCAACATAATAATGTGTTCCACTAAAGTCAATAGAAAATAGGCCGGCAGTGCACACGTCGTATAGAATAATGGATTTAATTGATTTTAACCGTCAGAATAATGAAGACGCTCATTATTTACCACCTGATTTGGCAAAATACAGCCTGTTCATTCAAAATTACAGCTGTATTTTGGAATTATTTACGGTAACTGTGAACATAAGCTTTCTCTGTTTTCAATCCACTCCCGGTTTTGGTTGCAAAATACTGACCAAAATACTGTATCTGTCCCAGTTACCTGTACCCCATTGTGTTTCTGAGTGTTATGTATAGCAGGAGGTCGCCCTACCATATCTAATGAGGGGAGTTTCAGCGTTATCTTATATCTTATATGCTGATGGGTTACACTGTTGTGAAGACATACCTATAAACATAGGCCTAAGTTAGCTGGTTTGTGCACCGCCCCATCCCCCGACCTATTAATAAATATCCACCTGACTGCTATGACACAGAGCAATTTTAACTGAAAAGGGTACCCTTTTAATAGAAAAATATTTAAATCATCTGGTGTCTCAGATATTAAGATAGATTTGTAAATTACACCTATTTAAGTTTTCCAGTTTCCGGAGCCGCTCACTTCATTGTGTGAACTGACAGAGCTTTCTGTGGCTGCCGCATGGAATCCCGGCCGGAGTGTATTCGACGTGGATACGCCCCGGCCAGGATCTCATAGAAAATAAGGCAGTGTCTTACAAAGTATGGCCGTTGTTGCCGATGGCAACAACGGGTGTACTTTTACGTAGTGTGAACATAGCCTAAGGGGAGAATAGGACAAAAATGGCAAGTTAGAAGTTACAATTGATTTACAGCACATTTGACCTGGCAGAAGTCACGGTGACCTGATGGGAGACACATTTTGTTGACATTACTTTTCAGGAAGGAGGACGGGAGGATTCCTGTCGCAGAATTCTACAATATAACCGATACTGCTTGTTCTCTATAGTCAGCTATATAGACTTAAAGGGATAGTGTGGCGTTTTTCTTTTTCTGCTTAATTAACACACATTACAAAGTTATCTAACTTTGTAATGTGTGTTAATAAGCTGTCTGCTTATTAATAAGCTACCCCTTTAACATCAAGTTTTTACATGAAATAGAGATATTATATGATGATGTAAGTACACACGTTTATGTTAGGGTATAGCTTTATGTTGCCTAAATGTATATATGGTGCCGCAGTGTTCACTGGAGACTTGAAAGCCTGGACGTCTGACTCCATGTTGTCTCTCGTCTTATCACTTATCTATGACTTTGCATTGAGCTTTCCCAGGAACATGGTTTGTATTCTCCCTAATATGATCGGACAAGGCCAACTCTTAAACTTATCCCTGGAGATCTCAGTACAGCCCTTCTCCTGTATGTCTGTCATCCTCCCACCATGTATATATGCCACCATTTATTAAATGCTTGTCAATACTAATCTGGATGCCATAGACGGGGCTGTGTCTACATAAGACCCTTCTAGGTGAGGTGCTAGAACAGGAAGCCTCCCTTTCATCCTTTGATCTGATACTGTAATCGCGTATATCTTCATTACATCACACCACACATAGGAAGCTTCCTTGGATTCAAATAATGAACATTATATATATATATATATATATATATATATATATGTGTGTGTGTGTGTGTGTGTGTGTGTGTGTGGAAAGTATGTGTAATAGGATTATGAAATGGGAGATTTATCAAACATGGTGTAAAGTGAAACTGGCTCTGTTGCCCCTAGCAACCAATCAGATTCCACCTTTCATTTTCCAAAGAGTCTGTGAGGAAGGTAAAGTGGAATCTGATTGGTTGCTAGGGGCAACGGAGCCAGGTTCACTTTACACCATGTTTGATAAATCTCCCCATCCGTATCCGTATTACACATACTGTCCATCTACTTTTGGACCTATATATATATATATATATATATATATATATATATATATATATATATATATACATATACAAGCTACAAGTAATGATGTCCTGTAACATCCAGGATATGACTGTGCAGCTTTATTCATGTACGTTTTTATGGCTCAGTATGGGACCTGCGTATCCAATGCCAAAAACAGAATCAGGTTGCATCCGGGGAAAACAGGCCAAAAAAATGTTATTCCTCCAATGGGATCTGATCTTGTTTTTTGACACTAAATCTTTATCATCTGCACAGATCAGGAATAAAGACAAATGAACAGTACTAAACAATAAAAACAATATGCTATCTAAAAAATGTGTGTGTGTGTGTGGGGGGGATCTCAACCGTCAATAAATTCAAAGGGGAACGAAGGTGGGAACATTTTTAATGCGAACAAGTTTCCCATAAAAATAAACAAGATTCGGTAAGTATGTGCGTCTTTAAAAAAAATGTATTTTTTGTCTGAAAATGATGAATTAACTAGTGACAAGTGAACATCTGGCTTTGGTTAGAGGAAACATTTCCCATGGTGTGCTGTGCTTATAAATTGCTCCCTCTTGTGGCCTGGATGGCTGGGGATCAGAACTATTGACGGTGCGTTGGTCCAGAGGTGGATAGTGGAATGTTCAGTGATAAATGTCGGGGGTGATACAATGCGTGATGCTTTAATCAGACAATGGCGGAGAGTTGCTTGTAGAAAGACATTGTGCGCTCCCCTTCTGCAGGCGGCGATCCACGCTGAGTTGATAAGCAAACATTACAAAATCCCGAACGCTAACCACAAAAGTCTGGGAGGAACGGTTTCCCCATAAATATTTCCTCTTAAAAAAGAATTGTATTGAATGATTTCACAACGAGGCATATAGCCAACCAGAAAAGATCCGAGTAAGCACCTAAAACAACAAGACAGTGTGTAGGTCCCTTTGAGAAATTTACTTTTACTTGTCATACATTTCAACAGAAATCAAGCCGACGTATTTCTTCTCTTGATACAAAGCAGCCAGATTTATTAATACGGGTAATTGTATTTATATTAGCCATAAAGATCTGCGCGTTGATATAAATAATGGATGGAAAAAACGAGAGACCAAATCCGAGGAGCTGGTATCTAGCCAAAGTGCCTACAGGCGTTAATTTAACAGCCTGCAGTCCTATAGGGACTATTGATCCTTATGTAAATCATAATACTGATGCCTGCACAATTGTAAGGAATCAACTTAGGCTCATGCTTCTTCCAAGGATACTTATTTCTAATAGTCTCCAATTTAAAAGAAATATTTTCCCACATTGTGCCCTGATGAATATTTTCGCACATTGTTCCCTGATGAACCCCACTGCTGTGTGGGGGAAATGCATCGGGACATTTGTTTCTAATTGTTTAGTGGACACTACTTAAGGTTGCACAATTGGCATGGGGGGGGGGGGGGGTGTTATCTTGAATGTTATATTATCACCTCTTGTTCGCACTGAGAGTATATTATAATATGTTGTTTAACACTCTAAATTCTTAATCCTTAATTTTGTGACAGACATTGGGGGATTGTTGTATATGTACCCCTTGGATAAATGGATCTGATGCTCTTTATTTGTCCATGATATTAGGGTGATCACATAACAACACCTCTACATAGCTGCTGCAAACATTATTTCCTACTCTGTTTGATTTACTATGTATCAGTTTGCTGCCTCTGAATGGGAATCTGACAGGTTTTATTCAATGACAGCAAAAGAAGACCTAGAAACTGTAAAGTACACCATTAACAATCACCCTTCCCCCATCTCAACAATGTCCGAGTACTCTAAGATGCCCCCAGGACTTATGGTAGAGCAGAAGAGTTAGACCAATCAGTACAAGAGTTAGGCCCATCAGGAGCAAAATCAAAGCAATTGATGGAAGTGGCTGATGGAAGTTGTAGTCCTCCATAAAAACGCACAACATGCCTGAGGAAATATCTGACATGGACAGGACCAGAAGTAAACAAGCTAACATACATGAACAGACAGAACAGAAGAGAAGGTAGAAACCTTAGGTCAGCACCTGAAGTTACCAGTTTGCACTTAGGACTTAGGGTCCTATTAAATGAAACTATTTTTAATGACTAGCGATCAATGATAAATTAGATTGTTTATCGTTAACCTGAAATCGTTCACAATTAGAGATGAGCGAACCTGGAGCATGCTGGAGTCCATCCGAACCCGAACTTTTGGCATTTGATTAGCGGTGGCTGCTGAACTTGGATGAAGCCCTAAGGCTATGTGGAAAACATGGATATAGTCATTGGCTGTATCCATGTTTTCCAGACAACCTTAGGGCTTTATCCAAGTTCAGCAGCCCCCGCTAATCAAATACCGAACGTTCGGGTTCGGATCGACTCGAACCCGAACCCGGTTTGCTCATCTCTATTCACCATATTTTACAGAACGATAGTTGTAAGTTACGTTACTAGATCCTTACTACGATCGTTTACTCCATCTGATCCCAGCAAAAGAAGAAACGATTTGGAATTACGCTTAACGATTAGTGAACAAATGTGCAATTACAGCGACCGATTAGTGAACGATTAACAATGATTTAAGGGTCAGATTTAAATCAGTGATTAACGACACACAAACAATTTTTCGATCATCGCCTGCAATTACACAACACGATTATCGTTTAAATTTGACCATTATATCGATTTTCTGCACGATAATCGTCCAATGTAACTAAAAACTAGTACAACTAGTAAAACTAGTACAGTACACTGTTATTGTCACTATAGCCTTAATGCCATTGATGCTTTCTGACCAAGTGATGTGAACACGTGTCAGTGTCTTGGACGCGGTGATCTCTTTAGGTCGGAATTTGGCTGCAGGATATTGGAAATCACTGAAAAATAATTTCGACTGTCAGTGAGACCATTTCATTGACATTATTGTTTTGACACTTTTTGAAGACCGGCGATTATACTGGGGCGGAAGTGAAACTTCATTGACTTTTGTCAGTCAATAAACCTCAAAGCATTGTACCGCCTCATTGCCTCCAGCCCATGGTGATGAGAATGGAGATTGTTTGTCACCCCGTGCTGGGGATTTGTGGTACATTTACTACTCTAGGGTCTAGGGTGTCCTTTAATATTTTTCAGTTATTGCAACAATTTATTTTTATTCTTAAAGGGGAATTTTAAAGAGGCGAAAAATGTCACCAACAGGGGTTTAACTACAACTATAGCAGCCATAGCGGCTGCTATGGGGCCCACCACAACAGGGGGGCCCCATTGCCCACTCCTGCAATACACTGGGCCCCTTGAGCTGTCATCATTTACAGCACCAGGTGGACAGCTTAGGGTCAGTCGGGAAGGAAGGGGGGCCCAATCAAAAGTTTCCTATGGGGCCCTGCTATTTCTAGTTACGCCCCTGGTCACCAATCGTGTGTTCCAACATGTCCTGGGTCTCCCACCAGCATCCACTTCCTGGTCCATCTTGCCTTGAGCCATGATGCCTCTTCTGTGGTCAGTGCTTGGTTGGAGACCCATGGTGCAAAGGAATGGGAGCAGCATGAGATTGGTAAAGTGAGTATGTCTTTTAAACCTCACCAAGTTTGTATGCCTGATCTACAGTAGACACGTAGATTAGATTATGGGTGCAACACCCCACCAAGCATTAAGTGTACCTGTCATTAAAAAAACAAAAGCAAAAATACTTGTGATGAGTAACAGCGGCATGGGTTTCCGTTACAGACTCTATACTTTTGCCCAGTATCCTGCAGCTGTAAACAGGACTCCTGGTGGCTAAGACTATCCTATCTTGTGGAAGGCTGTAGTCAAGACACAAGGATAAACTTATACTCTGCAAACCAGAAACGGGTTGTAACTAGAGATGAGCGAACCTGGAGCATGCTCAAGTCGATCCGAACCCGAACTTTCGGCATTTGATTAGCGGTGGCTGCTGAACTTGGATAAAGCCCTAAGGCTATCTGGAAAACATGGATATACTGTAGTCATTGGCTGTATCCATGTTTTCCAGACAACCTTAGAGCTTTATCCAAGTTCTGCAGCCCCCACTAATCAAATACCGAACGTTCGGGTTCGGATCGTCTCGAACCCGAACCCGGTTCACTCATCTCTAGTTGTAACTTGTAAGCTGTTGTAGGTTAGCGGAGGTGGTACCAAAGCAGGTACTGGCATTTCAGCTGCAAAGTAAGATCAGAAACCGCCCCAGTGGATTCAGAGCTTCTTACATCTGAATGGTTGTCATTAGAGAAGAGCGAATCTTTTTAAAATTCTGTTTGTGATGTTTACAAATTTTTACAGCAAAATTTGTGGACTTTGCAGACTGAATTTAACAAATCTTTACATACCTGTCCGCACTCCTCCGGTGTCCTCTTTCGTGTCTTCAGCCACCTCCAGCCCTCTAAGGAAGTCACTGACTGAGACACAGAGCCATGGCTAGTGATTGACTGAGCGGACTATCACTCTCAAGATACAAGAGTAACAGCCAGCTGAGCCAATCACTGGCCAATGCTGCCTCCAGCCACAAGAGAGACTGGCAGGCCCCGTAGCAGTGGCGTGGTCTGTTTCCAGTAAACCACTGTAGTACCGACCTAGACATGCTGCTACTCAACAGTGCACACTCATTCTGGTACACTGCCCAAGGCATCCTCCTAGAAAAATTAGCCGTGTTCCTGGCTTGTTCCTGTGTTTTTCACTAGATGACCCTTTAAATGAACCAATGCCAAATTTCAAATGTGATGATTTTACCAGTACAAAAATACTAATAAGTTGGGTTCATAGTGAATTGTGAATTGTATTCTGCATATAACGCTACAGAACATATTGCACAATATAAAAAATTGGTACAAACAGACTCGTTTATGCAATTCTTTAATATATTAGTGTAGGTTTACGAAAGGTCAACACATGACAGATATATCTTGTACAAAGCGCTGCCTGTTCAGCTTTACTCCTCACTGGTAATCTCTATATTACTGACTATCTCTGACAGACCCTTATATAATAGTATAAAATGACTGATATCTAAATTCAAACCACATTCACTGCACCAAGCCAAGACCATGATTTACTACGAGGACAATCGGGTAAATGGTTTTACCAACCACCAGAAGTTTCCTCATCTGCACTGCTCTTCCAGTCGTCACCTCTCGTGTACGAGCACAAACAATAGAGAAGATGTAAAGTCGCCCTCTTACAGAAACACGTTTGGCAAAAAAAAAAAAAAGCGAGAACCTTTATAGAAGATGTCATTATAAAGTACTTAAAGGCGTTTGTGAAGTGGGTTCAAAAAGTCAATAAAATTTGCAGCACAAGCTATAACAATATATTTAGCCTGGAAAAATAAGATTCCCCCCGTATCAGCTGCACAGGGTGAAATTAATATTCCCAGAGAGTCAATGAAATTAGATGGAACGTTCACATCTGTGTCCTGGAGCTAATAGGTAGACAAAACCCAACGGTTTTAATAACCAAATATTGAACTTTCGAGAATGGAAAATAAGATTCTTGCCGTCATAAAAGTTGCTTTTAGAATGCGAAGCATAAAAATTCTAATTTTTATGACAAAAAAAATTTAGCCATAAAAATTAATGGAAAATCATAATAATTAGACGTTTATTAAAAACAGACGGTTACTTTGACTACAGTAAGGAGAGAGGAAGGTGAAGTTATTGGTTAATGAGAGTTATAAATGATAGTTGAGATTATTTGCTGAGTTTGTGATTGGCATTATAATATAGCGTATTTTCCGGCGTATAAGACGACCGGCCATATAAGATGACCCCCAACTTCTCCAGCTAAACTATAGAGTTTGGGATACACTCGCCGTATAAGACTACCTTTCTTCTAACGCACACCAAATAAAAATTAATAAAAAAAAAAAATCAGACAGCAGTGAGATCTGAGAAGCAGAGAAGGAGGTACAGTAATACCGGTAGGATACAAGGGCGGGCCAGATGGGTGGAAGAGGTGTGTTTTTCTGGGCACAGCACCACTCTACCGTATCTCTTTTTTCCATACCCCGGGCGCCTGCAGCTTATTCTGCCCTTCATATGGCCGCCGCATATGACGTGGATGCGGCTGTCTTTTTAGCCCCCCCACCGTATAGCATGCAAAAGGGATTGTGGGAAAGTGTTTGCATTGTTGCATGGCAACATCAGGGTCACAGTTCAGAGAGGATATTAGAAAGTGATTAGATCCATGAGGGAGAAGAACAGTACAGGGATATGAGTTACTTTACTAAAAACAGCACATCGGTTCACCTTTACATATATGTATGTACACATCTGATTTTATCAATTTGAGCAATTATATGGCCAAGTCATACAAAGGATTATTGGAATGAGACAATTTTTCTAATTTCACATGGGCTCTTTATTAAATACTAGTGTTCCTAATAGTGCTTCTTTAGGTCGATAATCGGCCCACGTAAAATGCCCTTTGGACTGGTGGATTTGGAAACTGTCCTCCATTTTCCTTCTGTGATAGGTGAATTCACCTCATCTATCTATCTATCTATCTATCTATCTATCTATCTATCTATCTATCTTCTATCTCCTATCTATCTATCTATCTATCTATCTATCTATCTATCTATCTATCTATCTATCTATCATCTATCTATCTATCTATCTATCTATCTATCTCCTATCTATCTATCTATCTATCTATCTCCTATCTATCTATCTATCTATCTATCTCCTATCTATCTATCTATCTATCTATCTATCTTCTATCTATCTATCTATCTATCTATCTATCTATCTATCTATCTATCTATCTATCTATCTTCCTTCCTTCTATCTATCTATCTATCTATCTATCTATCTATCTATCTATCTATCTATCTCCTATCTATCTCCTATCTATCTATCTTCTATCTATCTATCTATCTATCTATCTCCTATCTATCTATCTATCTATCTATCTATCTATCTATCTATCTTCTATCTATCTATCTATCTATCTATCTATCTATCTATCTATCTATCTATCTTCCTTCCTTCTATCTATCTATCTATCTATCTATCTATCTGTCTGTCTATTGACATTTGCTCTTTTAACAAGACAACTTCTGAATATACTGAATGTATTGTATGAATGTATTACAGATGTACATATCATATATATACAGTATATATATATATATATATATATATATATATATATATATATATATTATATAAAATAAGGAATTTGCCGGGAAAATATGAAATAGTTTATCTTGGATGATTTACCCACTAAGATCCCGAAGCAAGGAGGTGACCATATGGTGAGCAAATTCATACAACTCCTTCAATTCAATTGAGAAGAAAGGACAGGGCCCGAGGACATCAAAGATGCTTCAATTGTGCACTTACTAAAAAAAGCCCATCTGTGACCGGCAATGTATGATTTATCCATAAGGCACCAACTGGTTTCTGGGACTTGAAATAAGACACTTACATATATGTTCTCAATGTAGACGAATGAACAGATGAAGCCTACTTGGCAAATGGTAAGTAATGAAGTGTTGGGGTCAAACGTCCAGGTCGCTGTGGATGTTGTAAATTTACTAAAAGTTTGGTCATAGTGAATTTCTTTGGGTATTTTTATCCTATTTTCAATAAATTCTGCACCAATAATTGGTGGCAATTGTGTATAGATCTGTAGATGTTAATGAGATTGTTAAATCCTTATTCATATGTAGTAGAAAAAATGCTGAAGATATTCAGATCCACAGCATACCTCTTAAGGTCCCCATACACCTTCAATAACTGACGGCCAAACTGATCGCTCAGCTGTCAGTGATCTCTCCCCCGGTGCCCCCTGTATTTCCCACACACAGGAACATTCGACATGGCCAAGCAAGCCTGTGTTCTCATCTGTCAGTGATCAATAGGGAGAGACCTTACACCGATGTCAGAAGACGCCGTGAGTGTCGGGTATGGCCAACAAAAGTGTAAGGTTTACTGCAGAATTGCTGGGGGTTCTAACTGTGGATTTAGATTGCGTTTTTGATTTGGTTGGTAATTTCAATACATAATAGGTATACTAGGCTCCAATATATCTACACCCCTCCCGTCCCTGTCCACGTAATGTTCACAATAAATTTATACTCTTGAGTTTGAATACTGCTCTGGACAATTCCTGACACAACACAGAGGTGGCAGCAGAGAGCACTGTATCAGACTGGAAAGAATACATCACTTCCGCAGGACATACAGCAGATGATAAGTACTGGAGGACAGGAGATTCTTTAATAGAAAGAAATCACAAATCTCTGACACCACTTGATTTAAAAGGTTTTTTTTCCCTCTCGAGTACCCATTTTAAGAGAACCTTTCAGGATCTCACAAACTGGCCCCATGAGCTGCCAGGTTAGGAGCGTTCCAACAAAGTGCCACAAAGTGCAAAGTGGAGAAAATTCTATTTATTCACTGCAGCCATGATTGTGTCCATGACAGATTCCACCTTTAATTTTTCAAAGAATCTGTGAGGAATAAAAGGTGGAATCTGATTGGTTGCTAGGGGCAACTGAGATAATTCTACTTTACACCAGTTTGATAAATCTCCCCCATAGTGTTTGGGAGAAAAACTGTTCTCCTGACCTGTCCGATCCTGGTGGTTCGGGTTTGTGAGGCCTCGAGACCTGACAGGTCAAAGGGACATATAGGCGCAGAATTGGCGTTGAATTCAAGCGTAAATCGAGATGAAATTCAAAGCCCCAATGAGTTCTATGGGATTTCTCTAATCATGTCAATTCTTCGGGCGGAAAGCGGATCTACAGCGGAACATTTTGCGTGTAAATTCTGCCATGTGAACAACAGAGTGAAAATCCCATTGAACACAATGGGACATTGCTCTGACACATTACTGACTGACACACAGACACACACATACACACACACACACACACACACACACACAGCACTTACAGCTCAGTCTTCTCCCTCTTCCTCTCTCTGGCCGATTTCCACACTGTAGTGTTGAGGACCTTCTGGTCATGTGATCAGGTCCCTCATCCCTCTCTCTGCAGGACGGTGGCAGGCCCTTCTCTTTCTTCTGATGTTCAGGCGACTCACCCTGCACTACAGTGATCAGGCTGAATATAACAACACCGGGCCTAATCCATGTGTTTAGGAGAGACTACATTTATTATACACTGGATGAGCAGCCATGTTTACATCTAGTTCTGGAACATCGATCCCTCTCATCCTGATCACCAGATAAAACACGCAGGAAACAATAGATATGTTTTAGAATTATTTTATTTTTATTTTTTTTTAATGCAACATTGTAATAAAACATTACCGGCCTTTATTACACTAAACATGGTGACAGCGACTCTCAGGTCAGGTCTGGTGGGGACCACAGAACTCGCCGCGGTCACTGACCTGAATTAAGAGCCACCGTACCAATATCCAGAGGAAGGCGAAGAAACCCCCCGGAGAGTTATACCTCAGGGGGGAAAAAAATTCCTTCCTGACCCCACAAGTGGCGATCGGATATCTCCCTGGATCCCATCTGGCCTGCTGCATATTGCTGTATAGAGAGAGAAAGAGAGAAAATATACAATACATGCCCTGCTCCTAAGAGCTTACACTCTAATATACAGTACATGCCCTGCTCCTAAGAGCTTACACTCTAATATATATGCCCTGCTCCTAGGAGCTTACACTCTAACACACAACAGATACCTTGCTGTCTAATGTGTACGGAGGATTCCTGACTCCCCTCTTAGGCTGCATTTAGACTGAGGAATCGAAGCGGAGACGTTCCTGCGGATTCCATTGCTCGCTCCTGTGCGCATTTCCGCTCGTCCCATAGACTCCACTCTATGGTCGGGCGGATTCTGCTGTCCGCCAAAAGAATTGACATTGACAGTGGAATTTGCCTGACCATAGAAAGGACTCTATGGCACAGGCAGAGATGCGCACGGGGGCAAGTGAAGGAATCGTGAGCGTGTGATCCATCCTGATTCGAGAAAGTGAAGCATCAGGCATGTTGGATTTTTAACTGCCTGATCCTTTTGTTCTCATGGTGATAAGCCACCACCAGATGAATCTGGTAGGGTTAGGCTTACCTCTCCTCTCCCCATTTAGAACACATGAACACTCAGTCAAGTTGAGCATCCATGTGAACTTAGTGAATGAGGGGGATAGCTGCCGGCTGAAAGAACATTAAGCTGACAGCTATTCAATGTGTATGGTCAGCTTAAGAGCTTACACTTTAATATATAATACATATTCTGCTACTAAAGTTGACCATACACTACAATTTATACCGGACAAACAGTGTGGATTATACCAGCGACTCTGTGCAGGTAAAATCCACAGCACAATGAGTGGGAAATTCACAATGATATCCGAAAGGTGGACATCTTGTGCATTTCTCTGTGTACTTACCTCAGCTCCAGGACGTGTGCAGGGGCCCCAGCTCCAGGTCTGGACTCTTCCTCTTCCATCTGCCAAGTGAGGAAAGATGGTTCAGGTTCAGAGTTTTCTATATTCTACTGTGATGTCATCTGGTGTCTATGGTATAACCATTGTGATGTCATCTGTTGTCTAAGGTATAAGCATTGTGATGTCATCTGGTGTCTATGGTATAAGCATTGTGATGTCATCTGGTGTCTATGGTATAAGCATTGTGATGTCACCTTACAAAATGCGAACAAAACATCATGGGAAAAACTTCCCAACAATGGGGCCTCATGAAACTTTCCCAACTTGACCAGCTCTGCCCATATGTCCTATATAAGGATATTATAGAGGGGCCCCGTCTGTGACACACCTCATCCTCTCTATACGCTGTATGTTATATAGTCAACCATTTGTCAGGTGGCCTTGTAATACCACACATGTCCTGGAGAGGCAGCAGCCTCCCCCCCCCCACACACACTATAATATCAAGTGTATTTGTGGAGACTGTTTGAGTATAAATAGTGTAATTGTAGCTCCCCCTCCCCCTCCTGGCTATATATACCTGGCCTCCTCTTCCAGGTGTACGGCTCCAGTGACTCCAGGTTACCAGGTTACAGTTGTTTACACTGAGTGCCAGTTGTGACATCATGTGATCTGTGATGTCATCATAACTGCCACAGCTGCTCTGTGTATAAGTGTATAATACTAAGGGTGTGTTCACAAGTACAGGATCCGCAGCAGATTTGATGGTGCAGATTTGATGCTGTGTTCAGTTATTTAGATGAAACCTGCTGAGGATCTGCTGCGGATCTGCTGCGGATCCGCAGCAGAAAATCCGCTGCGGGTCCGGTACGTGTGAACGTACCCTTAGGTAGCGTTCAATAGATTATAATATAGACAAAATGGGTGTGGCTTATTGTGAAGGGGTGTGGCATCATGAGCTGCCATCTTTCCTATCATTTATACAGTGACCTGTATGGATACCTGTATGAATTACTAAGGGTAGCTTCACACGTACTGGATCCGCAGTGGATTTCACCCTGTGAGTTTGCAGTGAAATCCGCTGCAGATCCCGGTATAGGGAAGTTCTATGGGGTCACATACCCGCAGTGGAATTTTCATTCCGCTGCGGATATGTGACCTGGCCCCTTTAACCCCTTGCCGGCCAACACTCACAGCCCCGGCCTGGAGCATGCATTACCCGCTCAGCGCTGCGGCTGTGTGAAGCTCCCAGGTCCCCTCGCTCCTCATCAGCCAATCAGTGCAGGTAAAATTTCAAGCGCACAAATTCCTCGCCTATGTGTGAACATACCCTAACAGGGGATTGTGACGTGTGGTACCATCAGCTTCTCTCTGACCCTAACCAATCAAAACTTTTGCTGTATCCCTGTGACAAAAAAAAAGTTTTTCTGAAAAAGATCTGCAGCAAATTGACCCCCCCCCCCCAAATAATAATAATAAAAAAAGTGCAGTGCTCCAGATTTATTATGGATGTAAAGACATTTTTCAGGCCAACCCCAACAGTTGGGAGAAGTGTTAAAATAAGGTCATATAAGGTTTAAAAGTATATAAGACGTGCTTCATTTGTTGGCACAAAGCAATGGTGTAAGTGTGCACTCGCCCTGGGGGGGTATAAAGAAGAGAAAGCACTTTTATAGATATTACTGCTCCAGGGGACCGGGTCAAACAGGAGCCAAACTCCAGCTGGACCTTCACAGAAAGAGAGAGAAGAAAATTAGCGTTGTCAATTTATAACCATATAATAAAGTGTTAGTCTTTTATACTGACTGAAAATGATTTGCCTCCGAAGACCTATTACCTACCGAGTAGCCATGAGGAAATCCCAGACCCTCCAACAACTCCAGAACACCAACCAAACAAATGAGAGAAGGTGAGAACTGTTTCCTTCTGGGCACCATACTCAGACAGGCCATATCCCCTACTATCACACCCTATAACTCACTATCGTTCCATCTGCTTAAAGGGGTTATCCAGTGCTACAAAAACATGGCCACTTTCTTCCAGAGACAACATGACTCTTGTCTCCAGTTCAGGTGCGGGTTGCAATTAAAGGGGTTATCCAGCGCTACAAAAACATGGCCACTTTCCCCCTACTGTTGTCTCCGGTTTGGGTGGAGACAACAGTAGGGGGAAAAGTGGCCATGTTTTTGTAGCGCTGGATAACCCCTTTAAGCTTTGCTGACCAATACATTTAACCCCAATTTTTTTACATTTTATAGCTAATCGCCGTGTAAGCCTGGTTTCTATATGTCCTACCTCACATACAGTATTACAGCTCCACATCTTCTCAGGAGATAGTCCACCATCCATGTACCAATCCTGCTTTCACTGAAGTTTTCCTTTGTATGGTTTCGGTGCTCTTGCAATGTGTTCTTTCCAAACCTTTATATGTGTGAATATACAGGACAACATGTTTTGCTACTTCTGTTAAGTGCACGTGAGAAGGCCTATAGGCTTCATTTTGGTAATTTACTCTAAGAGCCTTGATATGCCACCAGGCCGAGAGCTTCCTGGCTGACCCATCACTTCTCCTCATGAACCTTAATGCTAAAGGATACTGCAGCCCGCCATCCATTATTATGTTAATCGTTGGGGAACCAACTGGTGAAGATTATGCTAGTGAAGTATATTAGGACTGTATCGTTCTTCCCTACGATGCTTCAGGCTAAAGAAGCATACATTATTGTTTTCGTCTCCTGCATACATTTTTATGCCATTCGGCATAAAGAGGAACCTTATTACATGCCCAATAAGCCTAGAGAGTGTCTTTGAGAACCTACTGTCTGTTGAGTCACAAAGACATATAGTGCAAGTGCATGTTATATACCCCACATACTCGCCTTGACTAATATCATATAGGTATCCCATCTATCCTTTATTTTAATTAGAGATGAGCCAATCTTTTAAAAATTTGTTTAGTAGCATTTTTACAGCAAAATTTGTGAATTTTTCAAACCAAACTTGATGAATCTATACAAACCTGTCTACGCTCCCCCGATGTCCTCTTCTGGTGTCTTCAGCCGCCTCCAGTCCGCTCAGGAAATCACTGACTGAGGGTTAGGGCTGCAGCCAGTGATTGACTGAGCGGGCTGTCACTCTTGTATCTAAAGAGAGACAGCCCTCTAAGCCAGTCACTGGCCGCTGCCCTGTGACTTTTTAGTCAATCAGTGATTGGCTGAGTGGGCTGTCTCTCTTTAGATACAAGAGTGACAGCCCGCTCAGTCAATCACTGGCTGCAGCCCTAACCCTCAGTCAGTGATTTCCTGAGCGGACTGGAGGCGGCTGAAGACACCCCTCTAAGCCAATCACTGGCCGCTGCCCTGTGACTTTTTAGTCAATCAGTGATTGGCTGAGTGGGCTGTCACTCTCCACTCTCCAATCACTGACTGAGAACAGACTGGTCTGTGGCCAGTGATTAGCTGAGTGGGCTGTCACTCTTGTGCCTTGAGAGTGACAGCCTGCTTAGCCAATCACTGGCCCGTGGTGATGTCTCTCAGTCAGTGATTGAATGAGCGGGCTGGAGACGGCAGAAGGCAGAGAAGAGGATACCAAGGGGGTGTGAACAGGTGAATAAACCTTTTTTTTTTTTGCAAATTTTGTTAACAAATTTAGCAAAAATTCGCCGAAGCAACAAATCAAATTTTTGCTAAATTCGCTGCAAATCCAGCTTCGCTGTATTCAATTTGCTCATCTCTAATTTTATTAATCACAAGAATGAGTGGTCGCTCGTTCAGTGTCTATGAGACCAGGTTGGCCCTATTGACTTGAGTTTTGACTTCTCCTAGCTGGCGTTTGAACACTCTGGTAAAACTGTTTGTCTGTCTATGACATATGAAGTTTTTTTATACTTTTTTTTTATTCTTTAAAAAAAAAAGTCATGACATATGGAATGGTGCCTGTGTGTGTTATTACAGGGTGGCATTGTAAAAGGACGTCTCTTTATGGACAACTTTCTATAGTAGAGACTCACTGCACATCTACTGAAATGTGGCACTTGCGGTCAGGCACTTGGACTGTGTGTTTAACCCACTACAAGCCTATTGTTCTCAGTGTTGTATAATATTCTATGTTCTATTGTTCTAGACTCATAAACTAAAAAGAAGTCTATCCATTTAAAAAAAATATCTGCTCTTTTCTATAGTCTATGGGAGGTCTCCATAATAGAAGAACGATTTGTGTAGAACATTTAGCAATTTCCACCCAGTGGATCTAACACTAAAAAAGAGGAGACCCTTTAGAATTTGTTATTTCTAGACTATAAATTCCTATGTCTTACTCCGCAGCACCATTTATAGTTGCTGGCAGCTCTCCCCTTTGCTGAAAAGCATTTGGCCGGCTTTGTGAGCTTTCATGAAAAAAAAACTTCAGTCCCCCTTAAAAAAAAAAGGTTTCTTTCCCAAATTGTAGAGTCTGGTATTGCTTATAAAACCATCTGTCAGTAATGTCTTTTTGGAAATTAATTTCTTAGATCTAAATACTTCTAGAAAACATGCTAATTTATAATATTTACTCTCCGTGCAAGGTCTGAAAACGCTTAAAACAATATAACAGTAGTTGCCCAAATAAAATCCATTACAAATCATTTTGTGCAATAGGATATTTTGGCATCGGAGCGCTCGACTTACTTTTCTACTGTTAAAATGCATTATTATTCATGTAAGGTTACAGGACACAGGGTTGGAAAATATGTGAAAAAGTAACTACTGGCTGAAAAAGGAGAAGAACAATGTGATTAAAAAAAAAATTAAATATTCATCCATAGAAATGCAAGGCCAAATCAACATGTGTGCAGGACCTAGAGAAAAATATTAGATGGGGCATCATGGTGCAAAGAGGACTAACGTGGGCCAAACTGATTCTGGTATAGAGTATGTATATGATGGTATGATTGGGGCCTATTGGGGTCTGAGTATAAATTTGTTAACAAAATTTCCAAAAAAAAGTTTATCAATTTGTCCGCTCTCCCTCTGTGTCCTCTTCCATGTCCTCAGCCCCCCTCCAGCACGTTCAGGCAATCACTGACTGAAGGATAGAGTCGGGGCCAGTGATTGTCTCAGCGGGCTGACACTCTCGAGACACACGAGTGAGAGCTTGCTCAGCCAATCACTGGCCACAGCGCTGTCCCTAAGTCAGTGATTGCCTGGGTGGGCTGGAGGGGGCTGAAGACAACATAAGAGGACACCTGGGGACAGACAGGTATGTATAGATTTATTAAGTTCGGTTCACAAAGTTGGTGAATGTTGTGGTAAAACCTGCAAATGTTACGAACCAAATTATTAGGATTCACTCATCTCTAGTTACAAATTCATAGTTGCCAATATTTAAGCCCTGCCCCACAACCACCTGGGAATGCCCCAAAATTTTTGGACAGATTAGACCTCATCCTCTTTTTGGACTGATTCCTGGGATTGTCCCAACAACCTTGAGGGCTCCAAGCATGTTTGATTTTCTTTCTTAAAGTGACTCTGTACCCACAATCTGCCCCCCCCCCCCAACCAGCTGCTTTTAACCCAAGATCTGTCCTGGGGTTTGTTCGACAGGTGATGCAGTTATTGTCCTAAAAAAAAACTACTTTTAAACTTGCAGCCCTGAGTAAAAGTGGCGTGGCGTAGAATACCCATGCCCTAGGCCTGCACCACCTCTCCGTCCCTCCTCCCCGTCCTCTTCATCATTAGAAATGCCCCTAGAACAATTTCTCCTATTCATCACCTGTCTGAAAACTGCACATGTGCTGGATCGTTAAGGCGCCTGTGCAGTGTTCAGACAGGTGAGGAATAGAAAAAATCTTGCTTGGGGCTTTCCTAATGATGAAGAGGACGGGAAGGAGGGACAGAGGCGTGTAGCAATCCAAGGGCATAGACACTCTAGGTCACGCCAATTTGACACAGGGCTGCAAGTTTAAAAGTTGTTTTTTTTTATAACAATAACTGCATCACCTGCCGAATGGACCCAAGGACAGATCTTGGATTAAAAGCAGCTATCCGAAGGTACAAGTGGTTTGGGGGGGTCAGATTGTGGGTACAGAGTCGCTTTAAACTAATGTTTGGTTCAAGTATCGAGCCTGGATTTTAGAATTAGGGACTTAAAACAAGGCCAATATTGTTATGGCAAAGTATCTTTAACTAACTTGAGGTCAGAGGGCAACAACTAGCCATGGACACGAGACCCCCCTACTGTAACACTTCCCTTTGGTACGTAACCGTCCATTTTAATTTATATGCCTGTTTTTATTTCATGACATGATTCTTACTCTTTCCCCCAAAAATGTTTTCTCATTCACTGCGAATGATTGATGAAGGAATGGCTATGGTGACGGGATCCAAGTAAGAAATGCTTGTAGTGCTGTCATCCAGCAAGCATAACAGAGCTCCATGCTAGTTTGAAGCACACCAGGACATGGCTTTGGCGGCCGCCAAGGTCTCACTAGACCTTTGTGAAATGCTATCAATGTTTATTTTTCATAACTGGAACTACGGGTCAACAGAAAGAGCTGAAAAAGAGCGAGAATAAAGAGAAACTCTCATATTTCATTCTAGTAGGTTGTAATGTGTAGCCGGAAATGAACGGGTAAATACGACTGTTGAGTCCCAGGTATGGAAATACTTACCAGTCTATGGGAAAGACTGTGATGTAACTGTAACCACCACTCTCCAAAGACTTACATCAATGATCATAACTAGAGACGAGCGAACCTCGAGCATGCTCGAGTCCATCCAAACCCGAACTTTCGGGTATATATATTTTGCCTTATGAACCCGAAATAAAGCAAATGTACTGTTTGGGGAGTGCTTTATAACAAATCATTGTAATAAACATGGAGATTTTAAATTCCTACTCCAATAAATGGTGAACTCACAATCTTAAAGTTTTAAAGATGTTGATATTGAATATAATATTAATAGGAAATTAATATAAGATTGTCAATCTATTTTATGCTATTTAGATCATTATTCTTCCTTTTACCCGCCCTTGCAGCACTCAGGGGATTGAACTCTTGCTGTCAGGTACAATACAGCTGATTGCTAGAGGAAACCATGAGACATAGACTTTCATATGAGAGAACCTTCCAAAGAAAAAGGATTTGTCTTTAAGGGTGGGTTCACGCGTAACGGAAGCACAGCAGATTTCGTTGCGATTCCCCTCCTGTCACTTTCAATAGGATATCCCTCTTCGAGTATGTAAAAGACAGCCCCCTTAACCCTCCAATACTGGGTCAGCGCTCCAGCTTTCTTCAGAAGCTCCCAGCATCTGCATGTCCTGCTTAGCCAATCATTGGCTGTGGTGGGCCGGCGTACTGATTGGCTGAGCAGGACGTCCAGTCGCAAGAAGCAAGCCAGAGCGGGGACCGATAATGTATGTACCGGGGCTCAAGAAGTTAAGGATTCCGCCCTTTACCTACTTGCAGCAGGATGGCATTTTCTTTGAGAGTATGTAATTGTATTAAAAGTGACAGTGAAGGGATCTACAACGGATTTAGCTGAGGATCTGTTACGTGTGCACCCACCCTAAAAGGGTTTTCCAGGGAAACAGCATTGATGGCCAACACATGGAGTATGGAGCCTTCTGCTTACAAACCCATTCTCTCTGCGGACAACAAAAAACAAATGGGTGGGGTTGCCGTGCGTTAACATTCCACTGATCAAGGTGACAATCGATAATATTTTTCTAGAATACCTCTTCAAATTGCACGTTACATGTATCTCCTTTACAGAAGGGCAGCCTTTATGTGGTTCAGTACAGGCCTAAAACTTCCTAAAATATTTTATAAATGTAAACATCCAACCTCTAGTCATCCTAGGGTCAATAAGCCCTATCATAACCCTATTTTGCATGTTCATGTTTCCCAGGGGGCAATGCACCTAGGACTTCACTGCATTGAGCACTTTCACTAGCAGCCGGCAGTGTTGTCGTTTGGCTGGTCTCCCTGATATCAGCGATCTGTTTCTCTTATGGCTCTACTAGGCATTGCTCCCAAATAGCCAGAATCCTGCTCCACACTGATGAGGGGCAATACCCCGAAACAGCTGTATGTAGATGGTTACCTGGCCTTGGTTTTTCCCTTGTCATTACATTGACTTATTGGGCCACTTAATATGGTGGTTTTGGTGATTTCCGTACAGGAGCCACCCCATGGCTGGGTCCTTCCCGGAGAGATATCTGGATAGTCCTGTGTTTCGAGACTCTTTGATGAGGCTCCACGGGCTCTTCTTTTGCATGTTCCTATTATAACCCAATCCGGGTGTGTCGTTGGCTCTGGTTGGACTGACTACAGATAAGAGATCGTAAAACAAATGTCAAATAAATATGAGATAATAAAAGAAAATAACATGAAAATGGCTGTGCCACCACCCCTGCTGCTGGAGGCATATCTCTCATCGCCTGTGATGGTACGTACAGTCCTGTCTGGGAAATTCAACCTTTTGTTTCAGAAGACGAGTACCAGGTTCTGCATCCTCCAGGACGGCTGTGTAGTTTACTTTGTAAGTTTTGCACAGATTGTTAGGATTCACAACCCAGAGAATAAGGCTTCAGCAATGTCCTCTGCTTCATGTCAAAGGTTCCTGATTACTGTGGTCACCAACCGCAAAGCTGACAACATGTAGTATTACTGAAGGGAGCAACAATCTATTACATGACTTTAGAGTTAGATGTTCATTCACAGTTCTCCTTAAGGCTTCCCTCAGACACACTTTTTGAATTGTTTTTTAAGCATTTTTTTGTGTTTTTTTCTTTTACATTTTTTTCTGCCATTTTCTTATTATAGTGTAAGTTACTATAGGCAGATTTACCCCCTGTGTTTTTTTATTTTTTTCAGTACAAGTCATGTGATTCTTTATCATGCGATTTCAAGCCCAAAAAATGCCTAGGGAAGTTTATGGGGGAAAAATGCAATGTAAAAAAATGGGGGGAATGCTGCAATGTAAAAAAACAAACAAAGAAAAAAAACACCAAAACACAAAAAGTCATGTGGGTATTGTATTTCATTTTCCCTCATTGACTCTGGTCTGGTGGATACAGCCATAGGCAATAGCCGGTATCCAGGTTTTCCAGGACTCCCTAGGTATACATCTAACTTCTTCAGTCACCGGTAATCAAATGCCGAATAATTTGATTCAAGCATACTCCTCTCTAGTGTCTTCACTATGGCCGACCCTAGATGCACTGTGTGTTCATATGAGTCTTGCTGATCTCCACTTCCTGCTCTCCGTCTCAGCACACAGGACTTATCTACCCTTCCAATTCAGTAGTATCCTTGGTAATGAAGCTAAAATATATGAAGGGTAGATAAATTATACCAATGTGAGAATAATAGAGATACCAAGTACCCAGTAAAATCTGTGACCTTGGGTCTTATTAGACAAAGTTATTTTTTAACGATTAACGATAAACGGTTGAAAACAAGATCTACTTGAAATCATTCATTATATTACACAGAATGATAGTTGTTAGTTACGATCCTTACTACAATCGTTTACTCCATCTGATCGCAGCAAAATAGGGAACAATATAAAAATTACACTGAACGATTAGCGAACGATTAACGATGATTATGGTGTCAGCACAAAATCAACGATCAGCGACACATAAATGACTTCACGTTGGTCGTTTGTTGCCTGCATTTACACTAAACTATGATCGTTTAAATTTGAACGTTAAAACGATTCTTCGCACCATAATCGCCCCGTGTAATAGGGCCCTTACTGTAACACAAACCAGACTCTCTGACCAGTAATTCAAATATTTTCCAGAATGTTAAAAGCTAGAGTTGAGCGAACTTTGAGCATGCTGGTGTCCGTCCAAACCAGAGTGGGCGGCATTTGGTTAGCAGTGGCTGCTTAGTTGGATTAAACCATATGGACTCATGTACCATGTGCAGGTCTTCTGGCACACATGAGTGAGTCCCTACTCTAAAACAACACTGTGCTGGTCAGCGACCATCAACTCCGCAAAGCAAGTGCCAACAGGGGAGGGGGGGCCACAGAATGGCCCTGCAACCCCACTGTCACAGGACTAAACCCCATGGCCCCCCGCCACACCCCGCACCTGAGCGCATATGATAAGTACCTCCTCTTTCTACTATTATACCTTCTGGTGCATTGGTGAATAGTTACACCCTGTGTACACTTGTGTTGCTTGGTTTCTCCGCCGGCAGCACCTGCAGGGTGTGTGTGTGTGGGGGCATGGGGTTTGGTCATGTGATAGTGGGGTAACAGGGTCATTCTGTGCCCTCACTCCTCAGTTGGCGCTTGCTTTGCGGGGTTAGCGGTTGCTAACTGGCACAGTGTTGTTTTAGAGTAGGGACTCATATGGGCCAGAAGACCTGCACGCGGTAGATGAGGCAATATGGTTTGATCAAATTATATACCAACATTCTGGCGTTGGTTTTTAAATGTAGTCGAGAGGCACTAATGTAAACTATGGGTGTAAGGTGCAGCCAATCCTCTTTCTCTAGGTCTGTATATACTATACTAATATGGCTGCTGTTTAATGATAGTAAAATGTATATATATTCAATCCTTGATACAGGTCTTGAAAACAATAGATGATTAGTGAAATGAGAACGGAGTATTGTCTTGAGGCGTCCTTAAGAAGTTTTCTCATGTAAACCTCAATGATTCAGCCCATGGGTCCCGTTGATGAAGTCTACCTGCAGGCATGTGCTTGCTCTTTTATAAGGCAGCTCAATAAGCTTCTACTTGCTCCATCAATAATTCTGCACATTTTGACTTAGATTCGTACTTTGATGTTCTCCATTCTCATGTGAAACTCGGAATGTTTCCTACAACGTACTGAGCGAGAATATTAATTGTCTGCTCCGAGATCCAGCCAACAGATGTGGATGTCAAAATTCTTTTCTTCTGCTCCGAATCAGTGTTTTGGTTACGCAAATATCTTAGAAGTGCAGATATAAAAGGTCTTTCTGTAACGCTGGATCAAGACTTTCAAGCCGTCCTGCACTCAAGTACCCTGAGCAAAGAAATACTAAATGGTTTCATACTAAGGTCTGATGTTGTGAAAGAATAAAAATACATTCACCAAATATTACATCCTATTGTGAAGTGTGGATAGTTCTTTAAAAGCTTCCATGACTATCTCCTTCTAGAGAATCTCAGACAGTTCCTAATATGAAGCCTGTCACGTCAAGCAATTTTATTTGCTGAGAGAAATTAGCTGCCTATTGCCCACAGGGGAAATATAGCATTACGTATGGCCACCCATGCAAGGCTGTGTTCTGATCATGTTAATTATATCTATTTGGTATGTACACAGGGAAAAAGTCCCGACCTACACGTTTGACATAGGGCCATGATGTATCCAACTGTATAGAAATCATAGGCCTCCAAAAATAACCCAACAAAAAAACGATATTGCGTATGTTAGTCTTTCTCCCCCTCTCTCTCCTGCATAACCTAGGGTTTCCTATGGAAGGAGTAAACTCAAGCCAGACAGCTCTGACACCAGAAAAAAAGTTGGGTGGCAAGAAAACAGCAATGGTTTCTTCCATGGCCTTCGTCCATAAAGCTTAGCTTGGTTTAATGTGCGGCGTATTGTACTTGTTGAAGCCATAACCCCAGACTGTTCCAGGTTGGCCTTCAGGTCTTTGGATGTCTGATGTGGTGTTTTTTCCACCATTCTCACCAACCTTCCAAGACATCTCTAGTTAATTTTCCTACCCCCCCCCCCACGTCCAGGGAGGTTCTTGATGGTTCCATGCTTGGCAAACTTCTTAATAACATTGCGCACTGTTGAAACTGGGTTACCAAGATCTGTGGAGATGGTCTTATACCCTTTGGAAGTCTTGTGTTTGCTAATAATGGCAGTTTTGATGTCCTCAGACAGCTCCATTGTCTTCAGCATTGAGACAAAGAAACAGGGCCGAAAATGTGGCTTTTTCATACACTTGTCATTATTCACTGGCTAACCTGTGTCACATTAGCACCGACAATTTATCACCGGTGATTTTCATTTGTGATTTAACACAGGTGAGTCTCAATGTGAGTCTAGATGTAAAGGGTGCCAATACCAAAGCCACATCAGGATTTAGGTTTTTCTATTTTTCCTTCCCATTATTTTTTGTTTTAAAGGAGTTATCCAGTGTTAGAAAAACATGGCCACTTTCTTCTCGGACCCACTCTTGTCTCCAATTCAGGTGTGGTTTGCAATTAAGCTCCATTCACTTCAGTGGAAATAAGTTGTAAAACCCCACCCAAATTGGATTGATGCTGTCTCTGAAAAAAGTGGCCATGTTTTTCTAACCATGGATAAGCCCTTTAAAGTTACACTAAGGCTGTCAGATGAAAACATCCAGTATGACATACTGTAAGTCTGTTGGGCAACAAAATTCAATTGCACCTAATTTAAAGATGATAATCAGCCTAAATTGTCCTGTTCATCTGATTTTCTTAGCTAGCTTAATAAGACACATGAAGGTTAAAGCGAATGTACAAGTTGGTACATCATTTTAAAATTTTAACATCAATAGACCGGTGCTGGCATGGTCTATTATGGCCGCTGGTCTTTTATTGAACTGCAGCCCCGTTCCCATGCATGGCGCCGGTCTATTCCCGGTCACCGGCCCAGCCTGAAGCACTGGAGGTGGGATGGCCGGTCCCCAGTGGGAGGAAACCCCCTCCCCTCTGTGACGTGGCTCCATTAGAATCAATGGAGCCGCGTCACAGAAGGAAAAGGGGTTTCCTCCCACTGGGGGTGAGCCGGCCCACCTCTTGTGTTTTAGGTCGGGCCAGTGACCGGGAATAGACCGGCGCTGTGCACAGGAACAGGGCCGCGGTTCAAAAAGAGGACCGCGGCACTGGCATCCCCATGTCCGCACCGGTCCATTGATGTTAAAATCTTAAAGCCATGGACCTGCTGGTGCATTCATTTTAATGTTGGCAAAGTCACAAATAATTTGCAAATAAAAATCTATAAATCATTAGAGCAATGTCACACTGAAACGGTCTCAATGTCACATGACCAAGTTGCTATATTGTCCTAATCTTATGCTTACAGGTATACAGAGAAAACTTTTTTATTTTTCTAAATTAAAGAAAATATCATATTTTTCTCATTCTTCTATATAAGTAAAATATGACAGATAATTTGTCCGTTGGCAAAATGCCGGTGAATGAGGTACAAGTCTGCGAAAACGACATTCTTCCATTTCATTATAAAAGAATGAGCAGTTTTCAACACTTTTGTGCTTTTTTCCATTATTTCAATTTTAGTGAATTTTTATGAATTTATGATCAACATTTAAAATGTCTGCCAGGGATAACAAGTCGTGAGAGTGTGAGGTATTTTGGGTGGAGTTTCCTGTTAAAGGAACACTAAGCATAATATAAAAATATTACTAAAAATATATAAAAAATACCAATATTTCCTACTTTATTTTCTTCTTTCATTTGACCTTAGTCTGTCTCATATTACCAAAAATAATTGTAAACCTGAAAAATATGTATAGAGATCAGAAGCTCAGACATGCCCTACTCCCTCCTTCTCCTCACTATACTTTGTGTGTAAGAGAACGAACAGCAGCAGGAGCCTCCCCCCTCTACCCTGTCGACACTACTACAGAAAGATCAATGTAGGTTAAGTCATCACTAGAGATGAGCGAACTGGGTTCGGGTTCGAGTCGATCCGAACCCGAACGTTCGTTATTTGATTAGCTGGGGCTGCTGAACTTGGATAAAGCTCTAAGGTTGTCTGGAAAACATGGATACAGCCAATGACTATATCCATGATTTCCACATAGCCTTAGGGCTTTATCCAACTTCAGCAGCCACCGCTAATCAAATGCCGAAAGTTCGGGTTCGGATCGACTAGAGCATGCTCCAGGTTCGCTTATCTCTAGTCATCACTAGTGATGAGCGAAAACTGTTCGATCGAATAGATATTCGATCGAATAGTAAGGTGTTTGATCTATCGAATATTATCGAATAGTTTGCCGAATATTTGAAAAATATTCGATAAGCGTTCAAATCCCCCAGCTTCCAGTTTTTACCTCCAAGTGGTTGAATAGATGTTTTTCAATAATCGAATACTTGTTCCCATAGACTTTAATGGGATCGAATATTCGATCGAATATTCGGTAGATATTCGCACGAATATCGAATATTCGAATATTTCACTATTCGCTCATCACTAGTCATCACCTAAATTTTAGTAAGATGACATGGAATGCAAAATTCTTTTTCATTTTCAGAATTGCTTTCTTCTGAAAGTTGGTAGCTTGATGTTCCTGTAGGGTTCATAACAATTGCCTAGGTTTCCGACCACCTCTCTCAGCAGAGTGGTGACCGAGCTGCAATGCACTCAGGTGCTTGGGACCCCAGGAAGCAGTAGATATACTTTTACTGCCTCTCTCCCACTGAGCTTACAAACATCTCCAAGGCTTGGATTATCCCTGGAGAGATGTCTAAGCTCTGTGAAAGATACAGCAATGCCGAGCTGATTCAGCTCAGCACCGTCACATCCCGTTCTCACTCTTCGTAGCCCCCCAGTGACAAACCTGGAAAGAGCGGGGACTCAAAATTAATTCTCAGCAAGTAGCACAACCCCTTTAAGTCCCACCTTATTCCACTTGGTAGAAACCCGGCCGATCAGTATAATTCTCTGCAGGTTTACTTCAATATCCATTGAAATTTAAAGTGTCGTTTGGTCAGGGGAGTCGATGCATCGGCACCTATGCCCAGTTGATGATGCCAGATGCCCTCCATCATCTGCTGTGTAGTTGTGGCGTGGTGTACCGCAGCTCCTTCAATACAATAGAAGCTGAGCTGCAGTAACATGCACACTGTTAGTGCTCCCCTGTACAGCTGATTTGCGAAGAAGCCGAACGTCAGCACCCTGCAGATCAGACACTGATCCTATGGATAGATCAATAGATCAATGTTAGGACCCAGACAGCCCCTTTAAATGCATTACACTTCCATGGTAGAGTACAGAACGCGTTTTAAGCTAATAATCAATGATAATCAAAAATACATTTCTCTATATATGGGAACCTGGCATACTGTAGATGAATATTTGTAAGTTGAGGGTCGATGCACATACGTGACTAATCTCTATGGGAACCATAGTATCTAAATTTGAAATCCAGAGTGCGTCACTCATAAACAGGGGTCTGGACTAGCTCCTACCTCTAATGCATCAATTGACCCTTTCCATGCTGGTTACCACCCAAGGAACTATAGTCCTATGATGTATTTCTGGGAAATTAGACAATCCAAATAATGAGCAGTAAAGAGGTTCAGCCGCATGACAGCCCACAGTATTGGGAGGAAATCTAAATAGGAATACATTAGAATTTTAACTGAAAGGATAAGTTATAATTTTTTTTTTACTTTAAAATAAATAATCATTTTAAAAAGTTTATTATTTTTTTTTCCCAGTTTCCTTTCTTTTTTCAGACTAAAATCATATGTAAGGTTTTAGTTTTCCTCTAAATAAAAGCAGCATATGCCCTGGTGTTATGGAATGGGGAGGGCGATTCTGCATGCACACAAAGCAAATGTTTGATATATTTTTTGAGCTTACAGTAATCTGGGATCAATATTAATTTTTTTTCTCTCAGAAAGTCTGTTCCATCCACGAGGCTTAGTCCTTACACACAGAGAAAAGAAATGTATACAGTCAGAATGTATGATTGGAAACAGACCATACACCAGTGCCCTCTCTCATGTTAATGCAAATATAATGACTAAGGACATCTATATATAGTTTTGGATACCTATTACAATAGATCATTTTACTTAAATTACCCAAAATATTAATAATTAGTGCAGCTAATATAGACTATCCCTAGAGTGGAGATGGTAAACCTTTTTGCCAAAGTGCCGTGATCGACTTCTTTTAGTGTCAAAATCTGTCCTGCTTAAAACAGCCATCTTGATAGCCGCCATATTGGATCAAGGGCACATTTCTCCAATGGGAAGGTGGTCTTGTAACATATCATATGAGACAAGAATTGTGATCAGATTAGCAATATTTCTTGTGGTTCAAAAGCTATCACACAGAAATTTCAAAACCTTCGTTGTTCCATACTAGAGATTAGAGATGAGCGAACTTTTCAAAAGTTCGTTCCGACCGGACTTCCGGATTTTTTTTAAAAGTTTGGTTCGACCGAATTTCGGATTTCTTCGGATTTCATAGTTTAAAGCATCTATATGATACGGGGGTAGTGTATTTGGTTGAATTTAGGGCTCTACATGTCAGTAACATAATTATCTTTTCAATATCTCAAAGTCAAGTTTATTTTTTTTTAGACTTTAATATTCACCATTACAGGGTCTATGCAGGAAAAAGGGTCCAACTATAGTACTTGTATATCTGTATAGCACTTTTTTTTAGAGTTGTATTCTACCCACATGCACGAGGTATATATTTTGTCTCAGGAAAACACCTATGTCATATACACTCTCGCAAGGGTCCAACCACAGTACCTGTATATCTGTATAGCACTTTTTTAAAAAAAATTTTATTCTACACACATGCACAAGGTATATATTTGTGCCTCAGGAAAACACGTATGTCATATACACTCTCACAAGGGTCCAACTATAGTACTTGGATATCTGTATAGCACTTTTTTTTAGAGTTTTATTCTACACACATGCACAAGGTATATATTTGTGCCTCAGGAAAACACTTATGTCATATACACTCTTGCAAGGGTGACAGTATAGTACTTGGATATCTGTATAGCACGCTTTTGTTCTGTGCACCCTTTGCTCTCTTATGCCTAATCTATCTATCTATCTATCTATCTATCTATCTATCTATCTATCTATCGCCCTCTCTATTTTTCTCTCTCAATCACTATATGTTTCTCCTCTCCGCTTTCCTAATAATCTTTTTGTCTTTGCTTTTGTACAATATCTTCTCAGTACAGCAGCGTGTAGCAGCAGCATTTTGTCACTGACAAGCTCTGCGCACTGCTAACAGTCTCCTTCCTCTCTCTGTGCAGACTGCCTCATGCGGTCATGTGACCGCTCCTCTTAAAGCTATACCGACATCACACAGGGGGTGGGCTAGTGCAACATCCCTGCTGAATTCGGAGCGGACTTCCAAAAATCCAAATCCGACTGGACTAGGACTTTTGAAAAAAATCCGAACCGGATCCCATACCGGCCGAACCGGTTCGCTCATCTCTACTAGATATGAGTGAACTTCGAGTATGTTCGTGTTCTTCAAACTTGAACTCTAGACATTTTATTACTGAGAGTTTGATTACTGCACAGGTTAGATGCTGCACTAGAAAGTCCTGGAAAGCATGGAAGCAGCTTATATCCTATGGCTAGAGATGAGAGAGCCGGGCCGAGGTTTGGGTTAGTAAGAAATTGGCATTTGAATCCCGCTGTCTTCCCGGTCCGTGGGGAGGGTGGAGACAGCCCGAGTCCCACCTGGAAAACAGGGATACCTCCTACGACCTAGGCTGTATCCATGTTTTCCATAACAGGCAGACAGCAGGATTCAAATGCCAGAGGTTTAGGTTCGTATGAACCTGAACCTCAGCCTGATTCACTTATCTCTACCTAGGACCATAGGCTTTATCCATTTTTCCAGGCAGCTTTAGGGCTGCATCCAATTTCCAATCAATCAAATCCCAAGAATTCGTACAAACCCAAACATACTTGAAGTTTGCTCATCTCTATTCCTTTTTCATGTGGGTTCATAATAATTGTATCCAGCACCTTTAGCTCTGTTTTCAGCACCATGGACAACACATTGAACACCTCAAATACTTGTGCATGACAGGGAAAGTTCCCGGTTGTTGTTACAGCTTCCTGTGTTGATAACTTTTGAGCCACAAGATATATTGCAGATATTGCACCAATCGATTTCAGAAACAGTTCTGGTCTTTGATATGTGCCAGTTGGTCTATTAGGGAGTGTATGTAGTGTCTGAAGAGCCAGGTGCTGTACTCACCTCTCTCCGGCCGTTCCATAGAGAATAAATAAAGCCGCAGGTCACATGCTGACCAGCGGCACAACTCAAAACAAAGGAGCCAAGGGCCGTGCTGGAGATCTCTGGGGGGCATTGAGGTCTGATTCCGCGTAATCTCTTACTTGCCCCTTATCCTGTGGATAAGAGACAAGTAGGGTTTAGTCGAAAAACCCCTTTAAGAAATTGTGATATCCTAGTCTTAACTACCTGGATGAAGTCATTGAAAGTCTTTAAACTTCAGGAAGTACGGAGAACCGCTCTTATAAATGTAGACTCTGCCTGGAGTCCCGGTCTCCATTGGCAATGTCCTTGTATACTCATGTGAGCAGTACTGTAAGTTGAGGCTATGTTCAGACCTTGTAAGAGACCGGACGTACCGTGACCCAGCCGGATGATCTTTAGCTCCTCAAAGTTCTGATGTGGGCGCATCCGTGCGCGCCCGCATCAGCACTCCCCACAGCACAGTATGGAGCTGCACTGTGTGCATTGACAGGGTTTTCTGCGGCCACTATTCACTAAATACCGACATTTCAGTTGTTTGTGGCGCCGCTAGGGATCCCGGATGGAGCGTATACTATGTGTATACGCTCCGGCCGGGATCCCGTAGACGGCAAGGTAACGTATATTTTCATAATAATCACGTCCGTCGTTGCAATGTGCAACAACGGCCGTGGTTTTACGAAAATATAAGTTGTGTGAACATAGCCTGATGCTGTATTCAGCTGTAAAATGGCAGTCCCAATAATGATGTACCACAAAAAAAAAATAGAATAAAAAAATAGAGCAGTGAATAAAAGATATGTAAAAAATAACAAATAAATATATATATACAATAATTAGGAAATATATTCCCTTTAAAGCCTTTCTGGCACTGAAGGGGTGCCGGACTGCATATAAATGACTATATACTGTATTAGAGCTAATGATGTTATGAAAGCACGCTGTTGTTTCTAGGGCATGAACTAAAAAAGAATTTAATACAGTGGTTTTTCCAAAGCCCTTTCATTGTAATCATTATTTTTATCAGTTTTTGCTTGACTAATTCCCGTCTTAGCGTCTTTGATCTTTTGAGAGTCCTTCATATGCTTTAAAAGTAATAATTTCAGCAAGTATGATCTGCCTTATCTGTCTTATCCCGACTCCTTCTGGCCTTGGTGGAACAATGACTTTCTTCTGTTGTACTTGAAAGAATAATAATAATGACAATATTCACATTCCAATTAAAAGATCTAATTTCACATTTTAATTAAAACATTAGACACAGCAATGTGTAAGAGTGTGGTTAGTTTTTAATATAGAACATGTCAATCCGACATAAGACGATGTAATGGCGTTTAACAGGAGATGTTATGGGTGAAAAAAAAATATGAAGGAATTTTTTGAGAAAATGAGAGAAAGCAGACCAAATAATTTAAGGCATTTCACTGTTATATTATGGACAGCAAAAAATGCTGTGCTCACATCTGCGATCTTAAACTTCGGGAGACAAATGGAACAACATAGAGAACTCTTTTATCTTCCAATATGACAAGCACAGATCCATTGGGTGCTAGTGGTGTTCACCATACAACATACAATAAGATACTCTGTTTTAGGGTATAGCTAAAGGTCCATGGGCCATATGCAAAATTTTGGGTTGGGTTCATATTCCCCTTTTGTCTTATAGATAATCTGTCTCCAATATGTATGCATATATCTCCTTTGTTCATGGGATAATAAGCTGCCACCAGAGGTGTCTGGCAATGTCCCCCCTTTCCAAACACAGGAAAGCTCAGTTTAATTAGGCAATACCTGGCTCCCTACTCCAGCTGGCTCAAGTAGAATCAGTGGAGAGCTAAGTACAGGCCTCTGCATACTTATATACCTTGAGCTTAAAAGGGTTATCCAGTGCTACAAAAACATGGCCACTTTTCCCCTCTCTTGTCTTCAGATTGGGTGGAGTTTCAAACTCAGTTCCATTGAAGTAAATGGAGCTTAATTGCAAACCACACCTGAACTGGAGACAAGAGAGGGGGAAAAGTGGCCAAGTTTTTGTGGCGCTGGATAACCCCTTAAAGTTCTAGGGGGTATGTATGATTAGTAAAAACAATCTGTATAATAAAGAGTAAAAAATTATTATTTTTTTTTTAACCCTTGTTGGTAAACACCAAATGGTTTAAAACACAGCTCTTATCTTCTCTGCTTCTGTCAGTGCAGCCACTTGTTTTACTTGTGTGACACCTCTTCCCCTGTCAGTGCTGCTGCACAGACCTCCATATATGGCTAACCATTGGCGCTAATTTTAGCAGGTGAGGCATAAGCTTTCAACTTTGACATGGTGAGGGGAGCCTCTGGGCCTCTTTGCTTTATGGGCCCAGTTGCAGTTGCGACCACTGCAACCCCTATAGATAAACCATTCACTGTTTCAAGATGATTACATTGTTATGGAGCCTTGTAAGAGGCTCCATCTAGAGTACAAAAAGGGCAAAAGCCCAATGTTGTGTGGGATAAATAAGACGTCTCCACACGTTTCTATGTATAATGACTATATGGCTATTTATATGAATATCTAGCTGTTTTATACACCTTTATGATTTCTTTATAGTTTTTATTTGCTTTTGTACCTCATTCCCTAACCCTTTGTGTTAATATATTGCACTATAAGGGCCCCGGGGCTTGTGCATTTGTATGTGTTGTGCTTTTTATGCCTTTATGAGTATTTTACCCTGGAAAGGACAGATAGATACTTCAGGTTTAAGATGACATCTTTTATTACATTTTATTATCATAAATTGACATATAGTATATTATCAAATTTTGCTTTGAGGACTGATATGTTTAGATATCTCCACATAAATGCCTGAGAGGAACGTTGCAGAATCACTCACTACTATAATGTAATTTATAATAGATGGTATATAAGGGATATATCTGTTGGGCCTTTTCGAGCTTCGGGGCATGAATGACATCAAAATCTCCATACACTCTAAAGTTACTCCCTTGTCTCCAACACTTCTCGCTCACATTGCACATCCACCTTTTCATCCTCTTAGAACATCCCTGCATACTGCTTAAGGCTATGTCCACACTACGTAAAAGTATGGCCGTTGTTGCCGATTGCAACAACGGCCATACTTAATGTAGTGTGGAACATAGCTTTACTTTCTATGGGATCCCGGCCAGAGCGTATACACATCATATACGCTCCGGCCGGGATCCCGTACGGGGCTGCAATAGTGCAAAAAATTGATATACATATAAAAATACCAAACA
The DNA here is from genome assembly GCF_027789765.1 of Dendropsophus ebraccatus. NCBI lineage: Eukaryota > Metazoa > Chordata > Amphibia > Anura > Hylidae > Dendropsophus > Dendropsophus ebraccatus. The sequence continues at coordinate 15,649,856 of NC_091468.1, read as the reverse complement.
TTAAATATCAAACCAACAATATTATAGAAACATACTCATTATTAAAGCATACTAGATAATATATACAGTGTACTAAGTAGTATATGAAAACCATATAAAAGTTACTATAAGTGACATATGTTTAAATATAATTACCGTGACAATACACATAAATAAAGTGCATAGTGAATGCATCTATAAAAGACACAGTTCTCTTATGCACTTGAGAGAATGACTTTGGGTTCGCATCAGCTTGGATACAAATTTAACCTCTGCACCCCATATAGTAATGTTTCTGTCTCTACTGAAACTAAACAAGCAGAGACAGACGGAAAATCTGAGCTCAGAGATTGAGCTCTGTAGATCCCTGTAGAATATAATGGATATAGCACAGGTTATAACTTATAATCAATGCAAGATAAAATATGCAGCGTTTCTTAAAGTGGATATCCAGTGCTACAAAAACATGGCCACTTTTCCCCCTCTCTTGTCTCCAGTTCAGGTGCGGTTTGCAATTAAGCTCCATTTACTTCAATGGAACTGAGTTTGAAACCCCACCCAATCTGGAGACAAGAGAGGGGGAAAAGTGGCCATGTTTTTGTAGCGCTGGCTAACCCTTTGAACAAAATGTGGGTCTTATATGGGACATTATAAAAATGTGAATTTGTTCTTGGACCAGATTTATTAAAATATAAAATTGCAACCAAAACATTTTGTCTTAAAAAAACAAACAAAACTTTTTGCCTTCCCTTTTTTGGCTGAACATTTTAATAAATGTACTATGTATCAGGTATATAAATGATATTGGAGGAGATCTGCAGAAAGTAGGAAATGCATCTCATAAAAGGTAGATATATAAACTATAAGAACACATGCAAGCATAAAAACAAATGAAATAACCCAATGCGGCAAAGCCTGAAACATTACTATTTTAGTTCCTTTCAACTTTTTCTTCTCTCTCATAATGCGGACTTCATGAATGTAGCTGTGTGCCACACTCTGCTGGTTACTTTCAGATGTCGCATGTGGTAACCACTTGTATTCCTCAGTAATTTGTTACACTGCAAGACTATATTTCAGTAGTGAGACAACAAATAAAGTTCAGCTATACACATGTCTTGTACATATGTGTATTTGTGATGTATGGCAGCAACTCACTGCTCCCAAATGAAGTTTTCTTCTGCAGCTGGCATGGCTCCCTACTTTTTTACTCTGTACCCAAACTAAAACAATGAAAGCTGAATAATAATAATAATATTATTATTAATAATAATAACAACTACAATAATAATAATAATAACTACAAAAAAATAATAATAATAATAATAATAATAACTACAAAAATAATAACAACAATAATAATAACAACAATAACAACTATGATAATAATAACAACAACAACAACTACAATAATAATAATAATAATAATAATAATAATAACAACAATAACAACTACAATAATAGTGACAACAATAACAACTACTTCAATAATAATGATGATAATAATAATAATAATAATAATAATAATAACAACAACAACAACAACATAATAAAAATAATAATGTCCAAGCTTATTCAGACTTCAGAGTGGTCCTCTGCTTGTAAAATACTTACGAGACTGTCCGCAATTGTGTATTAGTGATGAGCGAATATTGTTCGATCGAATATCTATATTCGAGATATTCGATATTCGTACGAATATCCCGCGAATATTTGATAAATATTCGATAAGCATTCAAATCCCCCAGCTTCCGGTTTCACCCTCCAAATAGTCAAATAGATGTTTTTCCCTAATCGAATACTTGTTCCCAAAGACTTTAATGGGATAGAATATTTGATCTAATATTTGAATATCTCACTATTCGCTCATCAGTATTGTGTATATCAAAAGGTGATAACTAAGAAAATGTACATACTGTACATTTAGGAGTGAGCCCCGTGCTACACAGCGTGCCCCCCGGAAATATCTTATATGAATACACACACAGTAACTTTACCTACTAGCGGGCTTAGATAGGTGTCCTCCATATACCTAATAATCCCCTAAATAAACAGGAACAATCATGCGGGGGGTGTCTCATGGGCGTTTTCGGTGTAGCACAGCAGCCTACAATCTAATAAACTATTTTCACTGTTCCCCAAACCACATACAACGGTATAACAGGACAAATGGCCGAGTATACTGTGAGCTGGTATCACGGGCAAAGCTTTTGTTCCAATGTCCCACAGATGTGATGTTCCTTACATAGTATAAACTGTGGCCTGTCACAGACAATAGCCCTGACTATACTAACTATAGGTCCCAATATCGGCTCCTGAAAGTTTGGTTTGCACGTTCACTGGCCCGGGTCTCCTTTAAATAGAAGGTTGGTCATGGTTACTGAATGTGGGGGCCCCTCTTGCCAAAGTTCTGTAGCAAAAATGACCGCACTGCCGCACTGCCTCATTGGTAGTTGTTTAACATCCAGGAAGTGAAGAAAACTGTCCTCCCTGCCCCCTCGCAGAAGAAGAAGATCATGTGACTTCTGTCTCACATTCAGTTTGCTTGTCGAGCACAGATGGAGGATGCAGAAGTGACAAGGGGGTGGAGATTGGGTGGAGCACGGGTGGAAGGGGGGATTATACACCCTCTTTGTGGAGAGTGCCAGTTGGTTTAGGGAGTCTACTAGATCGAGCAATATTGCTGGGAAAGAGTATGCAAAGAAGCTCACCTTCAGAAGGAAGGAAGTCATCCCTCTTGCTCCAACTCTGGAAGGTAACCATTCTATAAGTCAGTTTTTGACCTTTAAACATGGCTAGGAAGCCCATCCTGATGGGCTGTACTTTCAGTCTTGAACTTGCCCAATTGGTGGTTGCAGTGGCATCCCACCTGATTTGGCAATTGCATGGAGCAACCATCAAGATAGGAAGTGCTATTGAAGGTAGGTAAAGTTTTTTTTTTTTATGTTTTCAGATTTCCTATTTACCTCCTCCCTGAAACTAGTTTTTTTTTTTAACCCCCCCCCCCCCCCCCCCCCAATACCCCTTTAACTTTAACATTTCAACCAGAAGATCCATAAGTTGTGTACCATGTGACCACAGGTCCAGGATTATTATCTCAACGGATCTTGTGTAAACAAATGATGTGTACTTTTACATGTACAATGGAAAACGGGGAAAAAATCTTTGAATCATATGTATTTTTATGGGGACTTTATGGGCCCACAAGGAGTAGGAAAATTATATATTTTTATATTTATATATTATATACCATATTTTATGTGGTACATGAACATGGATGGTAAAAAAAATAAATCAATCAAAATTAAAATTAAATCACCAATGGCCAACTCAAAAGACCATATGTGGAGACCAATGGGAACGCTGCACTTTGTCTTCTAATAAAGTTTCCTATACTTGACACATCAGGGCGATTTCCCACTCTCTTCCCATACAGTACACAGCCATTGTGCTGCCCATATACATAACATAACATGCTGGATTAGTTTGTTTGAACAACTTGAAGTCATTTGCACCAAGAACAAAAGCTCGTTGATGAGGCCGCCATGAAAGAATATGAAGGTATATGGTGTCTATATATCCTTTAGATACTAAACCCAAATCATTGTAAGCCTGAATATAAATGTGTATTGTCTGTCAAAGGCGAAACTGAAAGACATATGTATCACATCCAGCAGATGTAACTAGAAACATGTTGTACAAGCTCCATAAGGCTGAGCGAAGACTTTTTTTATAGCCTATGATATTCAACATTTAATTTAAAAATACACCAGACTAAGGCTCCGCAGCAACAAGACGTTATATGGGATTGCATGCAACGTCAGTGGTTTTCTCTGGGGAAAAAGGGTGCAAGCCAGATACCCACTATGAGACCTTAGCATCAAGACTTACCAGTTAGAAGCCAAGTCCCAGTAAAATCCACACCCACAATAGATTTCTCCACAATTTAAAGGGATATTCCCCTTAACAATAACATTTGATATGTTGCTGCCCATGGTGAGACGAACAGTTCCTTCCATACTTGTTATTATCTATTCAGTCTCCTTCCCCCAGATCTCAGCTGCTGCTTTCTGCTGAAGACACAAAAATCTGTGTGTGAGCCTTTCTCTCTGTCTCCCCCTTCTCCCCCCTCCCTTCTGAGACTCTTGATGTAAACAAGTCCCTTACTGGCTGTATCAGCAACATTGCAGCTACTTTGTAAATCAGGGAAGGATAATCACAGTGAGTTTTTTAGCAACTTGACTTAACAATAACCCTCTCAGCATTACAAAGAAGCAAAAACAGTCAGGGACTTGTTTACATCTGCTGTCTCAGAAGGGAGGGGGTAGGAGGGTGAGACAGAGAGAAAAGCTCACACACAGATTTTTGTGTTTTCAGCAGAAAGCAGGAAGGAGACTGACTAGATAATAACAAGTATGGAAGGAATTTTTAGTCTCAACATGGGCAGCAACAAATCAAAAGTTATGTTTGAGTGGAATACCCCACTTTAAAAAATAAATAAAAACATGTAAAAAGATTTGATTGGTTGGGTTCTGGGTGCTCAGACTTCCAACAAGTTGGATAGAGCAATGAGCTGGAGAGTGAAGTGCTGAACTGTACACTTCTTAGGGCCCTATTCCACCAGACGAATATCGTTCAGATTATCGTTAAATCGTTCAAATCTAAACGATAATCGTTTGTTTGAATAGCAGTTAACGACTAACGACCGAACGAGAAATCATTGATTGTTTTATAAGACCTGGACCTATTTTTATTGCTGCTCCTTCGCAAATCGTTCGCATTGAATAAGAAGTCGTTCAGTCGTTCGCAGTAGTGACGAACTCAATAGCGACGATAAGACGACCGTAAGAACGATCATAAGTAACGATTATCTTTCCATGTAAATCGGCGAACGATTTCAGGTCTTTCATAATAACGGTCGTTTGGATCGTTTATTGTTAACGATTATGGGAACGATAATCGTCCGGTGGAATAGGGCCCTTAGGACTCTATTTAGCGGCGATCTGAACACGCAGGCTCTGACTGATCAAAACTTTGTGTCTGTGTGACATGCCAAAGGTTTTAAAAGTAATAGTGACATTTAAAAAAAGAAATGTAAAATCTATTGATACATTTTGGTAGTATGATATATGGTATAAGGGGTTATACGAAAGAATACATTTTAATGGTGCGTTCACACCTACAGGATCTGCAGCTGATTTTCTGCAGCAGATTTCATTTAAATAACTGAACACAGCATCAAATCTGCTTCAGATCCTGTAGGTGTGAACGCACCCTAAAAGGTTTTCCAGGTAAAGCAGACTCCACAGGATAGGTGATCAGTCACTGATCGGTGAGGGGCAGATACCTGGCACCAGACCAATCAGCTGTTCAGCACCTGCACTACATAGTGAATGGGACTGGAAGTAGTTGGCCCTGTTCACCTTTTAACCGCATAACTACAGCTCTGCTTCCATTCAAGTGAATGGCAGCTGAGCTGCAGTAACCAAGTCTGGCCACTGCACAATGAACAGAGACAATTGCTTCCTGTTACATTCACTGTGCTGTATGGGCAACGACCAGTTGATCAGTGATTGATGACATATCCTATCTACCTACCTACTTGTGGCTTGTGGATACTGAAAAAGTCTATTTTGCCTGGAAAACCCTTTTAACACATATCCTGAATGGTTGGGATCTGACCATTGGGACACCCACCAATCCAAAGAAGGTTGGTCTTGCATTGAGTGGCTGTGCACATGCTTTGCCACCATTTCTTTGACACAGAATTCTCGATTCTCATAGGTGATCCTATGAGTTAGTGTCGGGGAAAGTTTCGAATAATTTAATTTAAAAATTTTTTTTACAACGCAGATATCAATCAACTTTTTTTTCTTTTAATTAATGTATGTTTTAATTACATTTTCCTTATGTTTCATATTATCCTAGTTTTCTTTAACTCGTTTCCCCCCCCCCTCTTATGTAAACTGTAAGAAAATCCTAACAATTTTAGTCAAGCCTTCTGGTACACATCGTCGAATGAACAAGAATGAAAAAAAGAACTCTCCCAATGACATGTATAAAGATGAAAAATAAACAAGCTCAATTACGCCATAATATCTGGAACAAAAATTCCAAACCTGCTCGGAGCGGGGACCTGGAGAACATCACGATCCGGTACCTCACAGAGGCACACCTTGCACAGCGGCAGAGTCATTTATCAAAGTCTTCTTAAGACTGAGTGATGTAATACGGATGGAAAACCAGTCGTAGATCCATAATGAAACCCCTCTGTTCTCCGTCAGGAATCTGTGTCCACCGTTGTTTATTATGCCGTGTTTGTCGCCAGGAAAAATTTATATTTGTTCAATCCTTCTATCTCGCTAATCGACGAGGGGGAAGGTTTACGCGATTGAATTGAACAGAGCGTTTGATGGTTATTCATGAAATCAAATAACGGCCTGGGTTGTTCTGGGTAAATTTTTTTTTTTTTTCAAATTTTCTACAATAATTGAAAAATTACTCTTACAAAATAAAAAAAATCCATGATATTTTAGATCTTGTATAAAATTATGCACGGTTTTTAGTGTCTGAAGCTCGCACGCCAACTGTATTCAGGAAAGTCTGGCATAGAGTCAGATGGCGCGTTACGTAAATGCATCTACATAAGTTATAGTATATAATAACCCAGAATGTCTACCAGACACCAGAAGCCGGTGAAGTAATTGCTTTGTTTACCATCTAAGAAACCATGAAAGCAAAATGCTAGGAACACTGGAATGTGGTTGTGTTTGGTGTGTGTGGGGAGGGGATGGGGGGGGACATGTTTTTTTTATTTTTTATTTCTTATTCATTTATAGTGAATCTTTTTAAGAAAACCATCCACAATTGGGAAGCAAATGTCTCCTGGTGGGGAGTTATGGTCAAATATTAGGGTCAATATACAGAATATTACAGAAAAATCGGATTCCAGGCCGCTAATGTACTACAATAAAGAGGTGTTAGAAAGAGCCAAGTTTTGTTCCTTTTATAACTTATATGGACCTTAAAGGGATATTTTGAAAATTAATTTTAAATAAAACTATCACTCCAGAATATATAACTTACTAATATAATCACTAACAATACTGGGGTCATCAGCTTTTGCCTGAGTCACCCCTAACAGGGAAAAATAGAAGGATTACAAAATGTGTATTGTCTCCAGCTCTTCATTTCCTCCATAGACAACACTTAATCCTCTGATGTCACAGGAGGCGTGGCTGGATCTTGTCTCTCAGCAATAGCCCCACCCCTTGAGTGATGTCACAATCTCTCATAAGTACCTCCAGGCTACATCACCATCTCCCTTTCATATACACATAAATACATATATACATATCCATCATATACATATATCTTTATGTATCTATTAGAGATGAGCCAACTTTTCAAAAGTTTGGTTTGGCAGGTTCACTGAACTTTAACAAACTGTAATAAAACTGCTTAACGACTGCAGGTTTTTAGCTGTTATAATGCGGTTTCTAAAGAACGCTCCTTATACTTACATGTCCGCACTCCCTCTGGTTCCTTCTTCTCTGGTTCTGTCCTAGCATCTTCTACGGTAAAGGCCGCTCAGCCAATCACAGGCTGACTAGGACAGGACAGCACCCTGACCTGAGATTGGCTGAATGGGCTGTCACTTTTGTCTCTAGTTGTGGTGCTCTCCCGTCCCAGTCTGCCTGAGATTGGCTGAGCAGGCTGTCAGTCCTGAGACAAGAGTGACAGCCTGCTCAGCCAATCACAGGCTGTGGTGCTGACCTGTCCTAATCAGCCTGTGATTGGCTGAGCAGGTTGTCAATTTTATCTATCTATCTATCTATCTATCTATCTATCTATCTATCTATCTATCTATTCAATGGTATACAGAGCAGCACTACGTGAGACAATGAGGTTGGTGCCAGAGGATGATCCTGACCAATGATATAGTTAGTCCATGAATAGTATATTGTGGTGCTGTCCCGTCCCAGTCAGCCTGAGCTTGGCTGAGGGGGCAGTCACTCCTGAGACAAGAGTGACAGCCCGCTCAACCAATCACTGACCACAGTGCTATCCTGTCCTAATCAACATGTGTATTGGCTGAGGGGCCTCCTGCTCAGCCAATCACAAACTGATTAGGACAGGACAGCATCATGGCCCGTGATTGGCTGAGCAGGCCTACACCACAGAAGATGCTGGGACAGGATCAGAGAGCCACCAGAAGACACCGAGGGACTGCAGACAGGTGAGAATATGTTTATTTTTTCGTTTTCACATAAGTGGCGCCATCTTGCCAAACCCCTCTGAATTTAGCAGAAACCGGACCAGATTTTTTGTAAAGTTCGAAACAATCAAATCTGGGTTTGACAGGTTCGGTACGCTCGTCTCTAGTGCCTATATACATAGATAAATATAACTCTTTATTGGAAGAGTGCATTGACAAGGTCGTCCCTCAATAACACCATTTTCTCTACAACGCTTGGTGGTCATCATAGATAGGTTTAACTTATAAATCCTTATAATGAACAATTTGTCCTAGTTTGGATGAAACAAGTTATTTCCATCCACCCTATATAATTAATAGAAAAAAAAAATCTCTAAGATTTTTTCATAGGACTTTTAGAAAAAATGGCCAATGAAATTCTGGAAGCCTCCAGGTTCAGACCATCTGTCAGATATAAATTATTCACTGGATAGTGTTTAGGGTCATAGTCGCTGGCCAGCCCCATGAATGTGATAATGCTTCAGATGTTTAATGTGTGCCCACCCAAGGGGAGAGAGTACGGGGGAGAGAACTACAATCCCCAACCTGACAAAATGCTGTTAAGATATGAGCAGCTTTTATGTCCCCATTATATGACGGTAAAATACAATTCATATCATCAATCAGTTTTATTATCTCAGACAGTACTTTATGCTTTTTTTGTTCTCTTACTGACTTTTTTTTTCCCCCTTGAACTTTTTCTCCCCGCTGGATCTCAAACAGGACTGATTAAGTTTATAGGCTGAGCTATTCATCATTGTGTCTGCCTTTATATATGACCTGGAATAATCCACTCATTTCCAAGACATACACTTTTGCTTTTGAACTATCGGCACCTCCTAAGAATTTACTATTCAGAGGGAAAGAATAAAGAAAAACATTATGGAAAAAGTCTGACATTTCATACTTAGAGTTTATGTGGCCATTTTTATATTTTGTTTTACATCTATCTATCTATCTAAATATGAATCTCTCTATTATCTATCTATCTATCTACATATGAGTCTCTCTATTATCTCTCTATTATCTATCTATCTCCTATCTATCTTTCTACATATCTATCTATCTATCTATCTATCTACATATCTATCTCCTATCTATCTATCTATTTATCTATCTATCTATCTATCTATCTATCTATCTAATAAAAATATAATGAAGCAGCACTACAACGTAGTAGACAGGTGCCAGCATATTGCTCTGACCACAAGCTTGCTGAATATCCAAAAGAAAAAATCCGCAGCACTCAACTTGTTCATGAAAAAACTTCTTGTGCGTTTTTTATTCCATCAAACAAATGCATGATATATAATACAAGCGGCAAATGAGCATCCCGTTTGCCGCTTGTATTAAATATCATGCTTTTGTTTGATGGAAGAAAAAACGCACAAGAATTTTTTTTACGAACAAGTTGAGTGCTGCGAATTTTTTTTGGGATATCTATCTATCATATCGAAAAACGCATGGCACTCAATAAAGGAGAACGGAGGGGGGTGCCAACTTCCGCACCGGGTGCCGTAGGTGCACCAACATAATGTCCAAAAAAGGAAGCAGCACAACCAAAAGTATGTAGAAGCGATTTATTTGCTCATTATTTATTTGCTTTAAGCAGCGACATTTCTACCCATACAATATGGATTTTCTTTCAGACAGAGAAAAAACAGCCCTTAATAATGGAAAGATCACACAATCCGACAGGTGTCCCTGCGATCATGTGACTGCATCCGTGTCTACAGCACAAAGAGAAGAAGCAGAAACTGTGAAAGAGAAAAAAAAAACAACTTTCCGCTTTCTCTGCTGGATACCACACCCGGCCATCAATTCTAAACATATATTCTTCTTCTTTCTTCTCTCAATCCAGATAATATCTAAGCTGTAAACAGTAAATGCACACAAACCCAATGTAAGTGGTCACCAGGACGGCTCTTGTGCATCTTTGGTGCTATTAACATTTTATTAGACTTGTTTTATTTGACGTTTATCTGGCCCGGTTAGAAGCAGCATAATGTGATAAGTATGTGATACTCCCATAAATGCCATTCAGTGCGCAGGAAGAAAGGAAGCCTGCTCTGGATTGCGGATTCTGAAGGCTGCTCTTCTCATTTAGGGCCAATTTACTTTTTGGCTGATTTTTTGGAGACATTTCTGTGATTATCTAATTCATCCTGATGGGAATTGCAGAAATTTGGTCGCTTGCCACCTAAACGACGCTATTCAGACCAATTCAGTTCCATTTCTGCAACAAATCTGTATGTTGAAATACCCTGAGAAATTTTTGGTGGGAAATTTTTCACCAAAGCTTTGCTAGCAAGCAGTGGTTACGATGCGGTAACTAAACTTTCCATAAATGGTAAAAACACAGAACCTTGCTCTTTTTGAACTTTTAGGTCAAGATTAAAGAATCCCGTACAGATGACCCACTGTCTAATGTGTATTGGGGTCTCCTGCCTATCCCCAACAGATGATTTCAGAAGATGTTGCATTTCAAATGCTCAATCCTTTGGTTCTCAGGCAGATAGGCCAAGCTGAACATTCTTGTATGTAGAAACACTGGGGGAGATTTTGCTGGTCATATGAAAGTTTGGCTAACATTACATGTGTATGGCTACTAGAGATGAGCGAACCGGGTTCGGGTTCGAGTCCATCCGAACCCGAACGATCAGCATTTGATTAGTGGTGGCTGCTGAACTTGGATAAAGCTCTAAGGTTGTCTGGAAAACATGGATACAGCCAATGACTATATCCATGTTTTCCACATAGCCTTAGGGCTTTATCCAACTTCAGCAGCCACCGCTAATCAAATGCCGAAAGTTCGGGTTCGGATGGACTCAAGCATGCTGGAGGTTCGCTCATCTCTAATGGCTACCTAATCGATCCTCCTAACTATCTAACTAACACCTAACTATCCTCAAATAGTAGATGTTTGGGTGAGAATAGCTGGGCATACATGTAGGGGGAATTGTGGTTGCCTGCCTCCCTCCCCCCATTCCTTGACTGCTCCCTCCGGAGGCTGGAGACAAAACAAAGCAAGTATGCATAAAGGGCAACGGCACACCAGAATACAGGTAGGTGTAAATCTCTTTATTTAACAAACCATGAAACAGAAAAGAAACACTTGGAAAAGATTAAAAACACTTAAAAATTAGAGCAAGAGAGCATGATTGTAATCATGGACTCAGGGCCAGTATGGGAGAACCATATACTCCAGGTAAATGTCTCAATCCGTATCTGATGACATAATACTAGTCCATCAACACCAGAAAAATCCTGGACAAAAATGTATAACATAAACCAGAATAAATACAAAGTGCAAATGCATGGAAAAAATGAATAGAAGATGGAAAATGGTAGCATGAAAGCCCCTACCAAGCCTGTGACATGTCCCCTAATACAAATAAAGGCCAATATATCAGGCAATCAGATGTAAACACAGGGAAACAGTGGCAGGGATGGAGAATGCTAAAACTAAAGAAACCATGTAGCACATAAATAAATCAAAAAACATATGACCGGGAAACAAATGGTGAAGGACAGAGGGGGAGAGGGAAGTAACCAGTAACTACGGCCCAGCGATGTCCCACGCGTTCCGTCCTGCTCACAGGACTTCCTCAGGGATAAAAATGTGGGTATGTCTCCCCCTTCGTTTATTGTGTCTATCCTTTCTCCTGTGTCATGTGCCTTAAATCGCATGACCACATTTACTCAGATGTCCTCTCTTGCTATACTCTGCCCCTGAGGTCCTAGTGACCTATCCTATGGATAGGGGATAACCTTTTTGGGATAACCCCCTTAACAAGGAAAAAAAATACTAATAACAGCCTACCTACTTGTAAGGCTATATCAATAGTTGATCTGCCAACACTCCGCACCACCATTGTTTGGCGCCTGCACTGCACGGAGAACGGGACCAAAAGAAGTTTGCCCCATACTCAGTGTAGTGGTGGTGTCTCATTACTGCAGTGTTGGCTCCTATTGAATTGTAGTGCCGAAGCTTCAGCTATCCTGAGTGGCTGCAGTACAAAATCACCTGCTTCCAGACCCATTTTTAGTTCAATGCCAATGTTGAAAAAAATTACTGACAATGGTGCCAGGAGTTGGGACCTTGTTAATCATCTATCGATAGCCTATTTAGGCTATCGATAGGCTATAAATAGTTCTTCCTGGAAATCTAATATAAAGCCAGTTTACTTCTTTTTTTCTAAATTATATTCTTCTTACATTTTACATATTTTTTCTTTTCATCCACCATTTTTAGTTCAATGCCAATGCCAAAAAATTTATTGACGGTGGTTCCAGGAATTGGGACCGTGTTATAGCCTACTCAGCGGGTAGGCTATTCAAAGTTTTTCCTGGAAATCCTATTCAAAGCCATGGATGATCAGTTTACTTAAAAAACTTTTTACATTTCTACATATTTTTTTCTTTACATCCACCGTGTATTTCATCTTTTTCTTCAACAAGTTAAAAACTTTTAGCTCACAATGTCAATAAGTCATGTTTGCCTGTGTGGTCTGTTGCTTCTTAGGACTAATTATAATGACTTTAAGTTTAAGTGGGAGTAACATCCATGTGGCCAGTGTACGTAATTTAAAAACACATAGAAACACTTAGAAAACTCCCCATATTTGCAAAGGTTAAACCTGTCTTCGAATGTTTGTATAGTATGTAATTTAAACTCTCCTTTCTGCTTATCCAGCATGACCTTGGTCCAGACAATGATTTCTAGAGGGAATTTTAACTAATCGGGTATTTCCCATAAAGGTTGCATTGTTTTTGATAGCCAGTAGTCATAAATATCTTATATAATCTCAATAAATTACATGGAAGTGCCTAAATCATTCAAGCATTAATTTTAAATCTCTTGGAAAAGCTGAGGTCCTATCTATGTAAACAGCTTTGGACTTTTGTTAAACTATTTGACGTGTCATCTTAAGGGCGTAAATGTGAAGTTTCTGATCATTTTATTATTTTTTTTTTACATTTTGTTTTTTACATTTTTAAGTAAAGATTGGTTTTAATTTTAATCCCTTTAAGTCTTTCCTGACATGTTTTATGCTTCAAACCATTTTAGCCCGCTTTAAACCAGTTCTATTTTATCACTATCTTTTTGTACCACTAATGGCAAGACATAAACCCAATACAGACATGAAAATCACTAAACGCAGCCCCTCCTAACTGCTAAAGAAAATCTCCATGAAAATAAGGAGGCTCCTGGCATACCATTTGCAAATAGTGTGTACCATCTCACCACGGTAAGGTTGTGCTCCCTTTCCATGCCACCCTGGGGGTTATTTTGCCAGTATTAGTTGGATCCTGCACGCCCAGAGTATAGGCTTTATATTAACCAAGGAGAGGCCAGAGTATAGGGTAGGGTCTATCCCGGGCGTAAGGCCACCTTATTGTGGTGGGCTGGTAAACACTATTTGTAAATGGTACGCCAAGGGCCTCAATATTTTATGAAGATTTTCTGTAGCAGATAGGAAGGGCTGCTTCTATTGATTTCCATGTCTATATTGGGTTCATGTCTTACCATTAGCTGTTGTTTTTTTTTGTGTTTTGTGTATTTGCAATTTCAGGCATAGCAATGTGCACCTGACTAGTGTGAATGGTGTTGTAGGAGAGCTGACGAAATTTGTCTTTGTCTGTATACCTCTAGCTATAAAGCCCAGCATACGATTAGCTTTCCCCACCAGCTGGTTGTACTGGTGACACATTGTGAGGAGTCAGAAATCACTGCCCCTAAATCATTCTCTTAAGAAGTCTTCACTAACACACAACTGCTGATTTGATACTCAGATAGAGGATTCCTTCTGCCCACGTTTTCTATCTGGGAAGTGAAGAACCAATTGCTTATTATAAGCCTTCACAAAGTATTAGATTTTGGGCAGTAGAAAGTGTGCAAGTGGCTCAGAACTCTTTATACGCTGCTTTTTAACAACAATTAGTGTAGCACAAATATAAGCTGGCACACTTGAACTTGTGATTAAAAAGACCTACACAAAAGTTACACATTATACATTGCCAATAATAAGGGGGGATTAAAAATTTCCCTGCAGTAGCCTAGAGAGCTGTTAGCAAGACTTCTTGGGCTACCTTGAGGGTATGTGATTCTTCTTCCTACTATTTTTTGCCGCATAGCATGCCAAAAGTTTGTGCCAAAGTTCGGAAGATTTCAGTTCAAACATCTCTTTGAGTATCATTGCTGGTGTGCCAATATTTTAGTAGAATAATGTTGTACCATGTTAGTCATAGAAAGCAGTAGAACAGTAAAGAAATCAGGCGAAGTAGAGCTGAACAAATTTATATTAAGAACGAAGCGAAGCGCTACGTTAGCTCTGAAATCAGCCTGATTGCATTTAACTTACTGCCGCTCCGTACCGCTTCTCCCCGAGAGCTGGGAAAAGCTGGATCCAGTCCTGGAGAATGGGGGGAAGTTTCTTCACTATTCCACTGCCAAAATTTTACTAATATTTTTTACTTAGTTATATTGAGAATAATGATAAGTGTATGTGGCCCAAGTGGGAAATCAGTGTGTGACTAATATATACAGATGTTGCCACAGTTGGGCCATCAATGCATGCCACCGTTACGTGTGTTGCATGGCAAAAAGGACCACAATAAATGGTTGCTCCAGTTAGACCATCAGTACGTGGCTAATATATGCAGGTGTTGCTGCAATAAGCCCATTAATGGGTGGCTAACATACACAAGTGTTGCCGCAGTTAGGCCATCAGTGTCCAAGTCTTTCACTCACTCCTCTGCTGCTTAAATTACACATCACAAACAATAACACACAGTATGAGCCCCACGTCATGGAGCAGTCACTATTACTCTTTGACGACTGTGTGGCTGTTGATTTAGTGGGCCATCCACCTGCCCCAAGTCGTGAAATGCACTGGTACTGGGGCCCAACTACTTCTGATGTAAGATGAGGACGTGGGAAGGCTAGTTCAACTGGGCAGTGGACCACTGCAGGACATCTCTGACATCTGGAAACCCAAGACTTTCAGCTGTGTGAAGAGAGTCACAGAGGGTAGTGAAGAGGAGTAAGCGAAAGATGATGGTAGGGGTCATGACGAGGTTCTAGATCCCACACTCAATGAAGGCCATAATAATCCAGAGAAAAAGGTGGTGGTCGCCCAACCCCAGCAACAGAGCAAAAGAGGTAGCAGGGTGCAAATGCACAAAAGACAGCCTGTGGCTAGTACCTTGGCTGGTACTGCCCACCACGCCAAGGGACTAAGCACGCCAAAGCCAGTTTAGAGGATTTCTCTGGCACGGCCAGGAGGTTAATGATTTATACCACGGGACGATAGTCTGCCAAGTCGGCCTAATTATCGCTCTGTGTAATAGGAAGAAGATTCCACCCTTCATTCCTCACATACTCTTTGGAAAATGAAAGTTGGAATCTGATTGGTTGCTAGGGGCAACTGAGCCAGTTTAACTTTACACCATGTTTGATAAATCCGAGTCTAAATAACACCATTACATGATTGAAATAGAGTGCATAAATAATGTAAAACATGGCCGCTTTCTTCCAGAGACAGCACCACTCTTCAGTTTGGGTGTGGATATGAAACTTAGTTCCATTAAAGTGAATGGAGCTTAATTGCAAACCCCACCAAAAGTGGTGTTGTCTCTGGAAGAAAGTGGCCATGTTTTTCTAACGCTGGATAACACCTTTAAACTATGTGTCATACTACAAATTTTTAAGGCTATGTTTAAACATGGGGGACATTTATCAAACTAATTGCGCCTGTTTTTAGTCTAATATATCTAGTTTGTGCTCAAAATAAATCTAATATGAATTTATGAAGATTTTTTAGACAAGAGTATCCAAATTAGATGCGACTTTTTGAATTAGATTTTTTGTTGTTAATTAGATCGAAAGTGCGCCAGAATTCTTTTTTAGCTAAATTTATTAACTGCTCAATTTTTTAAAAAGTCGCATATATTGGCGCATCGCTACGTCTGCTCCGAACCAGGTGAATTTATTAGACTAATTAAAAGACCATTATTTTTAAGACACATTTACTATGCTATTAGACAATTTACATAAATTTGACTAAACACATTAGATTGGAAATTATGCCAAAACATCGTGTTTTTAGATTTGTTAGTAAATATCCCCCATAGTGTTTAATTAGTGTTAATGAGGTTATCCAGCACTACAAAAACAGATTGGGTGGGGTTTCAAACTAGGTTCCATTGAAGTAAATAGAGCTTAAATGCAAACCACACCTTAACTGGAGACAAGAGAGGGGCCTTGGGTTTCAAACTAGGTTCCATTGAAGTAAATAGAGCTTAAATGCAAACCACACCTTAACTGGAGACAAGAAAAGTGGCCATGTTTTTGTAGCGCTGGATAACCCCTTTAATTTGCGATACTTTGCTGTTAATTGCACAATTCACAATAAAAAAAGAAATAATAGCGCTAATTGCATAAAGTAACGCTAATAATTGCTAATTAAATGCTATCTGTGAACTTAGAAGCAGAAGATGGTCAGCACTCAAACACAAAGTCCCTTGAAATTGGGGTACGGTGTTCTTATTTTGGCTGTATGCCACTCTAGGAGCACGTGAGAATGGTCCCTGGACCCAAGGGCATCCAACAGAAGACAAACATAAGGATTTTCTCCAGCTCGCTTAAAATTCAATCCTTTATTTATATAATGTTTAAAAGGCCGACGCGTTTCGGGCTTGCTCGCCCTTAGTCATGGCTCTGTGTAATCTAGTCCTGAGACGACTCGCAGATAAAGAGGCCGTCACCCAAAATGAAAAGGGGGACTATCACTGTCCATTCCCCACAACGATAGGTAAACAAAGTTATACATGTTATATATCGTTTTAATCGTAACAACTCAGTTTTACCCCAGGGCGAACGGTGTAAAAACAACCCCCCCCCCCCACACACACACACACATAAAAGAAATGCGTTTTTTTTTTTTCAATTTCACCACACTTTGAATTTTTTTCTGGTTTCGCAGTGTACTTTATGCAAAATTTCAGCACGTCATTGCAAAGTACAATTAGTGACGCAAAAAATAAGGGCTCATGTGGGTTTCTAGGTGAAAAAATGCAAGTGCTATGGCCTTTTAAACACAAGGAAGAAAAAACGAAAATGCAAAAATTGAAATTGGCCGGGTCCTCTAAGGGTTAAACATTATATAAATAAAGGATTGAATTTTAAGTGAGCTGGAGAGAATCCTTATGTTTGTTATCTGTAAACTTAGCCTAAATATTCATTCAAGTTTTCCATAAATCAATAATGCATCGGATGATAAGAAACTTTGCATTATATCTTATCGGAAAAAACACACCTCTATCCCCCCTTTTTAGGCTCATTTACTAAACTCATCATTCACTCTGAAAACCAGCTCAAGAAGACAGACTATCAAATCACTGAGGCATCGGTTACATACTGTCCATAAAAGTCTATAGAAAAGGATAGAGGAAGAGGGAGGGAAGGGAGGAGTAGCAGAAGAGAGCCAGAAACAGACTGCAGAAAGAATATAGTAGGAGCTTATAGTAAGCTTATAGTAAGCATTATGCCTTATCACAATGCTGGAACCATAGCTTACACTGCTCATGACTGCTCTATAATGTCTCCTATGCTGTTGCTTATTCTTCTTAGAGTTTATTAGGTTTACAATAGCAATATGGCGGAGCAGGATCCAATCTTCTGTGTGTGTGTGTGTGTATAAGAGACATCATAACAGCAACCAGCGAATTAAAAATCAGTCTGCAGAGGGGAAAACTGGGTAAAAAGTCATATAATGGAGGAAAATAGAGCTACTCCTGATGTACCACAACAACAACAAATGATTCTCCAGGTTCTCCTATTGCTCCCTTTACATTTATATGTGATGGTCATGGGGGCTTATTGGCACTGACCCAGGCATTTTTTTCATGATATGAACTAAATGATTGTTCCACAGCCATAATGAAGCATGCAGATGACATTCGAAACACGCCAGTTTGATTTTTAAAGCATGAAATGATCATTGGTTGGATTTTATACTCATTTTAACAGTTTGTTTTATTGCTGTTTATATTCTGAATAGTCACCTCAGATGACACATTACCCTTTCACTACAGTAGTCAACCAATCTTGTCGGGACTATTTTTGTTTATATTGCTTTTACGTTGCAATTTTTTATTGTTTGTTCTTTTAATAGTTTTTTCCTCACATATATGGAAACCCATATATAGCATGTTTATTGTGTGTTTGTAGGTAAAATATATGTAATACTTAGTAATTATTGTGGATACAATATGATATCAATCACCTCTGTACAGATATCGCTTAGCATAAAAGTCTACTCCATATATTTTGTCAAAAATGACATTGAAAAATGAAGACCTGTCATAATTCTTCAAAAATGAAGTCACTATGTGAGCCTGTGTATTTAAAATCAACACCCCGTGAACTTTAGGGCTGGGACAGTCAAAAGCGCAGAGATGGAAAGCAATTCAGAGGAAGTTCTGGAAACCGTCACCGAAAGTGCGGTTCCCATTTGTTTGCTGTCTCAGAGACCATAATTAAAGGAGAAATACAAAAGACAACACAATAACGCTAAAGTGCTGTGCGCCAGGGCTGAAAAAAAGAAATTTATGTAGACAAAAAAGTTTTTAAAAAAAGTTTTGCATAAATGTATTCAATAATATAAACATATAATAAAAATATAAATGAAAAATGTAAATACAAAAATAAAAAATATTTTTTTTTTACTATATTTATAGAATTTTTTATATTAATTATTTTTTTTTCCAATCTTAACCTAAAGTCAGGCAATAGTTGCACATTGATCTCATTAAGAAAATGATTTATTGCAATTTCCTTTTACTTTGCACCCGGCTCGGCAATATTTTCAGTCTCGGGTCAGGAGGACCTGGCTAGTCTCAATCCTGACTACACAGACCATTTAACACTGTCACTCGTTCGGACCAGCTTAGTCAATGTCTCCTTCTGTTTGTAAGGTAATGGTGCTATATATTTTCTAGATATCAAAGAGCCAACATGGAGGCACCTGGGGGATTCTGGTATGGTTATTTTAACTTGGTTCAAAGCGAAAATTGACGAAGAAGTTAAAGTGTTAAATGCTGGGTAAAATTTGAAAAATTTTAATAACTATGGAGAACTATGATAACACGGAGGCTGGTAACAGAATTGGTATACATGGGTGGACTTCTTTCCATAGCTCTGTTCAGCATTTGTCGGAGATGTTTATTTGGACAGGAGGGGAGCGACATGTTTGTTTTATATTTTTGTGTATTTTTTGACAGGTCACATGATTTATGATTGCTTTTCTATTATTAATATGATAACATAGTGTTTCCCAGTTGAGAGTCTGCAGAAGCTTAGAGGTATATAGAACCTGTGTGAGAATTGGCAGCAGCTGCAATGCCTGGATTTAAAGGGGTATTCTGACTTGATTTACCTTATTCCTTATCCACAGGGGTTAGTATCCACACTGATAATTCATTAAAGGGTTAGCCAGTATAAGAAAAGCACAACTACTTTCTTGCACATACAGCGCCACCCCTGTCTTTAGGTTGTGTGTGTTATTACAATTCAAGTCTTACCTACCGTCCATGGCTGTTACTACCACCATATTAGACATAGAAATTGCTATGGGGCGCCCTGCATTAGGGGGCCTGGTAGCCCACTCCTGCAATACACTGGCCCCCCTGAGCTATCATCATTTGCAGCACCCAGTGGCTGAGTGGGCCTTCAGCATGCTGCAAATGTCTCTTTATGTGCAAGAGCTCCTGTCAAGCACTTGCAGTTAAATTTTAAAAGTTATGTCTACACTTGATGGGTTTGTGGTTAGTCACTCGGGGGTGTGGGGCTCAATTAAAAGCCATATGCCAATGCTGTTTCTAGCACATATGTAGGTCGGTGCTATTGTCTCTATATGCTCTGGAATGAAGGCCATGGTTCGCACTATGTTCTATGCAGGGCCCTCTACTATCTTCAAGCCTATCAGAGACCTTATTTTGTATCCCAAGATGTGTTTCCACCAATCGTAGAACTCCTTAAAGGGGTTGTCCGGCGAAAAAAATTATTCACAGAATAACACACATTACAAAGTTATACAACTTTGTAATGTATGTTATGTCTGTGAATGGCCCCCTTCCCCGTGTCCCACCACCCCCACCCGTGTACCCGGAAGTGTGGTGCGCTATACATTACCTGTCACGTGCCGACCACGGTCTCCGATCTTCAGTAGTGACGTCTTCTTCGGGAGGCCAGCGGATCTTCCCGAGTGCCGGCCGCCCTCTGCAGCGTCATCCGAAGCTCAGCCGCGATTGGCTGAGCATAACTGTGCTCAGCCAATCGCGGCTGAGCAGCTGATGACGTGGCCGCGTCATCAGCCGCTCAGCCGCGATTGGCTGAGCATCACTGTGCTCAGCCAATCGCGGCTGAGCGGCTGATGACGCGGCCACGTCATCAGCTGCTCAGCCGCGATTGGCTGAGCACAGTTATGCTCAGCCAATCGCGGCTGAGCTTCGGATGACGCTGCAGAGGGCGGCCGGCACTCGGGAAGATCCGCCGAACTTACGAAGAAGACGTCACTGCTGACGATCGGAGACCGTGGACGACACGACATGCGGTGAGTATAATGCACCACACTTCCGGGTCTAGCGTGGGTGGGGGGAAACACGGGGAAGGGGGCCATTCACAGACATAACATACATTACAAAGTTGTATAACTTTTTAATGTGTGTTATTCTGTGAATAATTTTTTTCGCCGGACAACCCCTTTAAGGGATATATATAGTGTGGTGGAGCACATGGGTAGTAGTTCAAAAATAGGACTGTTGTAGCGAAGTACAAGAGAGTATTATTTTTCCTGTTTGCCAACCCTATCCATGCTGGGCTTTTTGCCTACCAGGTGGGGCCCATGTTCCTGGATGATTGTCACTCTGTGCCCACAGGCAGAATTAGGAGGATCATCATAGCCGCAGATGCGGATACTTCCTCTATTAAGCCCCCACGGGTCTAGATACACCCCCTCTGTCAAGTCAAGTCTAAGTAACAAACTAAAGCATTCCAAGTATTCCCAGTATTCAAAGTATCACCTGGATCACAGTAAGCAAGCTCATTATTGTATTCCTGCATATTGAAAATAGCATATCGAATATTGTGTGCTCTGTTGCATAGTTCAGAGGGGAAACCAGGAAGTGATCAGGTCCATGGATGAGAAGAACTTTACAGAACTTTATAGAAGTCACTTTTACCAAAACAAATTGTAGAAAAAGATATAAAAATAATTGCTAATGGATATCACAAAATTAGTCAATTTACATATGATAAGTAAACTAAGTTACCTGGCTTAATGCAAAACATCTGGTAGAATCCAGTAGGCTACCGGAGACCAGGCATCCTGCTCCTGCATCTACAGATAATAAAGTAATGCACTGTATACAGTTAAAACAACCAATAAACCAAATTAATATAATCCCTAGTAAGAAAGTTACTTTATAATGTCTACATTTCACAGTGTTCCATTAGACTAATAGCGACTGTCTTGTACTGGCACCGGCAGCTGGCACAGAGAAGAAAGCATTAACAAGATTTTCCTTGTGCGGGCAGGCACCGTCGTGTCCCCAGAGGTATATGCTTAAGACATATGCATATGGTAATTTGTTGCCTTTGGATCCTAAAACTTTATAATCACCTTTTTTTTTTAGAATTTCCAACTAAACTGTTCAGAAAATCAGCTCATTGTCTGTCTTATTGTATGTACCGAAGGTTTCCATAAAACTCGTATCCAGGACAGCAAGACCTTGTATTATGTGGGACCACCAAAAAAAAAAAAAAGGTCTGTGCATTAAAATGACATTTACGAATGCAGCGCCCCTGGCATAAACCAGGAAGAAGGCGCAGATTTGGCCCTTCTCTCTGGCGTACACCAACCGTATACTCTGAACGGGGCCGCGACAAGGTGGGGAGGAGGTGTTGGGCGCTCCTACTAGGTACTGGTAGGATGTACAACCTGAAAAAGAGTTTTCTAAACTATTTCTATGGTAATTCAAGTTATTCTAAGTAGTGTTCAATGGACTTGTCGAACTGTTCGGCTTTGGCAACGTTAACCGTGCCCGAACGCTTGGCATTTTACTCTTGGCAGCTGGAGAAGATAGATGCTGCCTTAGAGCTGCCAGAAATATATGGATACAGCCAAAGGCCATAGGGCGCATTCAGACCACACAATCCGCACAGATAACACCCCCCAGATTCCGGGTGAAGAGTCAAGTGGGAGCATGCAGGGGCGAGCAACGGAATCCGTGGGATATTATCCACCCGTTTTCCGTAGTCTGGACGCGCCCATAGGCTGTATCCATGTTTTCAAGGACTCCCTAGAGCAGCACCCAACTTCTCTATCTGCTGGGAGTCAAATGCCGAGCGTTCAGGTTCAGTGAACATTGACAGACCCCAACAGTTCGACAAGTCCACTCAACACTAATCCTAAACCGGTGTTACAAGTTTTTGAAGAAAAGATCCAATATAGTAATAAATGAGAGATATGGATAAAGATTATGATGATTATGAGATTATTATGATGATATAAATATGATTGCCAATGCCAACAAGATCTTCCAGCCTGATCACCCTTGTAACCTACAATATGGCTCCCACATCTCACTTCTTCTTGTTTCCAGGAAGTCAACACAAGGACTCATGGCTAATCTACAGCTCGGCCATCTTTAGTCTACAGTTAGCTACAGGTTCCATCGACCATCTCCTTCTAATATTTTATGTATCTCCGAAGCATCTAGATGAATAGATCAAAGTGACCCCACCAGACAGAAGCCATTCACAACGCAAAGACCGAGTTGTAGTTAATGACTTGCTAGAATTCATTTTTCACCGGGTAGGGAATGTTTGTAAATCCTTTGTCTGCCTTCCTTCTACCCTCAGCCATAACAAACAGCAAGGAGAAGAAAGCCAGGCGAGAGGCAAGAGTGACAGCTCAGGCTGGCCCTTCACAATCGTCTGTCTGGACTGTTTGGATTTGCCCGTCTCGGTCTTTTTATGGAGAACATTGAATAACTGAGAACTGTTGCAGAACAGAGGCAATAATGTAACGCTGAATAAACACAGGACAGACATCACTCAGCGGATTCACGGAACACAACGGGCTAAAGACAATATTTACATTGAAAATGGATGAGAAACGTTATTTAGAGACTCACAATGAGGACGCAAACACCGTATGGATCTTTTGAAGACAAAGGGCCCTATCGGAGTGGCGGGGGGGGGGGGAGGGGAATCTTCTGTAAACATGGATAGAGATGTATACATTGCAGATGACCAATTAGTAGGTGCACAAATTGTGTAGTTTACTATTAAAGCAATGCACTGCTGATTGTTGGACACGTTCCCAGAGTCTCCGGCTTTGTTGGCATCAGCATGGATTTTTTTCTGTCTGTAGTAGTTGCTCTTGTTGCTTGCCTCTTTTTATCTATATTAAGGGGCATTGGGCAGTCACTAAGGGGGTTTCACCTGGAGTTTTTTTTTCATGCAGATTCCGATGTAAAAGTCCTTGATGAAATCCAGATCTCTATTCTATTGATTTCAATGTCTGCTCTGTACTTCATAAGGCACATTTTTTTCCAATGTCACAGAAAAAACAAAAAGTGGTGCTTCACTTCTTAAAGGGTAGTTCGGAGGCTAAAACTATTTTCAAATCAGCTGGTGTTAGAAAGTTATACAGATTTGGAAATTACTTCTGTTTAATAATCTCAAGTCTTCCAGTACTTGTCAGCTGCTGTATGTCCTGCAGGAAGTGGTGTATTCTCTTCAGTCTCACATAGTGTTCTCTACTGCCACCTCTGTCCAGAGCAGCAGCAAATACCCATAGAAAATCTCTCCTTCTCTGGATAGTTCCTGACATGGACAGAGGTGGCAGTGGAGAACACTATGTCAGCATGGAAAGAATACACCACTTCCTGCAAGACATACAGCAACTTATAAGTACTTCAAGACTTCTCCCTCTCTGTTTTTTTTAAATAGAAGTCATTTACAAATTCCAATAGACTTTTAAAGAAAGTAAAGAAAGTAAAAAACTTTTAACCTATAACAGGACATGTTAAAAGTATTTTCGGGGTTCCGTCATGCATTTTAGATTGAAAGGGGCCATTACAAAGCACACTTGTTCCTGGAAAAAAAAAGCCCTTACATGGCCCTGTAGATGGAGAAATAGCTCTTAGAAGACGAGGAGGGGGAAAATGGCAAAAAAAAAATAAACAAAATTGACCAGGTCATGAAGGCCATTTTGGGTGAGGTCATGAAGAGGTTAAGCTACACAGGTTGGGCGTTCCATAGCTGAGCAACATAGCCGAGTACGTAAGCTCAATGCCAGGTGTTATCTGCAATGATGTAAAGCACCTTTGTAATTGTTGCAGCTAACAATGACATTTCACAGAATTATTGTACATGCATCCAGAAGATTCCTAGCCCAGTTTTCAAAGCCATAGCCATAAACAGGGCTGCCAAGCTTAGTGTGAAAGAGCTTGAGTGGCTACATTATGCGCTGCCCTGAACCCCAGCAGTGCTTACTCTGAACTAAGGCTTAACCCTAGTGTTGAGTTTGGTAATTTTCTCACAGTATAATGGATAGAACACCAAATTCTAGAGAAAAGCCTTCCCAGTAGAGGTTGTTCGTGGAATCGCTTGGATCCTAATTTATGCTCGTGACTTTGGAAAGAGATGTTTAACAAGAACCTTGTGATGTTCCGGACCAGGTGTCCATATACTTTCAGCCATGTATTGTATATCAACCGATTCTTAGTACAACCTTGGCTTCTCCCATCCACTGGAGCCTATCTGCTGTACATTCCAATCATCTTAGGAGAATATAAATGCATACTTTATTTATGAGCAGTGCTTCTACATTTCAGAACCGTATATTAGTTTCCACATATTTTATCAATCTTTAAGACCTTTAAGTGATGAAAATTGGAAATAAAGTATGCTGAGAACAGCGAGCGAGTCCTGCCAAGAGCAGATTATTACAGCGCACCAGATACCTGCTGTGCGCTTGATGCATCTCCAGCTAAGTGATTGAGCAGAGCAAGCTGTCCGCCAGGAGCTGCCGTCCATGGTGAGCTATAGTAGACAGGCTTTAGCATTGGGATGGCCTGTTGGCATCATCACTCATCCGTCTTGTTAGGAATGGATTTATTGGGGAACTTGGCAGCTTGTCCCGTATTGGATAATGGAAATGACTGAAACCTGTGTCTCATTTTTCATATGTTACAAATACGGCAATGTCCGGCTTTTCCAGAGAAATTATATGATGTAATTCTTATTTCCAAGACATGACATGAAGAAGAAAGTCATGAGGTAGGGACCCCTGACATATGTAAGGTTGGTATATTTATAACCTATTTCTGTCATGACTGTACCTGATAAACCCTTGGTTTCGAGCTCTTGCCGTTGGATATGGCCATTGCAGCAGAAGTTATGTTCTTCCTAGTTGTTCTCACTTTTGCATTTTACTGGTGTGAACATGGGTGGATTCTGTCTAGGCCTAATCAAATTCTGGTTACCGCCTGTGCATCTTCTGGAGTGATTTCTACCAGCACCTTAACAGTTAACTCCTTGCCGATGATTGACAGCCCTTTTCTCCTGTTTGCCCCAATTAGCTCTGAGACTGGGACCTGGCTTCCTTTGAGACTTAGGGCCCTATTCCACCGGACAATTATCGTTCGCATAATCGTTAACGATTAACGATCTCAAACGACCGCTATTGCGAAAGACCTGAAAACATTCACTCATTTCCATGGAACGATAATCGTTACTTATGATCGTATTTGCGATAGTTTTTTCTTCGCTATTTCTTTGCCATTGCGTTCGTATCTACTGCGAACGACCGAACGACGTCTTATTCAATGCGAACAATTAGCGAACGTTTTGCGAACGAGCAACGATAAAAATAGGTCTAGGTCTTATAAAGCGATCAACGATTTCTCGTTCGGTCGTTAATCGTTAACTGCATTTCAACCGAACGATTATCGTATAGATCCGAATGATTTAACGATACTCTGAACGATAATCGTCCGGTGGAATAGGGCTCTTAGTCATTCACTATGCCTGATGCCTTAGCGTTATACCTTGTGTGCCTATACTTGCTTCCTACCTTGTTATATCTATCCTAACTGATTGGTTTTCTGACTTTGGCTTGTGTCCCTGACTACGTGTTTGCCTTCTGATTTGGTCTGTATTTTGGTCCTCTGGTTTTTTGGACTCTAGTTTACCTCTTTGACTCTGTTTACTGCCCAACGACTTTGTACTAGTATCTGACTCTCCTGGTTTGACCCCAGCTTGCTGAACACCCACCATTGTGTGTTTTTGTCCTTGTTTCGCAATTTGTCTTATGTTCCGTTCCCTACATTCAGGGAACGTCTCCAAGTTGTCCTGTGTTGCTTAGGATACGTTGAGGAAAGTAGGCAGGGACAGTGGTCATGGGACAACATCAGGGCTGCACTTGACTCTGTGTTTTCTGTGCGTGACCTGTCCTGACAATTGCTTAAAGGGATAAAGAATACTTTTAAGCAACTGAGCATCGCAGTGCTCGGGTAAAGGTGGCCACACACTCCAATACCAGATGGCAAAACCATCATCCGCCCCTGCAGTACCATATTGCCTATTTCCATTCTAATTCTTTTATATTTTGTCCCTTGGGGACAAAGGGATGAATAAATGAAATATACAAACAGTAGAATTTAAAAATGCGATACTTTACTGCACAATTAGAATTCTGGCGGTATGCTGTCAATTGCCGGCATCCCACTGGAGTCGTGCACAGAAGAAATAGAAGAAAGGTGTTTTTCCTTTTGTTTTAGTAATTCACAGGAAGTAACACAAGAGGGACTAACATCCTATCTACACATTAGACTATAACTTGTCCTGGTTATCACAGTTAGAGATGAGTGAATTGCTGATCTCAACGAAGCACTCTGCTCATCAAGCCTGCAGTCTTTTAGCACTGCTCCGCTCCCTGCCAATCCACCCAGGGTGCCAGGGTAAAGCTTGATCCAATCCTGAGAAACTGGTAGAAGTTTCCCAGGAATGGATCGAGCTTTTCCTGCCATCCTGAGAGGAGTGGCAGGGAGCGGAGCAGTGCTGAAAGGCTGCAGGCTTGATGAGCGGAGTGCTGATCCAACAAAGTGCTTCGCTTTCTTGAGATCAGCGATTCGCTCATCTCTAATCACAGTAAAGGAGCTGGATGCAGCAGAGCTGGGATGAAACAAATGACACTGCAGGAATACTGGGAGTGAGTGTGCATTATATTAGCAAAAAAAAAAAAAACCTTTATACTTTTCTTAAAAGTTGGACTTGACTTATAAAGTTTACTAGTTAAAGCAACAGACTGCACTTTCCCAGAGTACCGTAATTCCCACCAGATAAAATCCATCTTGTTAATCTCTACAAGAATAACAAAGGAATACAATAAAACCAGTATATAAGTCAGAGAACCTAAACCTTGTAATATTCGGCTTTTAGAATTCTACTGTCCGTTCTATAGACAGAAATTGTTTATATGACAGAGCTCTTGTGTTCAGGAGAGCTGTGCTATAACCGCTGTCTGTTAGGACATATCCTGTATATCACACACTTATCCTTTTTTTAGTAAAGAGGATGCCAAAATGCAATTAAAAGATTAGAATACCTGCACTGTCCGCTTCTCAGAGCGCTAATGTCTGCCGAGTAGAGATAAATGGCTTTCTATTAAGCTCCTGACTGTTCCAGATCAGGATAAACCCTACTGTTTCTACTTCTAAGCTGACGGCGCTGCCTGCTATTCGCACCGTACACATATATCTTCATGAATGATGTCCAGAATGGTTTTGAACTTATCGGTTCGTAGTCGGTAGCAATTTATTACAATCATGGCTGCACATTCGACCTTGATGGAATCAAAATACACAAAATCATAATGTGCCGCTGGGAAAGACAGGTCATTCTTAGCCATGTTTATGTGTAATTGAAAATTAGCTTAGACATTTAGTTATGTAATTTATGAGACAGGTTGGAACTTTTTCCCCACTTTATTTTCATTTTATTTTACTGGTTAGAGACAGATGCGGGAACGTGTAATTTTTTTTTTTTTCTTTAACCCTTAGAGGACCTGGCCAATTTAAATTTTTGCGTTTTCGTTTTTTCCTCCTTGTGCTTAAAAGGCCATAGCACTTGCATTTTTTCACCTAGGAACCCATATGAGCCATTATTTTTTTGCATCACTAATTGTACTTTGCAATGGCAGGCTGAATTTTTTCATAAAGTACACTGCGAAACCAGAAAAAAATTCAATGTGTGGTGAAATTGAAAAAAAAAAATGCATTTCTTTTATTTGGAGGGTATTTTTTTTACGACGTTCGCCCTGGGGTAAAACTGTCTTGTTATATATGTTCCCCAAGTTGTTACGATTACAACGATATGTAACATGTATAACTTTTATATTATGTGATGGCTTGTAAAAAATTCTAACTAATTTTTAACAAATATATGTTTCTTAAAATCGCTTCATTCCCAGGCTTATAGTGCTTTTATCCTTTGGTCCTTTTGCGTCATGATGCGTTCTTTCTACCGGTACCTTGATTGCGCATATGCGACTTTTTGATTGCTTTTTATTACAATTTTTCTGGATTTGTTGCAACCAAAAATGTGCAATTTTGCACTTTGGGATTTTTTTGCACTTACGCCGTTTACCGTGCGAGATCAGGAATGTGATTAATTAATAGTTCGGGCGATTACGCGGCGATAGCAAACATGTTTGTTTATTTATTTATTTTTATTTATAACATGGGAAAAGGGGGGTGATTAAAACTTTTATTAGGGAAGGGGGCTTTTAATTATTAATGACACTTTTTTTTTTTACCCTTATACTAGAAACCCCCGTGGGGTTAGGGTTATTTCCCCCTGGGGTTAGGGTTATTCCCCCTGGGGTTAGGGTTATTCCCCATGGGGGACCTATAGTGTAAGGTCCCCCATTCGGCACCCGAGACCGTGGCGGTTCAGAGCGCGGCCGCCGCGCGCCCACGCTTTGACCACCTGTGGGTGGCCCTGGACGTACAGGTACGTCCAGGGTCGCTTAGGGGTTAAATATATATATATATATATATATATATATATATTTTAGTGTTTGCTTGAGCTGTTATTAACAGCATTTAGCGACATACTTTATAGCAAGCATTGTGGTCATATACACAATAAACATCTCCAGACCCTATTCTTTATATGGGACACATTTGTAAGCATGCTCTGTGACCTGTGTAGAGTTGATTCTACAGAAAGAGGGAGGCTGAGCTGGGTACCCAATCTTTTGTTTTCTTTAAGAAGTGGTGTCACCTTTTGTTGTTATTTTGTACAGATCACTTTCCAGTCTCTGCTGGGATGTGGCGAAGTGTTGAAGAAGTATTCTGAAGAAATCCTCGTACTCACGTATGGATGAGTTTTAGTTATCTCACCTAAACGCCTCCCCCCCCCCCACACACATACAGTGTTGGGTTTCGGTCCTATTAGGGTAGTATGAGTCTAAGGTCTCTGCTCTGGGTGGAGCTGGCTTGTAGTGTCCTTCCTACTGACATCTTGTCAGTAGAGGGCGGCTTACTGGCACTGTGCTCTACTGCAGGTCCAGTCTTGACTTATCCGTCCATTTCTCTAAGGTGGTCAACTGTCCTGTTTCAGCTAGTCTGTCCTCGGCGTAGACAATGGTGAAGATTCCCTTGTCTCTGGTTTCCCTAGGGATTTTGTCTAGCAGCCCATATTGGTTGGGAAGCTAGTGTTAGGAACAACTGTATACACGTCCTGCCTGGCCTGTAGCCACTAACTAACTAGAAGAAAGGAAGTTATTGCAGTAAAAGAGAAATGTAGGTGTAGCTAGACCTAGTGTTAGCTGCAGCTGTGCTGTGTAAGTGCGACCTCTAGTGGTTGGAGTAAGGAACAGCGGCCACCTGTCCTAACCTGTGACACTAGAGAGATACACTTTTACCTAGGTGTATAAAGAAGAAAGTGGAAGTGATGTTTTTATTTGTTTAGGAAACAGGAAGTGATACCATTTGATCATTCAGGAGACAGGAAGTGATGTCATTTTATTGATCGATACAAACTGGAGCGCATCAGTTTTATAGCAGAAGGGGCATTGGACTAAAGGTAAAAAATAAAAGAAAAACTTATTAATAAATTTACCAACAACGCTCTAGTGTACCCCAACGAAAGAGCTGCAGTGACATCTTATACATTGTGTACGTGAGGCTTCAACATTCGCTGGGGCCAGTGACTGTCTGCTGAGTCACATGCACAGTGTATACAAGTATATAAATGGTTAACTGCAAAAAACCTTACTGTTTCAGGTCACTCTTATGCATTCCATAAGTTAGTCATGGAGTAATGGGTATCAGTCCATAAGAAGATAAAACCCAGCTTAGAGAGTACAGGATCCACTTAATATGTTTGACATGCAGCTCAGGCGTGCACAATTGATGGTATAGTAATCCATGGATGTATGATATAGCAGCAAATAAATTATTCAAAAGAAAAGAGAGAGCAGATAAGAAAGGACTATGTAAAATACTATTTTCGACAGTGGGATTCCCGGTCTCTTCTACAACAGTCTCCAAAGCAAACATGTAACTTTTAGAAATATAAAACATATTTCCTAAATATCACGCCACTCAAACCCTTGCATCCTAAAAGATTCCTCTTAATAAACAGGTCTATAAAAGATCGGCGTAGAAATAGCTTAAAATATCCCGAATTGCTTCTCTGTCCAACTTATGAAACTTTTCTTGTGTTCAAGAATGTTTCTGGTTTCCTAAATGAGTTTTACTGTATAGGATTTTACTATGATGGTTTATAATTAGGAAATGTTTAATCTCTTGGGGTCCCACCCCCCAGGCCCTTACAGTGTACCTGTCGTAACTTTCAAAATATAAATCAACAGTAGATGTGATATAAAGCAATTCATTTTTTTGTTATGCTGTAAAAAGAGCTATACTTGTATCCAGGTCCAGTCTCCTGAACTCAGCTATGTAACAGCTATACTTACTGTATCCAGGTCCATTCTCCTGAAGGCAGCTATATAACAGCTATACTTACTTGTATCCAGGTCCAGTCTCCTGAAGGCAGCTACATAACAGCTACTCTTACTGTATGCAGGTCCAGTCTCCTGAAGGCTGCTATATAACAGCTATACTTACTGTATCCAGGTCCATTCTCCTGAAGGCAGCTATACAACAGCTATACTTACTTATATTCAGGTTGTCTCCTGAAAGCAGCTATATAACAGCTATACTTACTGTATCGGAGTCCATTCTCCTGAAGGCAGCTATATAACAGCTATACTTACTTGTATCCAGGTCCAGTCTCCTGAAGGCAGCTACATAACAGCTATTCTTACTGTATGCAGGTCCAGTCTCCTGAAGGCTGCTATATAACAGCTATACTTACTGTATCCAGGTCCATTCTCCTGAAGGCAGCTATACAACAGCTATACTTACTTATATTCAGGTTGTCTCCTGAAAGCAGCTATATAACAGCTATACTTACTGTATCGGAGTCCAGTCTCCTGAAGGCAGCTATATAACAGCTATACTTACTGTATCCAGGTCCAGTCTCCTGGAAGCTGCTATATAACAGCCATACTTACTTTATCCAGGTCCAGTCTCCTGAAGGCAGCTATATAACAGCTATACTTACTGTATCCAGGTCCAGTCTCCTGAAGGCAGTGATATAACAGCTATATTTATTGTATCCAGGCCCACTCTCCTGAAGGCTGCTATTTAACAGCTATACTTACTGTATCCAGGTCTATTCGCCTGAAGCTTTTTAGTCTTGTGCTGGTTGAAAAAAAGAGACTAAACACATGAAGTCTGTCCGGTACAGAGTTTCACAGATCAATGTGTCCACCAATCATATGACTGCCAACTTCTGAATGCCTGTATGGGGTATCAGCTGTGTATTACAGCTATGTTGCTGCTGTTTGATCACAGGGAACATAGCTACAGAACCCCAGTAATCAGCCTGAGCTCTGTTTGCACAAAACTGTATTGGCCTTGGCCGTCAGCCCGAGAAAAACTGTTTGAGTTTGAAGGCAGTATGGTATGGCTAATAGGTCACAATGAGCACTGATGATTAAAATCTATAAAATATTCCTCCACACCATGGTGCTGTTACTGAACCCACATTGGCATATTTAAAGTTAACTAGGGTGTCCTCACTTGGTCCTTGTTAATTTCCACTTATTATTTCCGCAAATTCTACAGTTGCCTGGGCTGGCACTTCCTGTGTGTTGAGTTGCTACCAGGTAGGGATGGTCCGAACCTGCCGAGGTCCAGGTTCCTATGAACCCGAACGCTCGGCAGCAGATTCCCGCTGTCTGCCCGCTCCGTGGAGCGGGCGGATACAGCGGGAGTAACGCCTGGAAAACTGGGATACAGCCTATGGCTATGGCTGTATCCCAGTTTTCCAGGCGGTCCTCCCACTGGATCCGCCTGCTCCACGGAGCGGAAAGACAGTGGGAATCATTACCGAGGGTTCAGGTTCGTACAAACCCGAACCGAACTCGGTTCGGACCATCCCTAGTACCAGGCTATGAAGATGAACAGAAACCTAGCGATCATTAAAACGGCACTAAATGGGGTGAGATGGGTAATGCATTTTTTTTTCCTGCTCCATTTTACAAACTATAGAAAACTATTTTGATAAAGGGAATATACCACAGAATATGTTATATAGAAAATTGTGTACATTTATGAACATTGAATTCTGTGAATCAGTATTAGTATAGGTATCCAATCAGTACTACAAGATCCATCATGTGTTCAGTCCATTGATGCACTGGGATTCCCACCATGTAAGACACAATCCATAGACTGACCACAGACATTCTTGTTTATATGGACACTCAACGCTCCATCCTGCCATTTTTTATTTTTTTATTTTTTTTTACATCCAGCAGCCGAAAGCTTTGTGGTCCAGGACAATTCATGTTTACTCTAGTAAGATTAATAGATCAACCTGCGCTGGCAGCTAGACCGGAGTTTGTTATGACACGATGATTCGGAGATGACACGTTGAAGAGGAAGGCAGAGGTTTCATATTTATACTGAATTCCTAATGGAATGTTTGTTGAGAAATCTTCAAGTGGTAAAATGCATTAGCTCTTGTTGTCCCTTCCCAGTTATCAAAACAGTTGCAGCCAAGCTTCTGTGTCCCTGTGAAAGTATGTGTGTATATGGGCAAGGCGGCTCCCAGCCACCCTCCATAAAGCTGGAATATTTAGATAAACTGGATCCAAAGTGAATGTTGCTCTTTTTGAGACAGCTGTGGAGTGCATATAAATTACTTTTATGGGACCTTCACTTATAAAGGAAAAAAAACACAGGAAAAGCAATGACGTGCCAGCTGGAACGTATCCCTTGGTCTTGCTCTGAACGGCTTACTCTCTGCACATCTCGACTGGTGTGAATGTAAAGTGGTTTATGTGGTTTAGTTAATTCTTAAAGCGAATGTACCATCAGTACATTCACTTTAAGTTTTTCACATGAAAAAAACGGCGTCAGCACGGGGAAGCCAGTGACGCGGTCCTTTTTTTGAACTACGGCCCAGTTCCTGTGAATGTCACCGGTCTTTTACTGAGCATGGGCCCAAGCTTAAGCACTGGAGGTGGGCCAGCCCACCCCAGTGGGAAGAAAACCCCTGCCCCTCTTTGACACGGCTCCATATTAGAATCCGGCTGTTACTTGTCTGTACACCCCTCGCAAAAGCCTGTACTTCAAAGTAGTAGTGGTGATGAAGTAGTACCTAACTTTTGCCACTAGATGTTCCTAGTATGTATATTGTATGCTTAAGTATTGCACAGCTGTAGGTAAATAAAGGGTTATTGCTTCTGAGATCTTTCTCTTATCTACCTATTTCTATCCTTCTCTTTCTTTTGCACTCTTTTTCTTCTCTTTCTCTTACCCACTCACAGCACATATAACATATGCTGTAGGAAGTTGTCACATAGGGAGAGGAAGTGTAGCCACAGCTTTAGTGAGTCATAGTCTGGTTCCTGTAGTGAAAGGATGCAAGCCAGAATGTTCCCTACAGCAGTCAAGTTGTGTCCTGGCTTATGCTAGGTCCCCTGTTAGAGGACAAGTCCAGTATTGTGAACAGAGGCACATGGGAGCAGACACCCATTTCTTGAAAGCAGCACTTCCACACACTATGCAGTGCTAAGTACTTGCAGAGAGGACAAGTCAGGGATCACCCCAGCCCACACCGTGAACAAGTCTAAAGGTGCAGCATAGTATCCTGAAGGAAGAGGAACAGATCCGCATAGAGAAAAGTTGCTAGAAGCCTATGTACTCTATCTTACAGCGCGGGTGTAATCAGAAAACTCTGACCACTCTGCTCAACCCAGGTAACAAGGTCTGGGGCTTGTGTCACCCTCATAAGACGTGTCGCCCGACACTGGGGGGCAATAGGTGGTGCAAAGACCAAGGAGTCAAAACACAGGCACAAGTATTCTATCTACTCTCAAGTATTCTACTTATTCTACTTCTAAAGTTCCGGCAGAACACAATACTACATTGGGTTGGGACTCTCTTGACATCCTCCTCTCTTCTTCTCTGAACCTCTTCTACCTCTCAGCCCACAACTCAGCCAGCACGGCTGCACTACTTTATAAGCTCTCAGCACAGATCCAGTCACTAGAGTCTAAAGTGTATTGTCAAGACAATCAAGCCCGCTGTATATCACTGTATCAAGTATTTCTGAAGTAAAGAAGAAGTTATTTATTTTAACTGGACTTAGTGATTATTCTCTACTCAGTGGTTATTGCCACTGTAAGGGAATTTGGGACCTGGATGGAAGACAGGGACAGACAGGCAGTGTGAGCCAAGACTATTCCTGCTTATTTTCCTGCTGACCAGTGGCGTCGCTAGGCTGAATCATTCGGGGCCCAAGCCCCGAATGATTTCAGCCTAGCCCCGAAAGTCTTTTTGATCCCGCCAGCGCTGAAATAACAGCAGCCGGGGCCTGTAATAGATCACTATCAGAGGCTCCAGGCTGCTGTTACTTCAGCGCTGGCGAGCCGCGGGAGCGGGATCGGCCGGCATCACTTCCGGATGCCTCGTGACGTCACCCCGCTCTTCATTGGACGGAGGACGCTGCACGCTCTGGCCTGCCTGCGCTCCAGGGACGTCACAGCCGGCTGTAGCGGGGCCAAGCTTCTGCCCCGCCGCGCTCCTCCACCTCAGGCTGCAGCTCGGGGTGAGTATTGTAACCCCGGGGGGGGGTTCTGGGGCTGGCAGTGTAGTGTGTGATTCCAGGTGGGGGAGTGTGTGGGGAATAGTATTGGCGCCCGGGGGGGCGGGGTCTGGCAGTGTGTGGGGATGGTGACCAGGTAGTACTCTGTGTGTGTGTGTATGGGGGCTCAGATGGGGGTTAGTAGTGTGTGTGTGTGTGTGTGTGTGTAAGGGGGGTTAGATGGGGGTAGTAGTGTGTGTATGGGGGTTAGATGGGGGTAGTAGTGTGTGTATGGGGGCTCAGATGGGGGTAGTAGTGTGTGTATGGGGGCTCATATGGGGGTAGTAGTGTGTGTGTGTGTGTGTGTGTGTGTGTATGGGGCTCAGATGGGGGTAGTAGTGTGTATGGGGGGTCAGATTGGGGTAGTAGTGTGTGTATGGGGAATTGATGGGGGTAGTAGTCTGTAGGGGGGTCAGGTGGGGGTAGTGTGTGGGGGAAGTGTGTGTGTGTGTGTGTGTAGGGGGGGGGGTCAGGTGGGATAGTGTGTGTAGGGGGCAGGTTTATTGTAGGCAGAGGGGTAACTTTATTACTATGGTGGGTACAGTAGGTGCTATATTACTATATAGAGGGCACAGCAGTGGGGGCATTTTTACTATGGGGGACACAGCAGGATCATTATTACTATATTTGGGTGCACAGCATGGACACTATTACTGTATGGAGGCACAGCAGGGGACATTATTACTATATGAGGGGCACAGCAGTTGGCATTACTACTAGATTGGGGCACAGCAGAAAGCATTATTACTATATTGAGGCACAGCAGGAGACATTATTACTATATTGAGGCACAGCAGGGGACATTATTACTATATGGGGGCACAGCAGGAGGCATTATTACTATATGGAGGGCAAAGCAGGAGACATTATTACTATATGGGAGCACAGCAGGGGACAATATTACTATATGAGATCATAGCAGGGGACATTACTATATGTAGGTACAGTAGAGGCATTTAACAATGTGGGATGGCACAGCAGGGAGCATTATTACTATATTTGGGTGCACAGCGGGGGTATTCTATACGGGAATAATGCACAGCAGGGGGTATTCTATATGGGGATGCTGCACAGCAGGGGGGTTATTCTGTATAAGGAAGGATGCTGAGCAGGGGGGCTATACTATTTGGAGGCACAGTTGAGGCCTATAATTTATGCAGACACAGAGGGAAGGGGGGGCTACAACTATGTGGGGGTAGAGAGAAGGCTTATATTATGTGAGCACAGCTAGGGCATATAGGGCACAGAGGAGACCTAATTTCTGTGTGTGCTGGAGCAAGGAGCCTAAAATGTTTTTCCTGGCAGATTCTGGAGAGAAGGGTTATGGCTGGGGCCGAATGGAAAAGAAAGAGAAAAGTGAGCGAATCTGATCAGAGAAGACGTCAACTGTGAGTCACAATTTCAAATACTAGCCTATGTGATCATCTGTTTAAAAGAAAGTTATACACACACACACACACATTTTATATATATATATATATATATATATATATATATATATATATATATATATATATATCGCGTGTGTGTAACGTCACTGCAGAAATCAACTCGGGGCCCGTGCCCCGGATGTTTTAAGACCCTAGCAACGCCCCTGCTGCTGACCCTAGGCGGTCGTCGACAACTGGGCGATGTTCCCTTTACTAGGTAAGTGAAATGTAGAATAAGAAAAGATAGAGATAGAAAAGATAGACAAATACAATAAAGAATAGGCAGATACAGGTCAAACCAGGTATAACAGAATGGTACAAGAACAGCAGGCGAAAACTGAGATCAGAAGGACAGGCAAAGAGGTCAGAATTCCAAGCAATGCAATGCAATCCAATATGAAACACCAGCTTAAGCTACAAGAGTCTATTGCAAACAGTGTCCAAGAGCGTAAGTGGACTTCTGATGAGATGCCAGAGGTCTGGTCCCGGAAGTGATTGGACCAGCCCTCTGACATCCAGACCACAGACTAACAAGGACCGGAGATGAGTGGTAAAGGAACCTGTCCATCACTACTTAGTCTAAACCATCAGCAGCCTGGCTAGCAGAAAAATACAGACAGGTGTGGTGGAGGACCGGTCTATCACCTCGAAAAGTACTAGATTCAGACACAGTTCAGATTGCTGCATAGGAAACATACAATTCAGACACTGAATCACGGCAAAAAGCACAGTTTCGGCCATAATTCACGAGCAGAGGACTTCACTGAGATCTGAACAGGCATGGACGTAACAGCCACAGAGGGCACAATTGTTATGTGAATGAGGGGGCTACTGACTTTCACAAGAGACATGATGTTGGAGGAGAGAAGGACGGAGTATAAGTCACCACTGGAGCTGTCTGGCTGCAGTTTACCCCTTCTTTCCTCATTGGGAATGTGAAGGTTTGGCCGTTCATTCATGTGCTCAGGGGGATCAGGAGATATAGTTGTCAGATGAACAAATGTCCAACTATTGAAGGAGCATGGCCACCTTTGGTCCCCATTCTTTAGTAGAGGCATGCCGGACATGTCCCATACCTCACATAGACTATAAAAGGGCCGTTGCTTATAATCAAACACCATTCTTCTGTCTTCTGTTTTACTAAATATCCCAGTTCAAAAAGTGCCGACTAAGATTTGCCGCCAGAGAAATGTAAACCAGCAATACTTTCAGAACATAATCTTTGCACTTACCGCTATTTCACCATCCCACGGTCACAACATTTCTTGATTGGAGTCCAACTTGACTGAAGAGAGTGGTTGAATCATTTTTTCACTCCGATAGCACTCAGTAAAACCTCAACATTAGTTTGTGAAGTGTCTTCTTGTGTAAATACGACTGGCACAGCCCTTTGAAGTAATTATCAAAAGATAGCGGCAGCGTCGGGGTGCCACACTGGAGCTCTCCAGCTCATAGTCAATAGGAATTTCACTGTTTCTACTTCAGAAACAAATTTTCAAAGGTTATTTCTGTAAATAGATCTGGTTTAAAGAGCAGTAAATTATTCAAGTGGAGAACTAAGGAAGTTTAGAAATGCTCCAAGAACAAAGATCCGCTGTTGTAGTTTTCATTAAGGCACAATACTCCTTTTAAATAAGGGTCTTGTGAAACCATAAGCACTGGTATGAGATGTAGAGATACTGCCACATACTTCATTTATTCATTTTCCAAGATTAAATGAAAGTATGGTTATTATAAAGATGAAAAATATTCAAAAAATGTATATTTTACTTTATTTTTTGTCATTTAAAAAAAAAAGAAAAAAGAAAAAAGAGATTTCGTCAGCTTAAACATTGTAATGCGTCCTCTCACTCACTGCCATACCTACACCCGTGGGTGTCCTTCATGGTGTCCTCTCACTTTCTGCTTCTCTCTGCCGAATCTATGTTCCTGTCATCTTTGCCCTTAGGGGGTGCATGTATGCTTTGGAGAATTCTGTGTGCACACTACTAATTTGTTCCCCAGCTATGTCTTCCAAGAACAATCTTAGGGTGCGCTACACAATCTAGGGCAGATTCCACCGGATGCCTAAAGATCTGACATGTCAGTTCTTTGGGCGGACAGCGGAATCTGCCCGAACACAGAATGGCACGGACGGAGAGTCAAGTGGAAGTGTGAGGGGGCGAGCGGCAGAATCCATGGGATGTTATCTGCGAGAATTCTGTAGTGTGGACGCACCCTAAGGCTATGTTCACACAACGTAAGTTCAGTATTAATCACGGCCATTTAAACAACGGCCGTGATTAATACTGAACTTACATTGTACTGCCCTCTATGGAATACCGGTGGAGTGTATAGACATAGTACACACTTCGACCGGGATCCCTAGCAGCACCGCAAAAAACTGACATGTCAGTTTTCTGCGGCTGCTGTCCATTGAATAGCGGCCGCAGAACACCTGTCAGTGCACACAGTGGAGCGAGCGGCTCCAAACACACGCTCCATTGTGTGCAGCGGGAAATTCAGATGCGGGCGCACACGGATGCGCCCGCATCCGAATTCAGCAGCAGGTATCATCTTCTCTGACACCGACCGTTCTGTGACACTGCAGTATCGGCCCGATGATCTTCACTGCGGGGATGATCTTCTCTAATACTGGCCGTTCCGTGGCCCGAACGGGTCACGGAACGGCCGGTGTCAAACAACGTGTGAAGGTAGCCTAAGGCTGCAAGCTGTGCCTGAGCACTATCACAGTGTCCATAGTGAACATGATACTCTTTGATATATAACTCATCCTGCCTGATCCTCCTGGAACACATAGGGGGAGATTTATGAAAGGGTGTAAATATACGCCTGGTGTCAACTGCCCACAGCAACCAATCACAGCCCCGCTTTCAGCTCTGGTAAAATATAAAAGGAGCTGTGATTGGTTGCTGTGGGCAGTTTACACCAGGCGTATATTTACACCCTTTCATAAATCTCCCCCATAGACTCTACGACTCTCCCGTACCTGACCTGAATTGCTGACCCCAAGTTTGTGCTGCCTGCCTTAACCCTCCTGTCTGTCCGACCCATGTGTATTTTCTTTTCAG
This sequence comes from Dendropsophus ebraccatus, assembly GCF_027789765.1. Taxonomy (NCBI): domain Eukaryota; kingdom Metazoa; phylum Chordata; class Amphibia; order Anura; family Hylidae; genus Dendropsophus; species Dendropsophus ebraccatus. The sequence continues at coordinate 15,609,815 of NC_091468.1, read as the reverse complement.
TACTTACCTTAAACCATTGACTATGCTTTCCTGATTCCCTGTTGCCAGCCTCCAATGGGCCAGCATCAACCCAAACTAGGACCTCACCCATGGAGAAACCTGGTGCCCTCTAGCAGCAGAAGTCAGCAGAATAGAGGAAAAAACCTAGAAGGTTCTTAGACTCCACTGTCAGGTGGCCCAAATCCAAGCTGATGTTAGCCTAGGAGGTGCGCGTCTGTTACCTTATTACAAACATTGATGTCACACTGTAACCCTAGGATATGTCATCAATTTTACCAACAATTAAAGGGGAACTGACAAATTTGCTAGAAAGAAAAAAAAAGCGAGAGGTTGGCATGTTTGGTCAATAACTATAATGAATTGACCATCTAGCCTCCATTTTACTGGAGGTGGGTCACAGTAACCAGACTCTCAATAGTCAGACATTCATAGGGTGAAAGTCTTGGTGCTGAGACGACCCTTTTAATGGCTCTAGGGATGAGCGAGTGTACTTGTTTGAGTATACTATTCACTCGAGTATCGGGGTGCTTGAACATACTCGATATTCTAACAAGTACCACAAGTCTCCTCCCCGCATGCTGGCGGCTTAAAATTGCCAAAAAAACATGCAAGGAAGGGACTGGCACAACCTGCTAAGCCACAGCCATGTTGGTCTAGCAGCGATTGTCTGGCTGCATCAGGTGACCTGAGAACAGGGTGAAGAGGAACATCTAATATATTCACATATCATGGTGCAGAAGAGCAATGTTTTGACCCTTAGGTCTTTGTCAAGGATGACATGATTCTTTACAAATACCTAAGGGTCGAAACGTTGCCTACACTAACAATTGTGAGCTAAGTCTGCAGCCTCCATCCCACTGTCTACTTACGTATGACAATATTTGCTTATGAAGTTTCCTGTAAAGAGTTTTTATTTAGCAAGGGGAAGCACTTTTTTTATGCTAAAAACAGCCAAACAGCCTAAGAGAACAACCTTGACACAAGCCATTTCTGATGGGAAACAGAGAAAAAGTCATTATAATTTTATAAGTATCCCATGACAGTGTTCTCCAACCTTTAGCTGCAGACTGTCAGGGCATGGTGGAAGTTGTAGTTTTGCAACAGCTGCAGACCCACAGGTTGCGAGATGTGAGATTTCTAAAGTTAATGCACTAGTGTGAATAGTCATTCCTGTATTGTAGTAATATTCTAAATATTGCTTGTGCTTGTTCTGATCTTTGTTGTAAGACCTTAGCTCCAGTGTCTTTAAAGGGAATCTGTCCGCACCTGGGCCCTACCTGAGGTGCTTACATTAGAGTGGATTATTCACAATCTCACGTCTCCTACTGTAATGAAGAGTCAAAGGAGAGTTGTGGCTCAGCATTTGGGACGCACTCTGGCACACCTCACTACTGCGTCCTCCTCCTTATCCTTCATGTCTCATTGTGTTTATTTAGACATATACTGCAACCATACAGCTGTGTTGGAGCTGTGGTCTAGGGGTAAGTCACTTGTCTAGAGTCCCACAATACTTTTTTTTTTCCTGGGTTCGATTCCCCTTATGGAAATGAAATGTAGTTATTTATTTTTATTTTTTTAATCATTGTATCATATCAGATTGCAGATCCATCCTCTGTAGGTAGCTTGTATCTGAAATAAACACTATGAAAAACTGGTTGACAGCGTAAGCAGGCAGGAGGCAGCATTGGTTATTTATGAAGGAGGAGGAAGGAGCGGTGAGGCGGCCAAAATGTAGCGCAAAAACTGAGCCACAACTCCTCTTTGACTCTTCATTATATTAGGAAACCTGAGATTGTGCATAATCCACTCCACAGACAAATCACTGATTAACGATAAACGATCTCAAACAACCGCTATGACAAACAATCGTAAATCGTTCACCCTATTTAACAAGACAATGATAATGACTTAGGGTCGTTCTTGTGCTCGCCCTTCCTGGCTGATAGACCAGGGAATGACCAAATGACATATTACACAGGCCAACAAAAAACAACTTTTTTTTATGTTTCTTTGATGAAAATATGCAAATATTACTAATTTTGGGTCGAGAAACTCAAAATAACCCACAGAATTGTTTAATTAGCTCTCGTTTTTTAGATACACGCCATGGAAGTATGTGCTGTAGGTAGCGAGAAGCATTCATTACAAGAGTATAAATTGCACACAAATGTCATGTTCAAACTTGAAATATTTTACGGAGAATGTTTAAAATAGCACAAAATAGCAAGAACACAATACATTAATTGAACACAACAGTTCAGACAAGACCTATTCACAAGAACACTTTTCTTTTTGCTTGTTTATTGAAGTGTACTTCTGGCACACCTCTGATTAATGTCCATGGAAGCATTAATGTGCATGGAAGCATTCCACTTGCCCTGATATCTTCGTTCCATATTTAAAATATCTTGGTGGAATCGCTTACTGCACCACAATTGTCCGGGAAGAAATCCAGATGAGAGTCAAGAAAGTGTATTTTTAATGACATGTTGCAGCCTGAGGCTGCGTTCACACTACGTATATTTCAGTCAGCATATGTATATTTCAGTCAGTATATTTCAGTCAGTATTGTGGTCCTCATACTGCAACCAAAACCAGGAGTGGATTAAAAAAACAGAAAGGATCTGTTCACACAATGTTGAAATTGAGTGGATGGCCGCCATTTAATGGCAAATATTTGCTGTTATTTTAGAACAACGGCCGTTATATTGAAATAATGTCAGTTATTTACTCTTATATGGCGGCCATCCACTCAATTTCACCAATGTGTGGACCGAACCTTTCTGTGTTTTTAATCCACTCCTGGTTTTGGTTGCAATACTGACTGAAATACACTGACTGAAATATACGTAGTGTGAACGCAGCCTAATTTATGATACTTCATAAGAAGGTTATTCACAATATCAACATAGTTATCAACTGGTCTGTTTCCCAAAAAGCCACGTACAACATCTCTGAAGGCTTGCCATGCCGCCTTCTCATTGCCTTGTAGGATCTCGTCAAAGTTTCCATCCCTAAGTAGGTCACAAATTAAAAATTTCCCTGATAATTCCTGCATAATCATAAATGACCTGTATCTCAGAAACAAGAGCTAAAAATGACTTTTAAGTAACATATTGGTTTTTAGGATGCTAAAATTATTACAAACCAGCTATTTTCATTTCAGAAACATTTTCACTGTTATTTCACGAATTATTTGTGAACAATCAACTTTGATTGTTGACAGCGTGAGCAGGTAGGAGACAGCATTGATTATTCATGAAGGAGAGGGAGGAGGAAGGAGTGGTCAAGGGTGCCAAAGTATAGCACAAAAACTGGGCCACAACTCCTCTTTGACTCTTCATTACAGTAGGAAACCTGAGATTGCACATAATCCACTCCACAGACAAATCACTTAAATGCACCATGCTCACTAGGGGACTGCCAGCTACTGCACACTGACAGCACCTTAGCAATAGTATAATAACAAGAAAACTCATCCTTAGTAAGACATAGCCTGATACAAAAGACAATGTAGTCAGTGTACACTCCATTTACTAGGAATAATATCATCGCCATGTGATTACTTATAACAGAATGTTTTTACTCTTGAGAGAAATTAATCACTTTTTTTCAGCAAGTTTCTTCACAATTGGTATTCGTCATCTTCAGCATGCTAATTGTATGTGCCTGGCTACTGCATCTCACAATGCTCATGGGATACATTGTAGCTTAAGCAGAATTTACACAGAGCTTCTGCGGTATGTTACAAGGTGTACTTGTACAGCGGTCTAAAAAGCCTTCCCGAAAATAACATTTTCAATGCTGGAAATGATTGTTTCAATGAACTTTGTATTCATTGTGACAAATTATGAAATGGTGCCCAGTACTTTTGTATTTAAAGGAGTAGTTCAACAACAACAACAACAAAATCTTCCAAATCAAAGTGCCAGAGATTTGTAATTAAAAAAAAAAATCTCAAGTCTTCCAATACTTATCAGCTGCTGTATGTCCTGTGTATACTATATGAATACAGAGGGGACTAACTAGTATAGGAGGGCACAGATGGGCCACCATGATGATGGTGCGCAAGTGAGGAGCCTAAAATGTTTGGCAGATCCTACAGAGATGATTTATGACTGAGAGAAGTCCTTATGATAGCCCAGGCCAGATGGAGAGGAAAAGGAAAAGTAAGCAACTCGGATGGGAGAAGAAGCCCCCTGTGATTAACTCAGAGAAGACGTCCCCTGTGAGTCAATAGATGTAACTGCACTGTAGTCACTTAAGGTGCATAGGGCCTGTGAAGAACTGGTATTTGCTGCTATATGGTTACTGTATGAGGTAATATTGGTCTTTGTACAGTGGATTTTATTCTGTAGCAGTGACATTAGTCAGTATGTGGTGGTAGTATTTGTCCCTAGTACTAAACTAGTACTAAACCTAAACTAGTACTGTTTGTATTATTCGTTATGTTATTCATAACCATGTAACATAAGTTTAGGACTATACTTGACCACTTAGTTGGGGGGATGCGAATGGAGGTGGGGGGGGGATCAAAAAGTTTGCTATGGGACCTGGCCATTTCTAGTTATGCCCCTGGCTGTAGCCGCAGCACAGTGTAGCAGAGGGAGCAGTGATTGACAGTTGTCCGCACCTGCTCTGCTACACTGTGGTGCGGCCACAGCGCTAGTGACACAGACAGTGTAATATCTTTTATAATACATATTAGTACTGGAATAGACATCAGGGGAGGCTCAGTATCTGCCGGCAGCAGCACTAGTGATTTGTAACTGTCTCGTGAACAGGGTTAAAGCATCCCTGCAGTTCCCAACCAATGGTGGTAGCAAAGGAGCTGTTTCAACCCTTAGGGCCTGTTCCCACTGAATATGTTTATTTTTTGAGCAGACAGCAGAGGCACACAAGAAATCCCATTGAAGCAATAGGGCAGGCAATAGGACTCTGTTCATAAATTCAGCCTCTTTACCCAGTGGGAACAGACCCTTAGGGTGATATCACATGGGACAGATTTTTGTCGATTAACGAAAAACGATCTCAAATGAACGCTATGACAAAGGATCTTAAATCTTACTTAGGGTCGTTCTTGGAATCGTCCTTTCCTGGCTGATAGACCAGGGAATGTCCGAATGACGTGTTATTACACCGAACACTGTTCGAATGACTTGTGAACAATCAACTCTGAAAATAGGTCCAGATTCTATCAAAGATTTATCGTTGTCTGTTAAAACGTTGCCTGCTATTACATGAAACAATTATCTTTTAAAGGGAACCTGTCACCCCCCGTGCCAGGGTGACAGGCTCCCGACCCTCCGCTACAGCCCCTATATTTACCTGATCATGCCGGGTCCCGCTTCTGGATCCGGACGGGTCACGGAGATCTCAGCCGCTGCAGCCCGGCGCGCGCTGAGAGATGAGTATAGGGGGCTGTAGCGGGGGGTCGGGAGCCTGTCACCCCCGCACGGGGGATGACAGGTTCCCTTTAAATCCAAATGATCTAACGATTGTTTAAATGATAATTTCCCATGTAATACGGCCCTTACTGTTGCCACTTAATATAAAAAAAAAAAATTAACGAACCTTAAATGAATTGCACTAAAACGGCTAAATGATTGCAGGTGTTAAGCTGTATTAGTGCTCTTCAGCAAGTTTGCTCATCAATACTTACCTGTCCACACTCCACCAATGTCCTACTGGTCTCCGGTGTGCCCCGCTGAATGCAGCTTCCTGACAGAGACAAGCATGACAGCCTGCTGAGTCAATCATTGGCCTTGGCGCTTTTATGGCCCTTATAGACAAAAAGATTTCTCAGCCAAGGAGTCCGCAAAAGAGCGCGGATCAGCAAGATATACAAAGGGTTGTGAGATCGGCTGCTTGTTTTGCTTTGCCTCTACATAATATGAGAAATCGAGCAGATGGGTTACAACGTTTCCTTTTATCATTCATGCAGCTCTGCAAACTGACGTACAAATATGTACCATATATTGGGTTCTTGGATATGTATATATCAGTGCTGTCAGTTTCCAGATTACAAGCAGCAGTGTATACTTACCAGCCACATTGCTTGTGACCCAGTATCTGGCCCTCTGGTCCTCGCACTGGTTGTATCCTCAGGCCCTGCCTCCTCTAGCTGTCAATCATTCTCCAGGAGGTGGTGGCCTGAAGTTACAGCAGAGTCCAGAGGACCAGAGAACCAGCATGACTGGTAAGTCTACTGCTGCTTGTAATCTGGAAAATGACAGCATGGATATATATATATATATATATATATATATATATATCCTATATACTAAACGTTTCCCTATATCTTTCTCGTTCGCACAAACACCTGTTTACACGGAAAGATGTTCAGCCTATAAAGATGAATCTTAAAGTAGGTTCCAAACAGACAATAAGCCGATAATTGGGCATTTGCCCGGTCTTGGGCTGATTGCTGTCACTTTTACATGGGCAGATCATCATCTGCAGAAGTGTTTCTAGTGACAATCCTGGACGATAATCACCCTCTTCCTCTCTTACCCACTTACCTAGTCCTATATCATGATACATACAGTATATGGCTGCGTTCACACTACATTATACATATCAGTATATTTAAGTCAGTATTGCAACCAAAACCAGGAGTGGATTAAAAACACAGAAAGGCTCTGTTCACACACTGTTGAAATTAAGTGGATGGCCGCCATATAATGGCAAATATTTGCTGTTATTTTAGAACAACGGCTGTTATATTGAAATAATGGCCGTTATTTACTGTTATATGACGGCCATCCACTCAATTTCACCATTGTGTGAACAGATCCTTTCTGTGTTTTTAATCCACTCCTGGTTTTGGTTGCAATATAAGGACCACAATACTGACTGAAATATACGTAGTGTGAACCCAGCCTATATGTGATACTGTCTCTACTTATACTCCTATGCTGAAATGACAGTGAAATTTTATAACATTATACTGTTTTGTTTTGACGTTATAGTCTACTACTGTGTCTTAGGGTATTTTACTGGCATACCAGTTTGAGTTTTTCCCCCCTCCCCATCTCTTTTCATTACCCTCCCTTATCACTCCCCCTTTTCACTCTCCCGCCATTTTTTCCCCTCTCCCTCCCTCACCCATCCCTCTTCCCCCCCTCCCCCCTTCAATAAAACAAAGTAATCACTGAAAAGTACACTGATCAGTAAAAAAATTCGAATGAAGTACTTAATCAAGAGTCTCCACTGATGCCCCCAAAAAGTTAAATATGCAAAACAAGAGTTCGTGGAGCCTCGATTGTGAGTCTTAAAACACGGGAATAGCTAGATGTCCCTAGCCTATTGCCACGTGGTGCCTCCATGATGGGGAGAGATGCACACCACCCTGATAGGTAGCCCCTTAAGTCCCACTTGATTGCGAGTATTGGAACACAAATAGGGAAACAACAGGGTGGCCTCTTTTGTGTCAAAGTCTAACTCAAGGTGCGAGTATTGCGACATGACAAGGGTTTGCCAAGGCAGGCATCTATCCACAGACAGCTGTTTCGGGGTATTTGCCCCTCGTCAGTGTGGAGCAGGATTCTGGCTAGTTGGGGCAATGACAAATCAACCCCTCCTCGCCTTGCCACCCTTACCATCCCCTTCCTATTCCTCCCCCTCTTCCTGTCTCCCTTTCCCTTCCTTTCATCCTATGTTTGGACAATCGCTATACCCCGATGATCTATTGTAACTGCGAATGACCAATTTAGCAGCAGAGATCCCAATTACCAAATGTTTAACCCCTGTTTTTGCGTCATGCAAACTTGTCTGTACACAAGTGAAAATTGAATAAAAATATTTAAAAAAGAAAAGAAAAATCCTTCCTGGAAATGTGTAAACAGATTGACAGTTCTAATTTAAATCATACATTTCCAGTAGGAATTACAGAGGGATGGCGCGATAGAGATTTGTAAGAAAAGATGCCCCCCCCCCCATTGCGTTAACACCAGAAATACATTATCAATGACAGGCATGTTAGGAGAGCCGACAGGTCCACTTTAACCAAGCATCTCAATATGATGATCATGAAGTTTGATAAAGAATATTGCTAAACGACTGTAAAAACAATATGTAAGTATGCACTTAGGTTTAATTGTAGAGAAGAAAGGTTGGGAGTGGAAGCCATCAGCCCTCACATCTGGTTCAGCTTTAGTGAACTGTAGCATTGCACATTTGTACATCACTTTGGGATTAATTAGTGAGAATTTTATAACTTCCTTATCTTTCAGGAAACCATGAGCATACTTTAGCCTGAGTGGGAAAAAAATACCAGGTTTTGTTATTGCTTTCTTAATAAAGAATCCTAATGTATCTATGTTATAAAGCGACAGAGGGGCTGGGCTTCTGATGTCATCTTCTAAAGCACATAAACTTTATCCGTTATTAAAACTTTAGAAGATTGAACAGAACATCTACTCAAGTAATAGTAGTGAAATATTAACATAACATATTAACAATTTATCACTAAAGAGGAGCACTGTGTTATTCCTACTACAGGGCCTGCGGGGGTGGAGCTTAAGTCCTGTCTCCTCCCCTGCAGTTTCTGAATGAGGGTGCCTTCACACATGGAGTATCACAGCGGATTTTGTGATCCGCTGTGATACTAAGTACCATTTAAGTTTATAGCACTACATTCTTAAACCAGATTTCCGTACTACTGTGAGAAAGGAGTCCAAAGCTTTGTAAAAATCTAAGATAGTGAAAAACAATAAAGCAGTCATCCTGACCTGTCTGAACCCCCCCCCCCCCCACACACACACACACATGGATGCCCTCCAGTGTCGGCTCCAGTGACAGCCTTCTAAACCGATCACTGTGCATGTGATAGGCACCTTAAAGTGACTCTGTACCTACAAACTGTCCCCCCCAAACCACTTGTACCTTAGGATAGCTGCTTTTAATCCAGCATCTGTCCTGGGGTCCGTTCGGCAGGTGATGCAGTTAATGTCATAAAAACAACTTTTAATCCTGCAGCGCTGTGTCTAACGTCCGGGGCTTACATTTGTATATGCATAAGGCTGGCACCACCTCTCCGTCCTTCCTCCCCACCCTCCTCATCATTAGGAATGATCCAGGAAAATGTACTGCTTTTTGAGCTTTGCACAGGTGTATTAACGATTCAGCCCATGTTCATTATGCACACAGGTGGGGAATAGGAAGCAATCTGCCTGGAGCATTCCTAATGATGAGGAGGATGGGGAGGAAGGACGGAGAGGGTGTGCCAGCCTAATGCATATACAAATGTAAGCCCCGGCCGTTAGACACAGCGCTACAGGATTAAAAGTTGTTTTTAGGACAATAACTGCATCACCTGCCGAATGAACCCCAGGACAGATCTTGGATTAAAAGCAGCTATCTGAAGGTACAAGTGGTTTGGGGGGTCAGATTGTGGGTACAGAGTCGCTTTAAGAACTAAACTATGTCCTCTGTGACTTGGAAGTTGCTCCTCTTCCGAATACTGTACAGAATTTTTTTTTTACACTAAGGACAAATAAGCCGGTTTCTGCCTCAATGACTTTTAGGCTAACTCTCTACCCTCCTGTTTGCTAACCATGAGAAGTACTGCATAGGACCAAGTAGGACATCTGTTTCCCACTGCTCCATGATAGCTGGTAGTATTGTCTATATTATTTCATCTATATACAGAGGTACCTTGGTTTAAGAGTAACTTGGATTAAGAGCGTTTTACAAGAAGAGCTTACAGTTTTTCAAAATTGTAACTTGGTTTAAGAGCATTGCTTTGGTATAAGAGGTCTCTGTACTGGGTGGGAGGGGGGAGGGGCATGGTTTGAACAGTGGGGTTTGTGCCGGACTGTGGGGGTAATCTCTCCATAGCTGTAATCCCTCTCTTCCCAGAGAGTGCTGCATGTATGTGCCCGCATCTGCCATGCTCATTCCTTCATGCTCCCTGCAGTCTCTTTCCGCCCTTGTGTTTCCCATCCTCCATTACTGTACAGTAACTTATAATATCACAGATTCAGCTGTGTCTAAATGTTTGTTTCATTTGTGACATTTGTGACATGTTATTCAGGGGTGTGGAACCAATTGTCTGCATTACAATTATTTCTTATGGGAAAGTTTGCTTCGCTTTAAAAGTGATGTGGATTACAAGCACAGTCCCGGAACGAATTATGCTGGTAATCCAAGGCATTACTGTATATGACAATACACAATAAATAGTCACCTATTCATGGACCAAACTGATTAGATAATTGATTAATTGATGGATATGTTATTGGCTAAAGAAAGAAAAAAGAAAAGAAAAGAAAAGAAAAGGAAAGAAAGAAAGAATACTATGGCTATATTTCCTACTCCAGCTGGATGCTACTTCTGTATTGATGTATGTAGACGATGGCCTTACAAGCAGCAGTGAGGACACTGAACACAGAGAGAAACCTTTTGATAAGTGTAATATAAGAGTACCCAGTGCCCTTATAAATAATACATCAGAGTAGTCGACATTATTTTAACCATCAAAAAGTCCTTCACATCGCAGCTTTTTACCTTTAGCTGTAATTTTAAATCAAGTGACAAAAAGAAAGATGAAATGGATGTTTCAAAGAAGCATGTGCACATTACACAAACACTTTGAAGTCTGACAGTCGGGGGAAGCAGAAGACGAGCTGCCTTGTGGCTAAGGCTCCTAATTTCCGTAAATGTTAAAATATGCACATATTAAACTGGACTGAGCCGAAGAGACAGCGCTGGAGCGAAAATAGGACACTTGCAAAACTCACCACAATGAGAACAAAACAATGGGAGGCTTTAATGCTGGAGATAAAAGACAGGGCGCCTGATCTGCTTTTCCTTCTAATCAATGTATAGTTTGGCATAGAACATCCTGTGCCCAAGACCCTGGTCTGCCCTATACCTTTACCCAGTATGGGACAAGATAAAAAATATACAAATAAAGAAATTGTTCCAGGGGTCTTAGATGCGATAAGCAAATTAATTTTGTTCCTAATTTACAAATCCAATTTTTTTTTTTTTTTTGGCAGATCTAATACAGGAGCAGGGACACCTGTAGAAGACAGGAGTCCATGCTCCTTTACATATTGAGCAATGAAGACACAATATATACCTCACTACTCAATGTGTAATGTGTACAATTGTAGATAGACTCTTAACCTTGAGGACCTATAACCCTACTACATTCCCAGCATGCCATCACAACTTGCAGCTGTAAGGACACACTAGGAGAAGTAGTTCCAGAGGCCCTAAGAGACTGCAGAGTCATGGAGTATGATAATAATAGTAATTTTTATAATAATAATTCTTATTTATATAGCACCAACAGATTCCACAGCACTTTACAATTCTGGGGGTACATACATAGACAAAAAATAGACATCACAGAGATCTACATATAATTATCCATACATGAGGAGTGAGGTCCCTGCTCGCATGCATGAGCTTACATACTATCAGGAGGGGGTTATACTATCAGGTGGGGGTTATACTATCAGGAGGGGGTTTGATGCTGCTGGTATTACACACTCACCCCATTTACAAGCTTGTGCAGCAGATGAGCTTGTGGCTCAAAAAAACTGGGGTTCTACTGTTGCTGGTATGGGTCACGGTCTGAGCTCCACTCTTCACAGCTGTCTCTAAGGTTGCAGGGCACAGAGGCAGGAAGTTTTCAGTCTTTGTCCATGGAGCCTGAGAAAGTACAGGATCTCTATTATAATCAGGTGAGGCCAGCAACCTGTATGAGGAGCAGGGACTCCTATCTTTAACAGGAGTCCTTGCTCCTGTAATCTGCATCCATGGAATCCTATTCCTTTGGCTGTTTAGATATTGTTATCTCTCCCATCTGACCACCACTCTCCCCATATGCAGGAACATTAGACGTGGCCGAGCATCCCTGTGCTTTCTGTGGGGAGCTGCAGTTTTTTTGCTGGACAAAGGGGGTGGGCGGTAATTTTCCAACATGTACCGCTATCTCCACCAATATCATCTGTCGGTAATCAGGAGAGTCCCGTATACTGACAGAAGAACCCACAGAGAGAAGTAAGCATGGCCGGCAAAGGTAAGCGGTGTATAGGGACCGTTAGAGATAGGGAAATCTCAATAAGGCTTAGTAGTTAGTATTGTCGTCTTTTAGTGTTGATTTCCTGGGTCTGATACTGACATTAAGATGCATCTACAGAGTTTATATGTTCTTCCCATGTTTGTGTTGTTTACTTGCATTGCTGGGTTATTTTGTTTTAAATTGTGAGATCTTATGCCCGCCACCGATAACAGATGACACTCTCTGTACACAGAAAAAAAGACAAATTAGGTCAGCTCTCCTAGAACACCATCCACACTAGGCAGGAGCGCCTAGTGCAGGGGTGGGGAACCTTTTCCATGTCGAGGGCCGGTCGGGCATTAATAAAATCATTCGAGGGCCGCATAACGTGCGCGGCAGTTAGTAGCGGGGGTTTGCAGCACCCAGGACAAGGCAAAGTATTGTTCCCCTAGTGCCCCTGCTATTGTAGTTAACCCCCAGTGATGCCCCTTGTAGTCTAGTTAACCCCCAAGTCATGTCCCTGGTAGCCTAGTTAACCCCCATCAGGCATGTCCCTGGTAGCCTAGTTATTCCCCCCCCATCAGTCATGTCTCTGGTAGCCTAGTTGTCCCCCCCATCAGTCATGTCCCTGGTAGCCTAGTTGTCCCCCCCCATCAGTCATGTCCCTGGTAGCCTAGTTATTCCCCCCCCCCATCAGTCATGTCCCTGGTAGCCTAGTTATTCCCCCCCCCCCCCATCAGTCATGTCTCTGGTAGCCTAGTTGTCTCCCCCATCAATCATGTCCCTGGTGGCCTAGTTATCCCCCCATCAGTCATGTCCCTGGTAGCCTAGTTGTCCCCCCCATCAGTCATGTCCCTGGTAGCCTAGTTGTCCCCCCCCCCATCAGTCATGTCTCTGGTAGCCTAGTTGTCCCCCCCATCAGTCATGTTCCTGGTAGCCTAGTTGTCCCCCCCATCAGTCATGTCCCTGGTGGCCTAGTTGTCCCCCCCCCCCCATCAGTTATGTCCCTGGTAGCCTAGTTATTCCCCCCCCCCATCAGTCATGTCTCTGGTAGCCTAGTTATTCCCCCCCCCATCAGTCATGTCTCTGGTAGCCTAGTTATTCCCCCCCCCCCCATCAGGCATGTCCCTGGTAGCCTAGTTATTCCCCCCCCATCAGTCATGTCTCTGGTAGCCTAGTTATTCCCCCCCCCATCAGTCATGTCCCTTGTAGCCTAGTTGCCCCCCCCCCATCAGTCATGTCCCTGGTAGTCTAGTTGCCCCCCCCCATCAGTCATGTCCCTGGTAGCCTAGTTGTCCCCCCATCAGTCATGTCCCTGGTAGCCTAGTTGTCCCCCCATCAGTCATGTCCCTGGTAGCCTAGTTGTCCCCCCCCCATCAGTCATGTCCCTGGGATCCTAGTTAACCCCCAAATAAAAAAATAAACATCCCACTCACCTTACCTCCGCTCCCACGCAGTCCAGGTCCTCTTCTCTCCCAGGTCCTCTGTGCCGGTCTTCTCCTGCAGGCGGCGCGCGATGAAATGACGTCATCGCGTGCGGCCCGCAGGAGACTAAAAAAACGCGCCGCTCTGCTGGGGAAGGAGCCGGCACAAACAGCATCCTCCGGTGTCCGCCAGCTGTCACAGACACCGGAGAATGCGGTGTATGCCCGCTTCTTCCCCAGCAGAGCGGCGAGCATCACAGGGGAGCTGCGGGCCGCGAGCCGCATCGGGAGGTCTCAGGGGCCGGATGCGGCCCGCGGGCCGGAGGTTCCCCACCCCTGGCCTAGTGGCTGAAATTGTAAACACAAAAACACAGAAAAATGCAACAGCTCGCCGCAATGGCAAGATGTAGACCCACTACAGACATGAAAATAGTTAAAAGCCTCCCAACTGCAAAAAAAAATTCCCACAAAAATAATGAGGCTTTTGGTTACCATTTGCAAACAGTGTAAACCACCCCACCACGATAAGGTAGCCTCATGCTCGGGGCAGACCCTACACTGTACTATGGCCTCTCCATGGCGTACAATATATGCTCTGGGCATGCAAGATCCATCTTATACCTGCAAAAATAATTGCACCACCTGGGTGGGATGGGTGGAGTGCACAACCAAGTAACACAAAACACAGAAAAATATACGCTATGGAGAGGCCATAGTACAGTGTAGGGTCTGCCCCGAGCATGAGGCTACCTTATCGTAGTGGGGTGGTTTACACTGTTTGCAAATGGTAACCAAAAGCCTCATTATTTTTGTGGGAATTTTTTTGGCAGTTGGGGGGGGGGGGGGGGGTGCTTTTAACTATTTTCATGTCTGTTGTGGGTCTACATCTTGCCATTGCGGTGAGCTGTTGCATTTTTGCACTTTTCTGTGTTTTTGTGTTTACAATTTCAGCCATAGCAACGCGCTCCTGCCTAGTGTGAATGGTGTTCTAGGAGAGTTGACCTAATTTGTCTTTTTTTCTGTGTCCAGATGAGGGGAGTGGCTGCCTCTACTTGGTCGTGCACTCCACCCATCCCACCCAGGTGGTGCAGTTATTTTTGCAGGTATAAGACGGATCTTGCATGCCCAGAGCATAGGTTTATTGTACGCCATGGAGAGACCATAGTACAGTGTAGGGTCCGCCCCGAGCATGAGGCTACCTTATCGTTGTGGGGTGGTTTACACTGTTTGCAAATGGTAACCAAAAGCTTTTAACTATTTTCATGTCTGTAGTGGGTCTACATCTTGCCATTGCGGTGAGCTGTTGCATTTTTCTGTGTTTTTGTGTTTACAATCTCTGTACACAGATATGGTATATACCATAGTAGTTATATAAATGAATAACATAAATAATAAGTAGTTACCTACAAATGGACCAAACTGATTAGATAATTGATTCATGTAATTCTGTCAGTTTTTGATAAATTGACAATAAATCTTTTAGATCCAGTTAATTTCTTATGTTACTAAAAAAAAGAGAATCTACCAGTCGGTTCAATGTCCGTCCTCCATAAACTGAACACAAGAGTCCAAGTTTTTGGAGAACAGATTCTGCCTGAACTAGTATGAACTTATGCAGATGCGTCTCCACACTGACTTCTATTTCCTTTCCATCAAAGTGAATGCTAAAACGTCAAGGCAGATACTGATGTGACCCGAGGCTTTCAGCTACATCCACCAGATGGAGTCTTGGAAGGGCAACGATTTTATTACTATAAGAAGTCCTGGAGTCATAGTCTATCATGAATATAGATAGTGTTAGTGTAGCTCTATAGGAATTCACTTTGAAGAGTTAACGTTTAACTTTTCAGTTAGAGATACTTAATGGAACCAGTGTCCTGCCCAGCAGAAGAGTAACTGGTAAGAAAAGTAGGGGGCAAGAAAAGGACTCCCACCGAGATGAAGACAGAAGCCCAATGAGTATACTGTCACCTTTTCTAGTGTAGGAGGAGTCTCTGTGATGGATGGGGGGGGGGGTACTTTGTAAAAGGATGGTCATCAACTTTGTTAAAGTCAATTACATCAACCATTGCCCAAAAGTTTGTCAGCGCAGAACACAAAACAATGTTGTAGTAGCCCAAGAGGATAGGATAGGATTTGGTAGGTCCGGACACAATAATAGGCTCCAAAAGCCCAGCAGAAGATAAGCCTATTTTAAGGTGACCCTTGGAGCCAGTTTCTTACCCTTCCTTATGGAGTGATTAGTAAAAAAAAAGCATACTTTAGCTCTTAAAGGGGTTATCCAGTGCTACAAATGGCCACTCTTCCCCCTCTCTTGTCTCCAGTTTGGGTGGGGTTTCAAACTCAGTTCCATTGAAGTAAATGGAGCTTAATTGCAAACCACACCTAAACTGGAGACAAGAGAGGGGAAAAGTGGCCATGTTTTTGTAGCGCTGGATAACCCCTTTAAGAGCTAAAGTATGCTTTTTTTTTTACTAATCACTCCATAAGGAACAGTAAGAAACTGGCTCAAAGGGTCACCTCCCCCGCATACTGGCGCATATACTTACCAATGATGACCGGTTTCCAAAGACACAACTTCAGTTAACTCCTGCGGCACTGTTGAAATCCCACGGGCCCATGTGACCTCTTCGCCAACTGCATCTTTATGAGAGCGCTCTCATAGAGATGCATCATAGACCCTTACTTCCAGCCTTCATTAGACCTGGAGAAAAAAGAGGGGTCAGAAGAGCCATGACAGCACCGCCAGCTGGATTTGAATGGCGTGTAGGACCGTAATGAAGCTGCGCCACAGTATACGGATCACCATTGGTAAGTATATGCGCCAGTGTGCAGTGGAAGGACGGATAAGGAAGATGTGGACTGTTTCTTTACGAATGATCAAGGCTATGTTTACATTACGTGAAGGACCGGCCAATCTCTGCCCAGATCATCCCGGCCGGTACTTAAGTACCGTCTGGATGATCTTTCCGGCCACAGGCTTCTGATGCGGGCACATCAGCGCGTGCCCGCATCAGAACTTCCCATAGCACACAATGAAGCGAGCGGCTGGAGCCGCTCGCTTCATTGTTTGAACTGACAAGGTTTCCTACGGCCGCAATTCATTGAATTGCGGCCACAGAAAACTGTCATGTCAGTTATTTGTGGCGCCGCATGGGATCCCGGTCGGAGCGTATCTGATGTGTATATGCTCCGGACGGGATCCCATAAAACAACAGGCAGTGTTCACAGGTGTACAAAGTACGGCCGTTGTTGCTTTTCCAGAGCTGTGTGGGCTGTGGCTGCTGGAGAGGATGATGGCAGGGGGATGCTTAGTGTCCCTCCAGTGACCTGTGTCCCTCAGTGTCCCCCTGCCATCATCCTCTCCAGCAGCCACAGCCCGCACAGCTCTGGGAGTCAGGTTGTGACATCACCATATTATCCAGGAAGTGACATCACCATGTTATCCAGGAAGTGACATCACCATGTTATCCAGGAAGTGAAGCCTTGATGCAGTAGTAGGTGCAGGGAAAAAAGCCCTTTATAAGCATTTCCCGTAATCAGTGTATATTGGTGACTTGTATAACTTTTGGGGGGCAATACAATACTTTAATAAAAATTTTCTCTGGACTTTAACGATCCAGCCCATGTGCCGTGCTGACACAGGTGATGAATAGTGAAAATCTGTCTCGAGCATTCCTAATGATGAAGAGGGTGGGGAGGAGGGACAGAGGTGTGGTGTAAAGTTAGGGCACAGATATTCTAGGTCATGGCCATTGGGCACGGGGCTGCCAGTTTAAAAGTTGTTTTTTAGGACAATAACTGCATCACCTGCCCAACGGACCCTGGATCTTTGCATACTATTTGATCTGAAGGGCCAGTTATTATCCAGGAGCTTTGCTGTAAACACTTCTGCAGCCGGTAATCGGCCTGTGTAAAAGTGACAGCGATCAGCCGAGGAACCCAATCCCCAGCTGATCTGCTCCTCAGCTTATCGGGTCTTTAGAGCAGGCTTTAGATTTTACTGTTGTCAGTCGCACATCTTCCTGTGTAATGTGTAATGATAAAAGGACACTGACAGGGTGGATATGTATGTTCAGTTTTCAGATCACAAGTAGCAGTGTATACTTATCACCCACGCTGCTTGTGTTCCGGCATCTCTAGCTCTCCTGTCATTGTCTGCTACTGGAAATTCAGGCCCCATCTCCTCCAGAATTATTGACAGGTGACAGAGGCGGGGCCTGAAGATGCAGTCGGATCACATGCAGTGCAGATGGTAAGTATACAGTACACTAATCAATCAGATTACACAACCAATCAGATTACACCTTTCATTCCTCACAGACTCTGTGGTAGATAAATCTCCCCCATGATGTGTTCCTGCAGTATCAAAAAAAAATTTTTTCTATAAGAGATGAGGCTGGAGGCCTGACCTGTGACTTCCTTACTGGTATACAAGTGTAAATCCGCATCTAGGTGGAGAACCTCTTTAAACATTTATCAGGCATCCGGGGACACATTTATCATTGTACGGTGCACTGATATTTAGTGGGAAAAAGTTTTGGACTGAATTTTTTTTTTTTTAAAGATTTTTACAGTCATAAGGAAATCTTGCTCAATCCTGAGGACATGTGGTGCTGCGAAACAGCTGTCCATGTCCTGCAGTGCACGATGAGCAAACTTATTGCTGCTGGCAGCTCCTTGCTGTATATTAGTCACTGCTGGATAAAATCCTCTGGACACGTCTGGCTAGTGGTGACTGGAAGCAAGCGCCAGTGATTTATTACACAACATTAAAAATATTTTCTAAAGTGGCGTCCTGCAGGTAGAGGTTTTTTCCTTCTTGCAACATAAAATTATACGCTAGATCCGATGCAGGATTGGAAGGGGGGATAGGACCAGACTGTAAATGTATACAGGATGTACGCTTTGAAGTTCAGTTTTACATGCAAAATGGCTAAAAAAAAATATTTAGAATATATTTATATCTCACTGTGCCATGCAGACGCAAAAAAGTTCAAGTATGAATAAAAGATGAAAAAAAAAGTAATTTTTAGACAAAACAGCCACATTCAATTTAATAAAGGAATGTGTATTAAGCTTGAACAAAAAAAAAACCATGTAATATCTGATCTATCATAGTGTTATTTCTTTGCTCTTTAATCTCATGCACCCTCCTGCAACTTTAATTCTTTTAAGAGGTACTCCAGAGGAAAAAACTGGTGTCAGGAAGTTATGAAGGTTTGTAAATTACTTCTATTTGAAAAATCGCCAGTCATCCAGTACTTATCAGCTACTGTATGCCCTGAAGTTCTGTATTCTTACCAGCCTAAAGGAATGCTCTCTGCTGCCACCTCTGTCCATGTCAGGAACTGTCCAGAGCAGTAAAGGATTTCTATGGGCATTTGCTACTGTTCTGGACAGTTCCTGACATGGACAGAGGTGGCAGCAGAGAGCACAGTGTCAGACAGGACAGAATACACCACTTCCTGCAGGGCATACAGCAGCTGATAAGTACTGGAACACTTGAGACAGGTGTCCAAAGCTCAAGAGTGGGCCCCACTTTAGAGGTTTCCCATTGGCACCATATAATGCTAAATTATGCTATATGTTATATATTTATGCTATATATATATATACATATATATATATATATATATATATATATATATATCTCCATATCTATCAATCTAAATCTATAGATAGATAGATATAATATAGCACTTTCAAGAAGGTCTTTTTAGGTAGAACGTGTTGTTCGTATACATCTTTGTGGAAACACTTAGAATCTATCCGTATACACAATGTATAATGACCAGCTGTGGCGCCTTCTAATATGTTCTAGTGAGTCAGGTAATTCTTTACATTCACTTCAGTAAAACGCACTGAGTTTTACGAGTGCGCCTCATAAATTTCAGCGGAGTGTGACAAGCCAGATACCTCCTCAGATCAGGCAAATATTTGTACAGAACATCTCCCATGCTCCCGGAGCTATGAAATTAATTCTCAAGGCAAAGATTGTGAGAATGACTCAGGACACCGAGATGAAGAAAGTGAGTCCTTACTAGTTTAGTTTTTATGTTTTCCCATTGAGTAATAAAATCTCATGTTTCAAATCCAAATCCTTTTGGCAGATGCTGACAGGGGTGGTGCATTAATTATCATCTGTACAAAGAACCTTCTCATTGTTTCCTTCTAAATATCTTAAAGGTAAGGTAATATCTGTAGAAATGTTGTGAATATATATATATATTTATATATATATATATATATGTTACAGTTTTCTCACAGCAGACTAACTTTCTTCTGTGCGTTTGTGAGCTTTGCTGTACAGACTGGGACAAAATAAGCACAGTCATCTCATTATCAATTAGGCTGGTTTCACACTGCCTAAAGGGGAACTCCAGGTAGAGGTTAAAAAAAAAAGAAACTTCTGCAGAAGCATATAGCATTATTACCTATCTATCCCAGTTTTGAAACTACAAAAATCCATTTGTTTGGGGGGGGGGGTCTGTATTGTGTTTCTTTCCTTCCTGGTTGAGCAGTTCCCAGAATGCAATGCTTTCCCTCAGCTGATCATCACAGTCCCCCACCCATCACAATCAGTGAAATCAGTGCAGCACCTGATTCTGGCCGGTCAGGGATGGTGAATCACTCAGGGGATTGGGGGATCCATCCAAGCCTCCTGTGACATCACGCCCTGCCCCCTGTCTGCATCATCAGCCTGATCTCAGCAAACACACAATGTGAGACAGAGGCATGGAAGATTTGTCTCCTAAGAGGGGAGAGCAGAGGGAGCAGGAGACAATGTGAATTGGCACAGAGGCCATTTTTGGCAGAACCGCACAGATACGGTAATACATTATATAGACACATCTATATAACTTTTAATGCACTTTTAAAGGGGTAGTGCGGCGCTAAGAAATTATTCACAAAATAACACACATTACAAAGTTATACAACTTTGTAATGTATGTTATGTATGTGAATGTTCCCCGCCCGTGGACCCGGAAGTGTAGTGCATTATACATACCTGATACATGTCGACCCCCGTCCGCCGTCTTCTGACAGTGATGTAATCTTCGGGAGGCCGGCCTACCCATTCCTGCCGTCCCTCATGCCGGCCCCCCTTTGCCGCGTCATAACTGTGCTCAGCCGCGATTGGCTGAGCATAACTGAGCTCCCATTTAGGTAAATAGAGCCTGTGCCGCAGTAACCGCTACAGATGATGAAAATGTTTCAAATGTTTTTTGTGCGGTCGCCATCTTTTCAAACTTGATCTGAACTTTGCAAAAAGTTTGATTCGGTAGCAAACCAATTTTTTTGTACAAAGTTTAGAGCGAATCTGGATATGAAGCAAAGGCTTCCTGCTCTATACATCATTTATACCCAGGTGCTGTGAACAACTGATCATTGGGGGTCTCAGGTGTTGTCACCCCACATATCATTCTATGAAAAAAAAAAAACTTTAATAGTCATATCAAAATACAGGTACAGAAGTATTGACTAGAGAATACTGCCCCCAACCCCCATTCCATCAAATGTAGTATGGCACTGCCCATTAGGTACAGTCAAAATTCTGTATATAGTCTGTAACAATATAGGACATCTCTAGTGCTCCCACTTTGGAGGACTCAAACTGTCGATGTATTACAGAACATGGCCGGCTGACATGTAATACTACTTGTCGCCTGTAGTGGCCACTGCAGAGAAATGCATGACTCAGACAATGCTCCCTGATCAGATGGAACCCTCTGATCAGCTGATTCCTAAATGGCTTATCTTTATCTATGAATTTCTCTAAAATTTCTCTCCAAATGAACTATTTTTAGAAGAAGAAAATGGAGATTTATCAATAGAATTTACAGAATCTTGACCTGACGCATTCTAGAGGGATTAGTCTGAGGTGTCAAGCACAGACATAAACTGTCAGTGAATTATGAGGATGCGTTCAGACCATTGCCCCCAGCAAGTCTATGACACGAAACATGTCTATTTGAACCCGGCTTCCATCTGACATACAATCAAAGAGAAGTGCTTCTGCTCAGGCTATTTAATAGTATGAGATCTGGAAGCAATCACTGTGGTAGCACCGCTGACATCATTAGCAGTTGCAAACATTAGATTGTCGCAATTTCCCTCTAATTCTGTTTACACTGCTATTTGTGCTGCCAACAATTTGCGGAGAATGACATGATACGCGGCGTTCACATGACAGATCAAAACGGCCAACAGATAGTTTCTCCAAGATAATGTGAATAAATGATTCCTCGGCCCCTGGGATAACAGTAAATTGTCCGTACTCATAAATAATGCAAATTCCTCCTAGCTAATAACGTATGGCTGCACCATAAATCCAGCCACCGCCACAGGGGGGGGAGAACAGGCATTCATTGGATCTCAGGGAAATCACAGGGTGGGACATTGGAAAATGACATATGTACAAGTTAAGTTTTTGTGTTAAACTTTTTTTTTTTAAAGAATTTTTGACAATTGAAAAAAAATATCTTTTCAAATATAACATTCACTATCTATATTATAAAATAATCCTGAAGTATTGCACTATTCATAATAATAATAATAATAATAATAAAAATATTCATTATGACTATTAGGCTTAACACTAAGCTGAGACTTCCTGTTCTGTCTGTGATAATAAGGAGGAGGCTGCTTGAAAGTGTTCTGTACAGCATTGCAGCAACATGTCACACCAGA
Source organism: Dendropsophus ebraccatus (assembly GCF_027789765.1). NCBI lineage: Eukaryota > Metazoa > Chordata > Amphibia > Anura > Hylidae > Dendropsophus > Dendropsophus ebraccatus. The sequence goes on along the minus strand of NC_091468.1, from coordinate 15,587,681 downwards.
AGATAGCAAACACAATAGGTGATCTTTAAAGGACAACTCCGGCGTCAGGAAAAAAAAAACACTAACAGATTCAGATGCTATACTCACCATCCCTCCTGAGTCGATCCCCACGTCTTTAGATCTTCTTTACTTCCGGGTTCCCATGGCATGAATGAGAGCAAAAAGGCTGCCGATGTGCATGCGCACTGGCAGCCTTTTCATTGGCTGGATCGCATCACATGACTTCCAGCTGGCTCAGCTCTGATTGGCTGAGCAAGCTGGAAGCCATGTGATGCATTCTAGCCAATGAAAAGACTGCTGGTGCGCACCCGCATCGACAGCCTATTCGCTCCCATTTATTCAAAAGGAAGAAGCTGAGGAAGAGGAAGACAGGGTCGACGGTAAATGTGTATAATTATTTTTACTTCTGGGGGGAAAGGGGGGGGGGGAAGAGGCAGAACGAGTCCAGGCTGATGACTAACACAGATTACAAAGTTGTATAACTATGTAATGTGTGTTAGTTAAGGGGGAAATGGTCCTTTCAGACAAACCAGCCATGCTTTTACACTGTGTGAGATATTTAGCGGCTTCATGCAGCTATGGAGACTGACAGCCTGGATACACATATATCTGTGCTGTCAGTTTCCATATCACAAAGCAGTACATACTTACTGCTGCTGCCGTAATCCGGCATCCTGTTCCTCCCACTCTCCTGCCCAGCAGATGTGTCTCCAGGCCCCACCTTCTCCAGAATGATAGACAGCTGGAGGTGGCAGGGCCTGAAGATATAGTGGCTGGTCGGGAAAGCTATAGAATAAGATGCCAGATCACAACAACAGCAGCTGTAAGTATGCACTGCTGTGTGATTTGGAAACTGAAATGACGGATATATCTATACCCATATTTATAGGACATTGACTAGTTGACATGCCAGGGGATGAAACTAACATAGGTAGGTGAAAACAGAAAAAAAATCCCTGAGGAATGGGCACAAAAAGCAGGAGCCTTAGGCTACATTTACATGTTCCTTAAACTTAAGTTATCAGTAAATTATACATTCGTAGAATATACAACTGTGGTGTCACACCACAGGTGTTTTTCTCCCTCTTGTGCACCTGTCCAAAACCCTTTTCTCTCAGGTTAAAGTGGTGATGAGGTATTATAAGGTTTCACCACTAGGTGTCAGTATTTTCTATGTCTTTATTTATATGCACAGCTGAAGTCAGTATTGGGTTAATGTTTTATGTGTGCCATGTATTTGTTACTGACCAATGGGAGGTGCTCTTCACTTCTGACCTATCTCTTTTTTTCTTTCTCCTGCACACACTCATCCCTACCACTCACAGGTAGGCATACAGAAGCCCCTGTAGGAGGAGTCACTGGTGGAGGAGGTTCAGTCTTATCAAGATTCTCAGAGAGGAAAGACACAAAAACCCCCATTCCTGCAGTAGTTAAGCCAGGGTCTGGCTGATGCCAGGAACCCTGTCAGGGACAATGAGTGCAGTCTAGTCTAGACACAACAGTGTACAGATGCAGTTAGAGACCAACCTGTTTTCTACTACTACCACTTTATCTACTATGCAGTGATAAGCACTTTAAAGGGAGAGGTCACCAAGGAACACCCTGACCCACGCCGAGAACACATCTACACAGAGCAGGGTAGTATCCTGAAACAAGCAGAACTAGCCTCGTTAGGACAAAGCAGCCGGTACTGAAGGCCTATGTATCCTATTACGCAGCGCAGATAACTGGGGCATCCTGGACACTTAGTTACACTCAGATAACCAGGCTGGGGCTTGTATTACCCTACTGGGACGGGTACGACGATACCAGGGGGCAGAAGGTGGTCAGACCAAAGTCTATACACAAATACAAGTAAACACTTTATTACAAAGATTTTTCCAGGTTCCAGCAGAGTACATTTCTACACTGGGTTGGGGCTCATCTGGCCAAATCCTCTCCTCTACTCTTCGAGCACCGCTACAACTACCTCTCTTTCTCTTACTTCTTCTCAAGCATAAAAGATTAAGCCCTAAAGTCTGTGTAAAGATTTATCTGTTTTTTGAAACGTGTACTGTTTTCCTGAGAAGCTTGACAGTAAAGCTGTTTATTTTTTATACTACCAGGACTTCTTCTATATGCACCGGCACCTATACACACAGCACCGTACACCTTGGGTTATTTTACCCCTTTCTGTGGGTGATGGTACCGACAGTCTGGGTGGGTCAGTTGCCACTCAGGATTGCCGTGATGAGAGTCCAAGGGACCCACTACAACCCGGCAGGTTACCGACAATACTGCCAGTAATACTACTGTACAAGCAGGTACCAACATTACACCTGTGTGCTGGACAAGCACTGGCGTCACCACACTAACACCTTCAGCTGAGCTGACACAACCACTAGTAATAACATCACTTGGTGGCACTCCACACAACGCTGATTCTATATCGGCAATTTTTCTCTCTCTATGTTCTGTGTTTTATGGATCCGGAAAAATTACTGACAAACTCTAGTATGGCCCGTAACTGCAGCACAAATATTAAGACTTTTCTTTTATTGTACTCTTTTTCTCACATTAGATTGTGCGCCTGCAGGTATTACGTTTGCATCAACCACCGGTAACGAAGAACCACTTGGTTTGTTATGTTACTTTTGTGTGGTCGGTAACCTGCCCCAGGCATGGACTGCTTCATCTGATGAAACTGTCAACACCTCTTTGGACCTTGTCTGTTGACCCCGTCCCCCTGATGAATTGTTTGGCTACTATCTGGATGGCCTCATTGGATTGATGCATCTGTTCACCCTTTTCTTGACCTCTTAATTTACTTCCCCAATCCCTGTTTACTTAAAGGGGTTATCCAGTGCTACAAAAACATGGCCACTTGTTTCCAGAGACAACACGACTCTTGTCTCCAGTTAAGGTGTGGTTTGTAATCAAGCTCCATTCACTTCAATGGAACTAATTGGCAAACCCCACCCAAACTGGAGACAAGAGCGGTGCTGTCTCTGGAAGAAAGTGGCCATGTTTTTTGGATAACCCCTTTAATCTCATTGGCAACCTCTACTTCCTCTCCATGTTCTACCTACTTACTGCTACAAATCATATGAAGGTGACTTCCCCATGAGGCGTTTTAGTGTTGCTGTTTTCTGCACTGCTACACTAAGGGTGATATGTTTAGAGGGGTTATCCAGTGCTACAAAAACATGGCCACTTTTTCCCCTCTTTTATCTCCAGATTGGGTGTGGTTTGAGACTCAGTTCCATTGAAGTAAATGGAGCTTAAATGCAAACCACACCTGAACTGGAGACAAGAGTTGGGGAAAAGTGGCCATGTTTTTGTAGCGCTGGACAACCCCTTTAACTATGGTCTGGACATAAATTTACTATATAGTGTATAGTCTCTATAATTTATATTTTCAAAAATAAAGTAGAACTCAAACAGCACTATACATGCACTTAGCTTTGTAATTTACTTCTATTAAAAAATCTCCAGTCTTCCAGTACTTATCAGCTGCTGTATGTCCTGGAGGAAGTGGTGTATTCTTTCCAGTCTGGAGAGCAGTAGAGGTTTTCTATGAGGATTTGCTCCTGCTCTGGACAGTTCCTGACATGGACAGAGGTGGCAGCAGAGAGCACTGTGTCAGACTGGAAAGAATACACCACTAGAATGGCCCTGCAACCCCAACGTCAGAGGACTAAACCCCAAGGGCTCCCCCTAAAACCCAGCAGGCGCCAGCGGTGGAGAAAGCTGCCATCAAGCAACACAGGTGGGAAAAAGGTCTTACTGCTCACCATTGCTCCTACAAGTAGAATAGGAGGTACTTGCCATGTGAGTACAGATGCTTCCTGCTAATTGGGGTCACATGGGTCTTACAAGGAGGAGTGCTACCCATTCAGAAAATGGAGAAATAAAATATGGACAAAAAGCGCATGGTACATGAGGCAGGTGCCTGCACGGTTTAGGGGGGCCTTTGGGGTTTGGTCTTGTGACATTGGGGTTGCAGGGCCATTCTGTGGTCCCCCTTCCCTGCTTGCGCACGCTTTGCGGGGTTTGCGTCCAGTGACCGGCACAGTGTTGTTTGGTTAGGGACTCATGTGTATCAGAGCACGTGGTACATGAGGCAATATGGTTTGATCAAATTATATACTAACTTCTGATGTTGGTTTTTATTGTAGCTGAACAAGCTTTTGTGTCAACCATGGGTGTGATGTGCAGCCATTTCTGTCCTTTAGGCCTGTGCATATAACCTGAGGATAAGGGTGGTGCTGTTTTGCAAAACAGTTATCTTATTTTTTTTCAATACTGGATAACCCATTTTGTTATATTAACCCTTCAGAGTGGTGACATGGTTATGTTAAAGCTCTCACTGCTGTTATTGTGCCCCCTCCATTATACAGTTATTCCCCTATCTCTACACTTAAAGGGATGGGACTTTAGCATGTACACAGTTATTCCCCTAACTCTACACTTAAAGGGATGGGACTTTAGCATGTACACACCCACTGACTTCCTTTCCCTTACTTCTCTGACCAATAACAGCATAGCACTTACTGATCTCTGCTATACCATGACAGTGCTTGTGAAAGTGCACTGAACATGCTGGCACTGTGCTGGAACGATGATTTAAAAAGTCCAAAAGGCATGGAGTGGGAGAAGAGGTTATTGATGCACTCTTTTTGCAAGATGCTGTGTAAAGAAACTGCAGCAGGACAGCAAAGAAGGGGTTACACCAACAAGCTAAAGGGGGGGATTACACTGTAGCATTGTGAACATATAGCAGTATGCACACTAGTATTTACACAAAGGACAGCTTTCCCCAGCTTTATGTGTAATGAGAGAAAAGCCTTGATTAACCTTTCAGGAGCAATGTGGATCATCTTGGATAGACTGTCCCAGCTTGCAGGTACATATTCAAGGCTTTCTCTCTAGCATAGTGTTTGTGATTTTACTGGCCGAAAAATACCACTTGTTACTTTTTTCTGCAAAGGAGACCCCCAAAAGGAACGTTTGACACCAATGTTAGAGGGGTTTCTTTAAATCAACTGGTTTCAGAAAGTTATTGTCATGATCGTGTCTGAAAAGACATCAGTGCCAACCTCTGCGGTGAAGATCCGACCGCTGCGCTTTTGACCTTTTGGTTACAAACCCACTTGGCGGGTCTGCAGCGAGTCTCCATGCTGCGTTTTTGCAGCGAGACTCGCTGCAGATCCCGACCCTATGCTTTTAATGGCAGACAAACACAGAGTTTGTCTGCAGCCCACCCCATTAACCCCCCCGGCCGCCGGAGCTGATACTTTACCTGATCCCGGCTCCGGCGGTTCCCGATGTCTTCAGCAAGCCGGAGCGGGAACCAGGTGAAGTATATGCTCCAGCCAGCCGCCCGCAGCCCCGGTCGCCCGATCGCCCCCCCGCAGCCCCGGCCGCCCGATCGCCCCCCCGCAGCACCGATCGCACGCCCCCCCCGCAGCCCCGGCCGCCCGATCGCCCCCCCCGCAGCCCCGGCCGCCCGATCGCCCCCCCCCCCCCCCGCAGCCCCGGCCGCCCGATCGCCCCCCCGCAGCACCGATCGCACGCCCCCCCGCAGCACCGATCGCTTACACGCCCCCTGCAGCCCCGGCCGCTCGATCGGGGGGGCGTGCGATCGGTGCTGCGGGGGGGCGTGCGATCGGTGCTGCGGGGGGGGGGGAGGGCGATCGGGCGGGGGGGCGATCGGGCGGCCGGGGCTGCGGGGGGCGATCGGGTGGCCGGGGCTGCGGGTGGCGGCCGGGGCTGCGGGGGGGCGATCGGGCGGCCGGGGCTGCGGGGGGGGCGATCGGGCGGCCGGGGCTGCGGGCGGCTGGCTGGAGCATATACTTCACCTGGTCCCCGCTCCGGCTTGCTGAAGACATCGGGGGGTTAATGGGGAGGGCTGCAGACAAACTCGCAGCAGGGATGTACATCCCTGCTGCGTGTTTGTCTGCCATTAAAAGCATAGGGCCGGGATCTGCAGCGAGTCTCGCTGCAAAAACGCAGCATGGAGACTCGCTGCTGACCCGTCAAGTGGGTTTGTAACCTTAGTCCGTTCCTGGTTTTATTATGTTCTTTGTTTATGACTTCAGTGATCCGGTCCATGTTTTCTTAGTTCTCCCTGCACTTTCTTGCTGTGGCTCACTCACTAATTGTCTCTGCTGTGTTCTGATTGACAGCTGACCTAGCCAGTTATCTGCCAGCACCTAGGTTCCTGTTCACTATAAATCCCAGCCCTTGGTGTTCATTAATTGCCTGTAGTAGAACCTTGTGCCTTGAACTAGCGGTCTCCTGACTTGTTTGCTGTTGTTTATCTCGACCTTTTGGATCTCGTACCCTGACTTTACTTCCTGGATTCTGATTTTGTACCTTGCTCCCCATGTTTTGCTGACCTGATATTCTGACCATTCTCTATTGTGTTTGTTTGTCTTGTATTGTTCTGTGTTACACTTATTTTAGTGTAAGGCTTTGTCGACCAGTTGTCCGCAGTAATATTAGTACTGTCTGAGGCAAGTAGGTAGGGACAGCTGGGCGGGTGCGAGTTCTAGGGCTGCACTTGTCCACGTGTCTTTCCAGTACCCTACCTGACAGTTATATAGATTTTTAATTTACTTCTATTTCTCAAGCCTTCCCATAAGCTGCTGCATGTCCTGCAGGAAATGTTTTTTTTTTCTTTTCAGTCTGACACAGGGGTCTCTGCTGACATCTCTGTCCATGTCAAGAACTGTCCAGAGCAGGAATGGTTTTCTGTTTCAATCTTTTTATTAAATCTTTCATAGGTTTTCTATGGGGATTTGCTGCTGCTCTGGACAATTCCTGACGTGAACAGAGGTGGCAGCAGAGAGCACTGTGTCAGACTGCCTCATCCTAACATACAATGAACAGCAGATTGAGGAGAAGTGAGACACCTAGTGGCCAAGACTTTAAAATTGTTTCTCTGGGGTAAGGAGGAGTCATTCTTAGTAGAGATGAGCGAACCTCGAGCATGTATGAGTCGATCCGAACCCGAACGATCAGTATTTGATTAGCGGTGGCTGCTGAACTTGGATAAAGCTCTAAGGTTGTCTGGAAAACATGGATACAGCCAATGACTATATCCATGATTTCCACATAGCCTTAGGGCTTTATCCAACTTCAGCAGCCACCGCTAATCAAATGCCGAAAGTTCGGGTTCGGATGGACTCCAGCATGCTCCAGGTTCGCCTATCTCTAATTCTTAGTAAATGATGTGGTATACATATATGGTAAAGATGACAACAGTGACTATCTATCTATCTATCTATCTATCTATCTATCTATCTATCTATCTATCTATCTATCTACACACATACACATACAGAGTGGTCCAAAAGTAGGTGAACAGTATGGGAGGCATTTATTAAGTCCGGCGTTTTTTACGCCGAACGTAAAAATGCCCCCGCAGCTCCGGCTCTACGGAGATTTATGTAGAGGCGGACTGCCTCTACATAAATCCCGTGCGCGCCGTTGCGCACCGCCGAAAACCTACGCCAGCTGAGGACTGGAGTAGGTTTTCGGCGTACATTTTGGCGGAACGGATGATAAATCGCGCGGACTCTGAGTCCGCGCCCTCCGTTCCGCCCACTCTCCGCCCCTTTTCCGCCCCCTTTCCGCCCCCTGGCGTACTCGGCGGAAAGTGCCGATTTGCGAATATTTTATTCGCAAATCCGCCATTTTTGCTTAAAAAAAGACGCAAATCGGCACTTTCCGCCGAAAATCATCCATTCGCCGGATGATACATGTGGCCCTATGTGTAATACAGTTATGAAGGGGGAGATTTATCAAGCATGGAGTAAAGTGAAACTGGCTCAGTTGCCCCTAGCAACCAATCAGATTCCACCTTTCATTCCTCACAGACTCTTTGGAAAATGAAAGGTGGAATCTGATTGGTTGCTAGGGGCAACGGAGCCAGTTTCACTTTACACCATGTTTAATAAATCTCCTCCTTCATAACCCTATTACACATAGTATAGTACAGTATAGTATCAAAAGGCGAAAATGCGTTTTTTTTGGCGCAGATTGGCGTTAAATTTTTCCGCAAAGTGTATTTTAGCAAATATTTTATTCTCATCTGCCCCATCTGTGCCACCTTTGCCAGTGGGGCAGAAAGGGGGTGGAGAGGGGGTGTGTGGCAGCACCCAGAGGGGGTGCGGCCTCTGCGTGCGCCGCCGGAAAAATGACACTGAAACCTACGCATTCTCTGAGCTGCCATAGGTTTAAAAAATTTCGCACGGAGAGGCTATATGCGATAAATCTCCGGATAAATCTCCGGAGCTGCGGGGACATTTGTAAGTCTGGCGTAAAAAACGCCGGACTTCATAAATGTCATCCATACTGTCTATCTACTTTTGGACCACCCAATGTAAATTGCATCTAGACAATAGTGATGTGTCTGTTCTCGGTTTTTCTGCGCCGCCGTTCCGTTCCACTACATATTTGTTTTGTAGAAGATTATTTCTCCATCAGGATCTGCAATCCCTTCCTGACATGTGGACTTTACACCTGTCAGCTCCCTATTAAAATCTCTTCCTCTGTGCTCAGCGTGTTCCTCCTGAACTCATACACAGCGTGTGAATCCTGCGATCATCCTCGGATCACAGGAGCATGAACCCATCTCTCTGCTGGAGCACCATGGAGGAGTTACAGGAGGTTTCACAGCACCTGGGAATGGAGAATGTGTGCCGCTAATTGAAATACTGAGCAGTGTGTGTGCTTTTATTATCCAGAAGGAACCTGCTGCGTCTGGCAATGTAAGAATATATATATATATATATATATATATATTCTATCCAGAAGAGCAGCACCTCGCCAGTTATGTAGGTATAAAGGACAGGATGCCAGCAGCAAAAGTTTTGACTAGAAATCCAATAATGCCCATCGAAAAGATAGCAGCCCTCCAAGTGACTTACTTCAGAACAAATAGGTGACTTGTTCATCCGTGTCACAGAGGGCTGTGCGGCCATCTTGTGCCACAGGATCATGATGCATGACAGCTAAAGCCCCTATTAAACGGGGCAACAAGGGCTGTCAGCGTTCGCTTGCTCCTCTTTCCCTGTTCGCTGCTGCCGCTATTCCACATGGGACAGCGAGCGTGGGAGTGCAGGGGGCTGTCCAGGTGATCGCTAGATCGTCCGGGCAGCCCTATAGCAGATAGCGACGGTTTGCTGCTGCCACCGCTCTTATTGCACGGAGCGACGGCACCAGATCGCTGCCTTCTATTATACAAGACGATTATTGGCCGTAGCGGCCAATAGCTGCCGAATATGGCTGATAATCATCTCAAGGTAAGTGAATGGGGATTTGGTGCAGTCTGCAAGTGGTTGAAACCACAACAAGAAAACCATCTTGGGTGGACTTGCAGCAATTGTCATGTTACATTTTCAGCCACTTAAAGATTGCAATACAACCCTATTCGCTTAAAGGCGTACACCACGGGGGGGGGGGGGGGGGGGGGGGGGGGGGGGGGGGGGGGGGGACAAAACAAAACTTTTTTTTAAATTAGCAGGTGTCAGAAAGTTATACAGATTTGTAAATTGCTTCTATTTAAACATTTCCAGTCTTCCAAGACATATCAGCTGCTTTATGTCCTGCAAGTACCGTGTTTCCTCGGAAATAAGACATCCTCCTAAAATAAGACACCCCAACTAGCCTACCAACAAGCCTAAAGTATGGCATCCCCCGAAAATTAGGGACCCGCCCTAAACTAAGGCACCCCCCAAAAGTAAGGCCGCACACATCCTGCCACACATCCAGGTGCACATCCTGCCGCATGTCCCACCGCAGTCCCGCTACATGTCCTGCATCCTCTCCAGACAGCCCACGTGCTCCCCATACACAGGAATGTTCTGCTGTGGCTTATATCCCCCAGAAGAAACAGGTTGAGCAGTGATTTTCCATCCTATCTAACTGACATCATCTGTCGGTGGACGGTTTATACCGACAGCTGAACCTGCTGCCAGCGGAGGGTGCTGCCAACAAAAGTAGAAGGTATAAGGCAGGGGTGGGGAATCTTTTCTATGTCGAGGACCGGCCAGGCATTAATAAAATCATTCGAGGGTTGCATGCTGTGCGCGGCAGATAGTAGCTTGGGTTAGCAGCGCCCGGGGCGAGGCAAAGTATTGTTCCTCTAGTGCCCCTGCTATTGTAGTTAACCCTCTTTGATGCCCCTTATACCTGATGTGAATCCTTAGTGATGCCCTGTAACCAGAGTTAACCTCCAGTGATGCCCCTGGTAGCTGTAGTTAACCCCTTACTGATGTCCCTGGTAGTCTAGTTAACCCCCCCCCCCCCCCCCCCGTCATGCCCCTGGTAGCCTAGTTAACCCCCAGTGATGCCCCTTGTAGTCTAGTTAACCCCCCCCCCCCCCCGTCATGTCCCTGGTAGCCTAGTTAACCCCCCAGTCATGCCCCTGGTGGCCTTGTTAACCCCCAGTCATGTCCCTGGTGGCCTAGTTAGCCCCCCCAGTCATGCCCCTGGTGGCCTAGTTGCCCCCCCCAGTCATGCCCCTGGTGGCCTAGTTAGCCCCCCCGTCATGTCCCTGGTGGCCTAGTTAACCCCCCCCCAGGCATGTCCCTGGTGGCTCTAGTTACCCCCCCTCCCCAGTCATGCCCCTGGTAGCATAGTTAACCCCAGTGTCTGCCCCAAATAAAAAAATAAACACCCCACTCACCTTTCCTCCACTCCCACGCTGTCCAGGTCCTCTTCTCTCTCCTCTATTCTGTGCCCGTCTTCTCCTGTAGGCGGCGTGCAATGAAATGACGTCATCGCGCACAGCCCACAGGAGGAGAAAGACGTGTAGCGCTCTAGTGGGGAAGGGGCCGGCACTCACAGCATTCTCCTGGCAGACACAGGAGGATGCGTTGGAAGCCGGTTCCTTCCCCTTCAGATCGCCGCACGTCACAGGGGAGCCGCGGGCCGCATCCGGAGGTGTCAGGGGCCGGAAATTCCCCATCCCTGGTATAAGGGGACCTTTTATTCTACAATGACTCGAATGGAGCTGATTCATACTAAATCTTCCTACGCAGAATTAAACCATAGGTCACTGTGTAATAACTAGAGCCTAATATTAGCAAACAAAGCATTAAGCTCATTATTAGCGATGACATCTTTTATGGACCCATTAACCATTTACTAAGCAGTTCATCCAGCGGAGAAGCTGCTATCTCTCCATTCAGTAAACAGGACTATCGAGGCTCCCCATCACTTCAGCTAAATGACAGATACAGTATCAGAACAATTGTGTCACCAAAGAGATTGAAGGGGTTATCCACTGGCTAATGGCTCTTTAAATCTCTACTTTTCATAAAAGAATGATGAAAGACTCGGCTGCTAGATAAAGCCCATGGCCTGAGACCTATACATGCAAGGTTCACTGATAATGGCAACAAGGATTATTTGTTAATGATAGGGAAGGAATGACCAAGACAACACATTGATTAAAAAGATACACAGTGACCTAATGGAGGAATCAAAGTACATGGTATGTCCAGGACCCTGGTGTTAAAACAATGTCTGGTTCCTCCAACAGATCATCCATTACTTTATCAGTCTCTTTATCCAGTTCAGAGCCTATACTTCAAAAGTATGTTTCAAAGTTTGTAGTGCCATTTTAGATGGCCCAGCATTTCGGTGCTTGCTTACTGAGCCTAGACACGGCTTGATCCTCATACAGCGAGAGCTGTATATATATTATTACTGATGTCCGTGCAGTTCTTGCCTCTTACACAGAAAAATAATAGTTAATATAGTTAATACTTACCTATTTTCCTCTGTTGTCCTGCAGGCTTTTGCCTGTGTTCCCCGCACACCACTGACACTTCAGTAACAGGCTGTTCAGCCAATCACTGGCCAAGACTGGACAGCCCCCAGCCAGTGATTGGCTGAGCAGCCTGTCACTGGAGCATCAGCGGTGAGTGGGGAACTTGGGCAAAAGGTTGCAGGACAATGGGGGAAAATAGGTAAGTATTAATGTTATTATTTTTATACTTTCATCAGCCGTCGGCCGTGCATCACTTCACGTAACGATGAATGATTTTTACATATGTTTACATCATCATGAGCAAATCAAATTTGTCCCTAGTTTCCCTAAAAATTCAGATGCCTCCAAATGTAATATTTGTTATTTGGGTGAATCAATTGATGTAATTCTCAAGGTAGGAGTCCCTGTATACGGATCGGTTTGGAGGTAAGCTTAGAGCGTCAGTGCTTACACTTTATACATTCACTGGACTTAGAAAAGATCAGAAACAGAAAATGTGTACAGTATGCACGGACATCTGCAGCGCAACTGGCTACGTACGAACTGGAATCAACATGGGGATGCAGTCCATTGATTCTAATTAAGCCGCGTCATAGAGGGGGTTCCCTCCTACTCAGGGTCGGCCGGCTTCCAGTGCTTCGGGCTGGTGACCGGGAATAGACTGCAGCTGTGCACGGGAACAGTGGCACCGGCATCCCCGTGCCGGCACCGGTCTAACAATGTTAAGATCTTGAAGCGATGTATCTGCTGGTACATTCACTTTAAATCAGAATCGATAGAACTGAATCAGACCCGAAATGAATTTCGGGAAATTTTCTCCTCTCTAATAATAATATTTATTCTTCGGTGAAAACGTGAAAGCTTTATTTGTTGCCACAACCATCGCTGTTAGGACACCACCTACAGTCAGAGCAGCATTGATTTGCATAGTAAATGGCAGAGAGAGCCTTTCGCTTGGTAGTAAGCTGAAACTTTTGAAAGAACAGGGACATCTGGTAACCCTTTTGGATGTATAAATGCTTCCTCCCTCGGAGAGTATCACATTGTCTTGTACTGTACAGATGAATAACAATAAGTGAAGAGAGAGTGTTCGGAGCTCTCCGAGATGGAGGTCGCTTCCCACAAAGTTAAATGGTTGAAAATTGAAACAGTTGCAAGTTTCCTTTTTTCTTGCTTCGAGCTTATACGAGGAAACATCCAAAGCAATTAGAAATACAGAGAGACTGTAACAAAGCGGCCCGAGACGGGGAATGGGAAGAAATGATCGGATCGCTGATTACATAACTCTGATTGTCTCCTGAGCATTGTTTACAAGAGAGCTGACCAGCAATAATGGCACCAGACAGGAGAACTTATCAGAAACAGACTGCTTCACAAGACGTGAGATTGATAAAGTGTACAAAACCATAAGCAATTTCCATCTGGAGAGGCAGCACAGAGGTATGTGCCTTATCTGCTTTGACGTTGGCCATTAGCCCTTTTACAGAACTGTCACTGAAAAATGATGTAGCTCCATGTAACACTTGATAACGTGCCATAGTCTATGGTCACTCAAAGAGTCAGAGCAAGGAGAACATAGGAGAAGCTTTTCTCATATACAGTATCCAGGGGAAGTGAGCAACGATCAGTTCAGTACTTGCTTCCCCCTCATTCTCCATTCGCTGCCTGTGCTATTACACGTTAAGACAGTGAGTGGGGAGTAGTGGGAGGGGCCACCTAAACAATCCTTAGATCGTTCAGGCTGCCCATTGAAGTCTCTCGTCAGTCTACTGCCACCGCTCCTATTACACTGATTCATTAAATAAGATCGAGAGAGGCCTAGATGTTTTTTTTTTTTTTAAATATAATATTGCAAGTTATGAGCACTAGGTTACATGGGATAGGATGGTAATTATTCTGGATTATTCTGATTGCCATTGGAGTCAGGGAAAAAATTAATCTCCCTGTGATGGGGCTTTGGGGTAGGTTGAACTTGGTGGACTTTTTTGGTGGACTCTTTTTTAAACCCTATTAACTTTGTTATTATGTCACACAGACCAGCAGACCGTCGCTGCACACGATCATCCGGCATTGTGCATGTCCACTGATAGTGGTCTTTTTACATGAGCTTTTACACCAAACGATTATCATCCAGACTTTCGGTAAGCTGATACTTGTACATCACTCTCTCTGGACCCCACATCAATCTTCTGTATAAAGCCTTAGCCCTATTACGTGGAAAGATTATTGTGCGAAAAATCATTTACCGTTTGCAGTCGTCTTCATTACTCCTATCATACATACTGTTGGTACAGGTCCCCAGTGGTTTCTCTTGCGTCTCCTGGCACTTACCTCTTGGTGGTGGTCCCTTTCTTTCTGTGTATTACGCAAAGGTCTCTCTCATTCCCCCAGACATCAGTGCAACCCATGCGTCAAGAGCTCACAGCCTTGAGTCTCCACCCTCAGGGGCCACCTTATAGGAGAGGTGCTAACCACTGCTTCTGAGCTACATCCCGTACAGTCACAAGACCGGTCCGTGAACCCCAGTATTAAGCATCAACTTCTGAAATACAATCAACAGGTTAGTATTAAACTCTTGGCACAAATTATTTTATATGAAAAATAAAAAAAGGCATAAAAATCATAGGAAAATACATTACACATCACTGTATAAGGGAAGTGGTAATGACACAGAAACCTTCCCCCTTACTTCTAATCCATCACAACAAATTGTCTGGGAAGGACATTTTTCTGGTATACACCCAGGGAGGAGGTAAATAAAAAATCTGAACAACACCTCCATCTTCCTGGTCACCGGTATCATGGCTTTCCAGGCTCTACGGTGCAGCCACTTTTGAATTTAGTGTTGTTATATTATAGACCAACCCAACCAATCAGCAACTGTGTCCTGCTTCAGCCGCTGATTGGCTGGGCATGCCTATGACATCACAACCCTGAACCTAAAAGCGACTGGATAGTGGGGATCAGAGCGGCATAATACTAATGGAGCCTGAAGGTTGAACTTAGTCTGGTAACCCAGGGGTGCTAGTTGTTACTTGCAAGGGCCAGGTATTTTGGAGTCAGTGGCGATAAACCTGTATCCACGGCAAGGGGCGTAACTACCATCTTAGCAGCCATAGTGACTGCTATGGAGCCCGCCACATCAGGGGGTTCAGTGGCCCATTCCTGCAATACACTGGGCCCCCTGAGACATCATTTGCAGCACCTGGTGGCCAAGCGGGCCTTTAGTGTTCTGCACATATCCCTTTAACTGCAAGCTCTCCTGATGAGCACATGACGAGCACAAGTAGTTAAATGTTAAAGGTTATGACTACTTTTGATTGGTTGTTGTCTCTCGGGGTGAGGGCCCAATCAAAAGTTTGCTATGGGGCCCAACTATTTTTAGTTACGCCTCAGTCTACAGCTATGATGATCTGCCTAATGCTGGTCAAGTGCACCGAGTCCAGGAATACAGGCCCTACTGAAGGGCGAGCTAGCCATTGGGGTTCCTCTTTAGGTCCTAGCGAGTTGCAGCAGAGTAAATCGGCTTTAGTTGCTTTTTCCAAACAGCTGACTGGTTGAAGCTCCTGGTGAACTTTGTAGGGCGTTCAAAATAGCCCCTCAGCATGGATAGGTCTGTGTCCCTATCGACTGGTACCTAATCGCCACACTGTGGGTTTACTAAAACAGCCTGACTAGCACATAGGAATGCTTGAAGAAGACACTGATTGGAACAGAAACTGCATACAGTCCACTGACTAATGGTGCGTTTACACGTAACGATTATCGTGCGAATTTGCGCAATAAGATCAAATTCGAATGATAATCATATGTGTAAACGCAGCGAACGATCAAATGACGAACGAGAAATCGTTCCGTGTAAACAGTCATCGCACGATAGTCCGGCTGCCCGCCGCCCCGCCCGCCGCCCGGCCCCCGGCTCGC
Source organism: Dendropsophus ebraccatus (assembly GCF_027789765.1). Classification (NCBI taxonomy): domain Eukaryota; kingdom Metazoa; phylum Chordata; class Amphibia; order Anura; family Hylidae; genus Dendropsophus; species Dendropsophus ebraccatus. The sequence continues at coordinate 15,571,993 of NC_091468.1, read as the reverse complement.
AGCCCGGCCCCCCACTCATCCGCAGCCCCCTGCGCCAGCGCGATCGCCACCCCCGCCGCTGCTCTGATCGACACCCCCCCCCGCCGCCGCTCCGATCGCACCAACCCCCCCCCCCCCACCGCCGCCGCTATGATCGCCCCCGCCGCCCCGTCTGCGAGCATACATTACCTCCTCCGCGTAGCAGGTCTTCAAAATCCCTGAGTCCCCTCTTCAGTGCATTGATTGGCTGAAGAGGTGAGCCGGGAATTTCAAACGGCTCCTCCTTAGCCAATCAGTGCTCCTCTTCAGCACTGATTGGCTGAAGAGGAGCCGTTTGAAATTCCCGGCTCCCCTTTTCAGCCAATCAGTGCTGCCTTGCATTGATTGGCTGAAGAGGGGAGTCGGAAATTTCAAACGGCTCCTCTTCAGCCAATCAGTGCTGAAGAGGAGCACTGATTGGCTAAGGAGGAGCCGTTTGAAATTCCCGGCTCACCTCTTCAGCCAATCAATGCACTGAAGAGGGGAGTCGGAGATTTTGAAGACCTGTTACGCGGAGCAGGTAATGTATGCTCGCGGACGGGGCGGCGGGGGGTGGCGATCGGAGCAGCGGGGGTGGCAATCAGGGCGGCGGTGGGGGTGGCGATCGGGCGGCGCAGGGGGCTGCGGTTGACCGTGGGGCCGGGCTGCGGATGAGCGGGGGGCCGGGCTGCGAGCGGGGGGGGGGGCGTTCTGCGGGCGCGTAATCGCAAAACGATCGCAAAACGATTTTTCCGTACGATATATCGTACCGTCTAAACGCTGATCATTATGAAAAAAAAAATCATTACTCCGACATCGTTAATCGTACGATCGGGCCAATTATCGTTTTGTGTAAAGGCACCATAACTCACGCTCTACTGGACTGACTGGAACTGAGCACATGGCCTACTCCACCTTCACAGATAGACTATAAGGAGCTTTCCCATTGGTGGGGAGGACCTAGAGAGACTGGTCTCTGATAGGCTTGTTAAGGAGAAGAGGCACTTCTGTGAGTTAACCTTGACAGAGATAGGCCTGCTAACCAACTCTCAGCTGGTGGCAGACATGAGTAAAACACAACCTTAGGCACATACATCATTAACCCCATTGCATGTAAACCTTCATGTGCTTTTACCATAGAGAAAAATACAGAGAGACATCTAGTGGTCAGAATGCAATAAACACTTTACCATCCCGAGAATACCCAGCCCATGGCCACCTTTAGTGTCAACCTACAAACTCACAAAACAGCAATTACTCATGGGTTCTGGGACATTGCATTGGTTTGTTTTATTTCAATTCCCTGGGCTTATTTCTGAAAAATATCCAATACTAGAAAATGTACCCGGCATAAAGTGTCAGTGTGTTAATTAGATTTGTTCCAAGGTGCCCAGGAGGCCAAGCTAAAGGTATTGTTTCATCTGAGTTAATCAGTGAAATTAGTGTATACCTGTAGTGCATAGTTGGAGGGGTTCTGTATACCCACAATGTATAGTTTTTAGGGGTCTCACATATCTGTAGTGCATAGTTGGGGGGGCTGTATACCTATAGTGTATAGTTGGGGGGGTCCTGTATACCTGTAGTGTGTAGTTGGGGGGGCTGTATACCTGTAGTGTATAGTTGAGGGAGGTCCTGTATACCTGCAGTGTACAGTTGGTGAAGGTCCTGTATACCTGTACTGTATAGTTCGGGGGTCCTGTATACCTGTAATGTATAGTTGGTGGAGGTCTTGTATACCTGTAGTTTATAGTTTGAGGGTCCTAGTTACCTGTAGTGTATAATTGGTGGAGGTCTTGTATACCTGTAGTGTATAGTTCAGGGGTCCTGTATACCTGTAGTGCATAGTTTGAAGGTCCTGTATAACTGTAGTATAGAGTTGGTGGAGGTCCTGTATACCTGTAGTGTATAGTTTGGGGTCCTATATACCTGTAGTATATAGTTGGTGGAGTTCCTGTATACCTATAGTATATAGCTTTGGGGTCCTGTATACCTGTAGTATATAGTTGGTGGACTTCCTGTATACCTGTAGGGTATAGTTTTGAGGTCCTGTATACCTGTAGTATATAGTTTGGGGTCCTGTATACCTGTAGTATATAGTTTGTGGAGGTCCTGTATACCTGAAGTATAAAGTTGGTGGAGGTCCTGTATACCTGTAGTGTATAGTTTTGGGGTCCTGTATACCTGTAGTGTAAAGTTTGGGGTCCTGTATACCTGTAGTATATAGTTGGTGGAGGTCCCGTGCACCTGTAGTGTATAGTTTTGGGGTCCTGTATACCTGTAGTGTCCTGTATACCTGCAGGGTCGTATTTACCATTAGGCACCCATGGTCTGGTGCGTAGGGTAGCACCTTGCAGAGGGGCAGTACCCTCCCACTGAGACTTGCCAGAATATCTGGTGTCTTTTCGAGGGGGGTATGGCGGTATTGGTCAGGTCTGGTATAGCGGTGTTATCCAGTCACAGTACGGGGGTATTGGTCAGGTCTGGTATGGCAGTGCTATTTAGTCACAGTGTGTCGGTATTGGTCATGTCTTGTATGGCGGTGTTATTGAGTCACAGTATGGCGGTATTGGTCAGGTCTGGTGTAGCGGTGTTCTCCAGTCACAATGTGGCGGTATTGGTCAGGTCTGGTATAGTGGTGTTATCCAGTCACAGTATGGCGGTATTGGTCAGGTGTGGTATGGCAGTGTTATCCAGTCACAGTATGGCGGTATTGGTCAGGTCTGGTATAGCAGTGTTATCCAGTCACAGTATGGCGGTATTGGTCAGGTCTGGTATGACAATGTTATCCAGTCATAGTATGGCGGTATTGGTCAGGTCTGGTATAGCAGTGTTATCCAGTCACAGTATGGCGGTATTGGTCAGGTGTGGTATGACAGTGTTATCCAGTTACAGTATGGCGGTATTGGTCAGGTCTGGTATAGCAGTTTTTTCCAGTCATAGTATGGTGGTATTGGTCAGGTCTGGTATGACAGTGTTACCTAGTCACAGTATGGTAGTATTGGTCAGGTCTGGTGTGGCGGTGTTATCCAATCATGGTATGGTGGTATTGGTCAGGTCTGGTATAGCGGTGTTATCCAGTCACAGTATGGCGGTATTGGCGGTCCTGTATATACATGTACTGTATAGATGGAGTAGGGGGTCCTGTATATACATGTACTGTATAGATGGAGTAGGGGGTCCTGTATATACATGTACTGTATAGATGGAGTAGGGGGTCCTGTATACATGTGCTGTATGGATGGAGTAGGGGGTCCTGTATATACATGTACTGTATGGATGGAGTATGGGGTCCTGTATATACATGTACTGTATAGATGGAGTAGGGGTTCCTGTATATACATGTACTGTATGGATGGAGTAGGGGGCCCTGTATATACATGTACTGTATGGATGGAGTAGGGGGTCCTGTATATACATGTACTGTATGGATGGAGTAGGGGGTCCTGTATATACATGTACTGTATAGATGGAGTAGGGGGCCCTGTATATATATATGTACTGTATAGATGGAGTAGGGGGCCCTGTATATACATGTACTGTATAGATGGAGTAGGGGGTCCTGTATATACATGTACTGTATAGATGGAGTAGGGGGCCCTGTATACATGTACTGTATAGATGGAGTAGGGGGTCCTGTATATACATGTACTGTATAGATGGAGTAGGGGGCCCTGTATATACATGTACTGTATAGATGGAGTAGGGGGCCCTGTATACATGTACTGTATAGATGGAGTAGGAGGCCCTGTGTACATGTACTGTATAGTTGGAGTAGGGGGTCCTGTATACCTGTAGTGCCCTGTATATACATGTACTGTATAGATGGAGTAGGGGGTCCTGTATACATATACTGTATAGATGGAGTAGGGGTCTAACAGTTATTACTGTGGATGTTGTGAGGCAGCTTCCCTAGCAACCATTGCTCCCTGTGAAAATGAAAGCAGTAATCCTATTGGTTGCTAAGGCTCCAACTGCCGTGTCTGCTGCAGCTAATTATATCACCTGTGTTTGCAGTGAGGAGATTTTCCCATTCATCTCTATGGGGCGCCGCTCTTTCCCCTCCCCCTCCCCTCCTGTACATCTGGCGGGGACGGGACCTTCGCTAAAACCTTCCCGGGCACCCAATGTATCTGTGTGCCAAATTTGCGGTCAAACGGTTCAGGCGTTTGGAAGTCTATTTGGGACAGACAGACAGACAGACAGACTTTTATTTTTATTATATAGATTTTACTGATTTAAACACTTCACTGAACCTGAAAACGAATGATGGCAAAAATATAAATTTTCTTTAATATTACTGTCCATTTTTCTCATTGGTTATTAGTGTAAAATTGATATCAACATTAGAATTTAGAAAAAAAGAAAATCACAATCCTCCCAATAACCAAACACAATAACATGCCGCCAAAAAGTTAAAAAGTGCATCAAAACCTGTTTATAAAAAGCCGAGAATTCTCCATGCCAATAAGAAACAAGACCTATGAAAAGGAAGCTATACATCTCCTGGCAAATATAAACACAAGCCTTCGAACAGAGAGGTACTTGGCAGCCATGTTAAATAAATATTATGAACCATGTGATTAGGCCGCGCTGACTGCATCGCCTGCTTTTAATTATGCTTCCCTTAGTCTGGAAAAAAAAGGGCTAATGAAACTCTGTAGGAGAGGTACATGTGCGGTGCTAAAAGCCGGTGAGCGGTCGGATCTGGTAAAGCTCAATTCAGATGTTGTTCAGATGCTACGTACTAAACAAACTCATTTCCAGGCTCTTGGAGGACGTTCTTTTAGAGATATACTGGTCTCGAGGACAGCAGCTAAAGCCAAAAAAGATATATAAAATGCAGCACTCAGCATAATATTCACGGCCGGTTACGTTTGGCCTTCATACAGCGATAGTTTATTGTCCATATTGAGGTCAACGGTAACATTCAGACTCTCTGCAGTCCTTCTGAACCAAGATCAGGTCAGTAGAAGCATTGGGAGTCCAGATGATGCAACGCGCAGACCTATCACCGGAGGAATCTTGCGCCGATTGCTATTTAACAGAGAACTGATTGGTTTAAAATTCATTTTGTTCTGAATTTATCCCAAAATTTGGCAAATTGAGAACAGGAGCAGTAACTGCTATGAAAGAGTCATTTTTTTCTATATATTAAAGAGACTTTGTACCCACAATCTGACCCCCCAAACTGCTTGTACCTTCGGATTGCTGCTTTTAATCCAAGATCTGTCCTGGGGTCCGTTTGGCAGGTAATGCAGTCATTGTCATAAAAAACAACTTTTAAACTTGCAGCCCTGTGTCAAATTGGCATGGCCTAGAATGCGTATGCCCTAGGATTGCAACGCCCATTCATCCCTCCTCCCCACTCCATTTTTCCTATTTATCACTTGAACACTGCACAGGCGCCTTAACGATCCAGCTCATGTGCAGTGTTCACATAGGTGATGAATAGGAGAAATTGTTCTAGGAGTATTCCTAGGGATGAGAAGGGCGGGGAGGAGGGACGGAGGGGCGGTGCAGGCTTAGGGCATAGACACTGTAGGCCACACCAGTTTGACACAGGGCTGCAAGTTTAAAAGTAGGACAATAACTGCATCACCTGCTGAACGGACCCCAGGACAGATCTTGGATTAAAAGCAGCTATCTGAAGGTACAAGTGGTTTGGGGGGTCAGATTGTGGGTACAGAGTCGCTTTAAGCGGTGAGGCATATACATTCTCTAGGCCAGCCCCCATAGAGTTAGAGTTTATTTATGAATTTGGTAGTAGGGAAATGTAGTCTTAAACTGAGACAATATTCCTCACCAGCGCTACACTGTTGCTGCTGCTAAATGAACAAAGTGAACCCCCGAAGGTTCACTAAAATGGAAAAAATAAATATAACAAAAAGGACATTCAGCGCAATCGATACTACTCTATATGCTATGGCTAATAGTGAGAGCTATCAATGGCTACCAGTGGTAATGAAAGATGTCAGTACCTGTAGCGGGCTTCTGTTTCCGTCCGTCTGTGTAACAATGTCCGCAATGGAAACTTCACTACTGGAAGTGGATATGTTAGTATCCTTGGTATGATCACCACTGGATGATGCCGTATAGTCCGTTTTGGAGGTGCCCCGGCCGGCGGCCCAACTCCACAGTGAAACCCAGGGAGATTCGGTGACGTCACTCTGTATGGATCCTCAGTTGGGCCAAAAATCTACGTGCGGATAGGTGAAAAGGGAATTTTTCCTTGAATACCCCTTTAAATCTTGCTTGTTGTGTCTTCCATTGGTCTTTGAATATGACTATTCCACATACATACATACATACGTTTATCATGAAGCCTAGCCTTCTCATATTTTGTAATAAAATCTAAAGCTCCTACATAAATACAAGCACAAGTTTCAATCATACTAGTTTCATATTTTCATCCACGCCTCATCATCATAAAACTCTAACTAGGCCCCTGAGATAGCGCTGCCAATGGTTGCCATTTGTGAGAAAGAATGAACAGTGAAGCAAGCTTAGCCGAAACAGTCAAGTCGTTTTTAGTCTATATTGACATGTATTTTATAAACGATTTATTTAATAAGCCCTTTATGCATCAGCCCTTGTCTGGCTATCAATGAAAGATGCTTTCTCATACAAGCATATGTTTTGGCTGCGCACCCTCCTCATGGGAACGGAGGAGAACATTTTCATAACAAAATTCTCAAAAATAAGCAACTTAAAAATAAATCAATGGTAAAACGCTGGATCTCGGCAGTGGCTGATGAAAAAATACCTTTTAAGTAGTCAGGAGGAATCTGGTTGCATTAGACGTTCATGTTGGGTTGTAAAAAGAAAACTGTCTATTTTTGACTCACGGCTTCATTGTATCTGCTGACGATGTAAGGCTTAGCATTTTATTTTTCTTCCTACATCAAAGGTATATCCACTACTGTGAGACATCTGTGAATGGGGCAGACAAGAAAATAAAATTTTGTCACATAGAGGTAAAACACTTTAAGGTTACAGTTAGTGTTGAGCCAGGATACCCTAAGGTGGAATCAGTCGTATCAGTCCTATTAGTAAGGCTGGAAACATACACAGCTTTCTTGGGGAAAACTGCCAGTGTAGTTTTTGTGCCCAAACCAGAAGTGGATCCAACGAAAACAGAAGTACAAGTCCTCTCTTTTTATCGTCCATCCCATTTGAATCCAGTTCCGGTTTTGGCACAAAAATTGCAAGAGCAGTTTAGAAAAAAAACTGTTGTTCATCGACTGATTAACGTTTTTGTGAAACTACATAAATTTGATTATTAAAGTGGTTATCCAGCGCTATAAAAACATGGCCACTTTTCCCCCTCTCTTGTCTCCATTTCAGGTGTGGTTTGCAATTAAGCTCCATTTACTTCAATGGAACTGAGTTTGAAACCCCACCCAATCCGGAGACAAGAGAGGGGGGAAAGTGGCCATGTTTTTGTATCACTGGATAACCCCTTTAACCACACATCTCCCTGTCCTACAGATAACAATTCATTTAAATGGCTGCATGCTCGATCCAACTATTAGCCTTGGGAAGGCTCTGGAAATTAGTGCCGACCTCATTGATCAGTGCCCATTTGCTAAAATCTCTTTAGGCCTTAAGTCATGTACACAAGATTATTGACTGGTTTTGCTCAAACCTTCCGAATTTAAGGCTGTTTCCACTACCACAGCTTGACCCACCAAGGCTATGGTTCTGAGGGTTGCAATAACCACTTGTATACAATGTTCTGGTGCATCTACCAGAGATGTTGAGGTAGATCTGTGACAACTACTCAAGTTAAAAATCATCTTGGCCAGCCCATCTGTATGCCCAAATAGTAAAATAGGATAGTAAAAAAAAAAAGAAAAGAAATGCTGCACAACTCTAACGTACCTCCAATTCTCGCCTGTTCTGTACCTGCTGCCCTTGCACTAGTTTAAACTAATAAACTGTATACATACCTCTCCATGATCGCCAGTGTCCTTCCCATTTTTCCCCACTCCCCACAGACGCGGCTGGAACTTCTGGGCTGGTCTCTGAGGCCTCTCAGCCAATCACTGACCAAAACAGGACAGCTCTGCGCCCAGTGACTGGCTGAGTGGCCTGTCACTTCAGGGGCCGTCTCTGAAGTTTCAGTGGCAGCTGCGGCCAGAGGGCAGAAGCCAGGAAGATACCAGGGGTACGCAGACAGGTAAGTATAACGTTTATTATTTTTTGTATTCAGTCGTCAGCCATTGCCCACAAATCACTATTACACATAGCGATGCGTGTCCAGACTCTGATGATTTTGAGTCTAGATTAAACGACAACGATCAGCCAATGATTGCTTCATCAGCTGATCATTGTCTTTATTACACGGAACAATAATTAATTGTAAAAACATGGCCACTCTCTTCCAGAGACAGCACCACTCTTGTCTCCAGGTCAGGTGTGATTTGCTCCATTCACTTCAATGGAACTGAGTTCCACAACCTGCTCCCAAAGTGGAGCTAAGAGCGGTGCTGTCTTTGGAAGAAAGTGGCCATGTTTTTCTAATGCTGGATAACCCCTTTAAGAACTAATGCTGGAATGGTATCTACTTGTAATAGTGTCAATTCAAACTCAGAATAGATGTGAACTACCGGCACTACTAATGGAGGTCTGATGTGGTCTGAAGAAGCCGGCATGCACGCGATCCAACTGTTACCTGTGTTCCATTAGGTGCGTGGCGTACTGTGAACAAGCCCATGATATCCTGAACTTTTAAAGTATACTGCATGAAATAAAGAAGATCGCACTTTAGGGTGAGTGCCCTTTCAGTTTTTTCCTATACGGAGTATGATACTCGTAATAGTGCATTGTAACATAACATTTTTTGGCCCTGAAGTGATTATTGATTGCTAAATAGTTGTCAATATAACACTTACACTTTTTCCAAAAAGTTTTTTTCCCCCTAAAATTTCCAAAAAGTAACACTGCAACTTACACAATAGATCCTATATCATCCGAGTGGTATCTGTCTGCCTATGTTATAGAATATCTGCGTTATTTACGAGTGTTTAGCATGTTCCTGTAAGAGAAAATTAACCCATTTCAGTCCTGTAGGTGTCTGCTAGATGAGGGCAACGTAGATATTGCCAAGTTTTAAACAGAGCTGTCCCGAGAGTCAGCTCAGGAGGCATCTATCTGAACCAGAGCGCTGAAATTTTCCTGTTGCGGAAGGATGTAGACTGAGAAATGATTCCAGCACCGGACTAGAGTTACATTTTTATGAATAAATTACACATTCATGGGTGAAGGAATATCCTTGTGGTTTTAGCCATGGTCTGCACAGTGGGAGACCTAGGCTGCGAGCCAGATCTATCTTTATAGAAGCGAGCTCTGCTTAGGTTCATTTATACAAACTGTTGTGCAACCGCTTGTATATGAGAGGAAAATGGCTGCGCGGAGTCGGTTGCTTGTTCCTATTTTGGACATAAAGAAATAGTTATAATGTTTTCTTTAGACAAACACACATCCAGATTCATTACCGCCAATGTGCCGTTCATGCATTTATTTTCCTAGTATCAGCATGCCAGTGTTCGGAATGATTCAGCACTCTCACAGTTAGATAAGTAGGTACAGGGGGAATAGCTTTAGTGGAAGCAGCAGTGGCGTAGTAGTAGAGGTCGCAGTTGTGACTAATGATGAGTGAACATCACGATGTTTGGTTCGGATCCTAAACATGAACATAAAAAAAAAATTGTAATTAGTTTGGTTCGTGTTCGCCAAACATTCACGAACAAATACAGACGTACAGAAGAAGCATACATTTCAGTCTACGCACATGCTTAAATGACGCCGTTGCGTACGTTTTGGTCTAGAGTTACACACATGCATACAGATCATCAAGTGCAAAGCGTAAATTATGCAGTTGCGTACAGATTGCGTACGTTTCGGTCTAGAGTCGCGCGCATGTGTACAGATTATCAGGAGCAAATCGTAAATTGCGCAGTTGCGTACATCGCAATGTTCGAAAATGAACGTTATAACCATTCCGATCATAGAACAAATTGTTCATGATCGGCGAACACGATCAATTAGCGCCAAGTTCGTATGAATATACGAACATTTACGAACATGTTCGCTCATCACTAGTTGTGACAAGACCTCTAAGCTGGGGGGGAGCAGCTCAAATTAAAAGGTTAAGAACTGGCAGTAACGAGAGGGCTTGGCTCCCTGTCGTGGCGCTAAGTGATTGCTGTGTGATGCGAGAGCGATTAGTACTGCCTGTATTCACAGCAATTAGACCTGGTCAGAGGAAGACAGAGCAGCATGGGACCTGGAGAAGGTATTACCAGAGGGAGAGGTTATTTCGGATCAGTGTTACTCCCATCATGTCCTTCAGGGAGATACCCTTTAACCAGTGGCGAAATTTGGTGGGGGCAAAGGGGGCGGTCGCCCCCGGGCCCACTCAGGCAGGGGCCCACTGAGGTCTCAGACTGTTAATGCTGTCTGCAAAAGCTATTGCTTTTGCAGACAGCCTTAACACATGTCTGTAGTGGCCGGGGCCCCCAAGAAGGCAACAGCACCTGACAATAGCGGGCCCCCTGCTCCTGAGGGGCCCGCTCAGCTGTCGGATGCAGAGCCCGGCCAGGGCTGGATCTTCTCCCTGCATCTTCCTGCTTCTTCCTCACACGCTGCTGCTGGCCCCTCCCCCTCACTGTCCTACAGAGCTGGTATGAGGGGGAGGGGAGGGACCAGCAGCTGGAGGGATCCTCACCGTCTATGGCTGCCAGGGAGAGACTGAAGACGTCCAGCAGCAGCTCTGACAGGAAGTGAGGCTGCCGAGTGCTAGAAGATGTCAGGTACTGAGTGAGGACTGTGAGAGGAGTGACAACACACAGACAGACAGACAGAACCACATACCCACCCCACTGACCAAATGATCAGGAGGAGATATATTATATATATATATATATATATATATATATATATATATATATATATACACACACACACACACACAGTATATGTCTCCTGCTGCTCACTTGGTCACTGCTGATTATATACGGTATGTGTATATATATATATATATATATATATATATATATATATATATATATATATGACCAAGTGAGCAGCAGGATATATAAGTGATAAGTGACCGGCAGGATATATATATATATATATATATATATATATATATATACAGCTCTGACTTGCAACAGCTGGAGGGACTGAGTGTGACATCCTTGCTGTAGTCAGTGTGTAATGGAGGTCACCCAGCTTTCCCAGTGTCCTGTAGTCAGCATAATGGAGGTCACCCAGCTTTCCCAGTGTCCTGTAGTCAGCATAATGGAGGTTACCAAGCTTTCCCAGTATCCTGTCGTCAGTGTCATGAAGGCCACCCAGCTTTCCCAGCATCCTGTATGTCAGTGTGTAATGGAGGTCACCCAGCTTTCCAGCATCTTGTACTTAGTATGATGGAGGTCACCCAGCTTTCCCATCATTTTATAATGGAAGTCACACAGCTTTCCCAGTATCCTGTAGTCAGTATGATGGAGGTCACCCAGCTTTTCCAGCAATAGTACTCAGTATGATGGAGACTGCACAAGGGTCTGTACTAGGGATGGTCCGAACCCGCCGAGGTTCGGGTTCGGCTGAACCCGAACGCTCGGCATCGGATTCCCGCTGTCTGCCCGCTCCGTGCAGCAGGAGGACTGCCTGGAAAACTGGGATACAGCCTATGGCTATGGCTGTATCCCAGTTTTCCAGGTGTTCCTCCCGCTGGATCCGCCCGCTGCACGGAGCGGGAAGACATCGGTAATCATTGCGGATGGTTCGGGTTCGTACGAACTCTGTTCGGACCATCCGTAGTCTGTACTAAACAGAGGAGGAGAGGAGTGTACTACACACGGGGGCATTACTATAGAGAAACCTACACCCCAGAGAGGGGGGGCAATACCACAGAGAGGCCTATACTACACAGAGGCTGCATAGAGGGGGCTACACTACAGGGGAGTTTGTATAGAGATGAGGATAATGCTGGAGCGAGGAGCCTAAAATGTCTCTCTAGCAGATCCTGTGGAGACAAGTCATGGTCGGAAAAGTCTTCATGATGGCCGGGGCCAGATGGAGACCAAAGGAAAAGTGAACAACTTTGAATATAAAAAAAAAAAAAAAAAAAAATCGCAATCCATGCAGAGAAGCCGCCTTCTGTGAGTGACTGAATTATGTTTTTGTATTTGGTAGAACACCGCTCTATGCCGTAATTAACACACTGCTTCTTCCAAGTAACCCCAATCTTCATGAAAGCCCCCTTCCTTCCCCAGTGCTGAACTGAGTAAGGTCCGGGGGCCAAAGGCCCCCCACATCGACTCTGATCGCTAGCCTTCCTCCTCATGCAGCAGCCACACTCTCTCAGAGGCCATGCTAACTTGTGTCCCTTTTTTAGAGCTCTTACCATGGTGAACGCTCTCCCTCCCTCTACTGCTTAGCCCTTACCACATTTTCACAAGCGCCCCCAACACATTTGACCCCCTTGCTGTACCTGCTCCATCATGTAGTTGCAAATGCAGGTATCTATACACCTTATGCTAAAGTAAGTTAAAGGGGTACTCCAGCAATTTTTATTTTTTAAAATTAACTGGTTTCAGAAACTTATATAGATTTGTAAATTACCTCTGTTTCAAAATCTCAAGTCTTCCAGTACTTATCAGATAGATAGATAGATAGATAGATAGATAGATAGATAGATAGATAGGAGATAGATAGATAGATAGATAGATAGATAGATAGATAGATAGATAGATAGATAGGAGATAGATAGATAGATAGGAGATAGATAGATAGATAGATAGATAGATAGATAGATAGATAGGAGATAGATAGATAGATAGATAGATAGATAGATAGATAGATAGATAGGAGATAGATAGATAGATAGATAGATAGATAGATAGATAGATAGATAGATAGGAGATAGATAGATAGATAGATAGATAGATAGATAGATAGATAGGAGATAGATAGATAGATAGATAGATAGATAGATAGATAGATAGATAGATAGATAGGAGATAGATAGGAGAGAGATAGATAGGAGATAGATAGATAGATAGATAGATAGATAGATAGATAGGAGATAGATAGGAGATAGATAGATAGATAGATAGATAGATAGATAGATAGGAGATAGATAGATAGATAGGAGATAGATAGATAGATAGATAGATAGATAGATAGATAGATAGATAGATAGATAGATAGTCCAGAGGAAAGCCGCACATCCGGAGGTAAAGGCGTGGGTGCCAGCGAAGAAAGTCCCTTGGCTAGGGATCCCAAATACAGTCCACAGAAATCCGCAGCACTCCAACATGTGGTAAGAAAAGTTTTATTCCATCAGCATAGGTACAAAAATGGCCTGCCATTTTTGTACCTATGCTGATGGAATAAAACTTTTCTTACCACATGTTGGAGTGCTGCGGATTTCTGTGGACTAGATAGATAGATAGATAGGAGATAGATAGATAGATAGATAGATAGATAGATAGATAGATAGATAGATAGATAGGAGATAGATAGATAGGAGATAGGAGATAGATAGATAGATAGATAGATAGATAGATAGATAGATAGATAGGAGATAGATAGATAGGAGATAGATATATAGGAGATAGATAGGAGATAGATAGATAGATAGATAGATAAATAGGAGATAGATAGATAGATAGATAAATAGGAGATATATAGGGGATAGATAGGATAGAAGTGGATATCTAGCAGCTCATCATATATCTTTGATTGTACATACATGTATAATCACAACCAACTCACCCCTTTTAATGTCTAAAAAGCCTATTACCTATACCACTATTATTTTTAGGCAAAGATAATCTGGTTAAAAGGGTTCTCTAGAATTAAAAGAAAAACAGCATATTTGTTTTCTTCCAAAAACAGCGCCACCCCTGCTCTTAGGTTGTGTGCGGTATCACAACTTGGCTCCATACACTTTAGTCGAATACCACACACAAACTGAGGACAAGAGTGGTGCTGTCTGTGGAAGAAGGCAGCTATATTTTTCTAATCTTAAGCCCTTTTACTTTTTTTGTGGTTCTATATTCCAGATGTAGAAGCCTCTTACACGGCTCTTTATCCTTATTCACTATAAGAAATGTAGAAGAATATTCCCTTTATTATTCAGAAATCCGTGTCACCTGCTGAGATTTCCTATGGGTAACAATGGTTGGGGGCCCACTTAGACTCACTCGCCCCCCCTAGGCTGAACCCCTAGCTACGCCCCTGCCTTTAACCCTTTCCTGCACGATGACATACTTGCACATTGTGGTGCCGCTAACAGGGTTTAAGGAGGGCTCACAACACAAGCTCTCTTTATATCCAGCAGCTGCTGGAGTGATTGCTCATCCGTGCATGCTATTTAACCATTTAGATTCTGGTGGTTGGTGATTGCTTTAGCCTGTTTCCAGCAGGCGGAAGAAATCGAGTGCAGAAATGATGGATCAATGTAGTACAAAGCTACTGCATTGATCCCTTAGAGCAATCATTGTGTTGGTCATAGAAGTCCCCTAGGGGGACTCTAAAATTGTGTAAAAAGAAAATGTAAACAAAGAACAAAAAAAAACATATTTGCCATTGCCGTTGGCAGAATCTACTGATATTACTGCATTGTGACAACAAAGCAAGTATTGATTGCTAAATAGTTGTGAAAATAACACACTTTTTCCAAAAAGTTTTTTCCCCCTAAAATTTCCAAAAATTTACACGGCAACTTACACAATAGTTCCCATATCATACGGGTGGTATCTGGCTGCATATGTTATAGAATATCTACTCTCTTACTAGGGTTTAGGATATTCCTGTGAGAGAAAATTAACCCATTTCAGTCCTGTAGGTGTCTGCTAGATGAGGGTAACGTAGATATTGCCAAGTTTTAAAAAGAGCTGTCCCGAGAGTCAGCTCAGGAGGCATCTATCTGAACCAGAGCGCTGAAATTTTCCTGTTGCGGAAGGATGTAGAAAAAAATTATAAAAAGTGATCAAAAAGTTGCACATAGGCAAATGTGGTGCCGATAAAAACAACAGATTATATCACAAAAATGGGCCAATGTACACTCATTTTTATGCTTTAACTTTTAAAAAGAAGCAAAATAAAATAAAACTTAAGGAATATTAAAAAGATGTCAGATTTACCAAATGGTGAATGGTGTAAACATGAATGCCACCTAAAAGTTGAAAAATAGATTTTTTTTTTCAATTTTACTTCCCAAATAATATATGTTGCTTCCCATGGTGAGACTAACAAGTCCTTCCATACTTGTTATCTATTCAGTCTCCTTCCTCCAGTTTTCAGCTTTCTGCTGGAGAGACAAAAATCTGTGTGTGAGCTTCTGTCTCTGTCTCCCCCTCCTCCCCCTCCCTTCTGAGACAGCTGATGTAAACAAGTCCCTGGCAGGCTTTATCTGCAACATTGTAGCTTCTTTGTAATACTGGGAGGGTTATTCTGAGGTCAAGTTACTGATAAACTCACTGTGATGCTACAATGTTGCTGATAAAGCCAGTCAGTGACTTGTTTACATCAGCCATCTCAGAAGGGAGGGGAGATGGGGAGAGAATAGCTCACACACAGATTTTTGTGTTTGTAGCAAAAAGCAGCAGCTCAGAACTGGGGGAAGGAGAATGAATAGATAATAATGGAAGGAATTGTTAGTCTCATCATGGGCAGCAACATGTGAAAAGTTATGTTTGAGTGGAATACCCCTTTAATAAAGACATTGATTGATTTTGAAAAGAGACCCAATTTTTTTTTTTATCTTCCAATTGAAATATATGAAAAGAATGATATCATTAGCAAAAAATGTATTTGCAGCACAGCTTATCCATAGACAACAGAAAGAGCTTGTAGTTTCAGCATGTGCTCTTCTACTGGATGATGTAAGGGGGCGCCAAAGGTAAACTGCAGATACTACACAATGCAAAGACATGACGGGACGCTGTATGATACATAGGAGACCAAATTAATTGTTTAAATAATAAAAGAGAAGTGAGCAATCCACAAATTAACAGATTTGGCATAGAGAAACCATAGAAAACAAAAAGCCATAAATTCCTAAATATTTCTGCCGCCAAACTTTTTGGGTAATTTTATAGAGATTTCTAAGGATCCAACAAATTGGCTGAAAATGAAAAAAAGTGAAACTATGTCATCGCCCGGTTTGGCCAACTCCTGCTTTTGTAGAAAATGTGTTTGCGGCTGCGAGAACTGTTCGACGTGATTTTATAGGATAGCTTTAATGGTCTAGCAGTGGTGAGGAACCTGTGTGAGGTTTGTGAGTGCACTCCGGAGATTTCCTAAGAATACATAATCAGGTTACACTGAACCGAGATGCCCCCTGGATTTTTATTACAAGGTGATAGCCCTCTAGCACAATGTCACTTGCTGTGAGAGCCCCATTGTTAGGGAGGCTTGAATTTGATACAGACTAATTACATTGGGGAGATCGCTCAAGCATGGAGATAGGTTGGACTGGGTCACCAGCTTCATTTTAATCCCACAATTGCAGGTACTTGTAGCTTTTCAGTTTGCAAATTAAAAAAAAATGGATGAGATGTGACAGCAATGAGTTTGGAAGACGAGAAGAGATTTAAGGGATGGAATGGCTAGAGAAAACCAATGTTATGGTGAACCTTCATAGAGGTAGAAGGACAAAAAAAATCAACAACATTTTTGTAATGTTCTACAATTGATGAAGATAATGCATTACTGTGAAGAAAACGGGGGACATGTCATAGAGACATATTAAAAGTTTTGATTGGTCATGGTCAGCTGGATGTACCCTCACTGTCGGAGACAGACTTTATAGTTAAGGTCCCCACGAGGTCGGCCAACAATCTAAGGTGTACGGGGCTCTCCTGACTGTCCACAGACCTGACCAGCTGCCGCACTACACAGTGAGCAGGGCCGGAAGCAGTTCGCTCTGTAAACTGTGTAGTGCAGGTACTGAGCAGTTGCTTGGTGGTAGTGTTGGGTAAGGGCACCCCGCCGAACAGTGACTGATGAACTGTCCTGTGGAGAAGTCATCAGTATGTTTTTCCTGAAAAAAACACTTTAAAGTAAGCCTGTCATCCCGGCTGCCGGAGTGAAGCCCGCCCGACCCCCTGGTGAAGCCCCTTATACTTACCCCTTTCTTAAAGTCCCAGCCCCGAACCCCGTCCTGCTGTCGAGAAATCCCCGTCAGAAGCCGCAAGCTCACCAGAGATGAGTCCGACGCCCATAGAGAATGATTGGAGCAGTCAATCTCTATGGGCGTCGGACTCATCTCTGGGGAGCGCACGCACGGCTTCCGACAGGGATTTCTCTGCGGCAGGACGGGGTCAGAGACTGGGACTTCGAGAGGGGGATAAGTATAAGGGGCTCCACCGGGGGTCGGACGGGCTTCACCCTGGCAGCCGGGGTGACAGGTCCCCTTTAAAGCACACCTTTCATGAATGTTAAAAAGACATGTCAAAAAGATTATTTTTGAACGTTGAATGTGTAGATTGTGTAGATCTGTAGAATGAACATGGAGTCATGTACCTCTCTACCCGCTCTGTGTCTATGTGAGCGAGACAACCCCATAAACTTAAGGCCCTATTACACAAATCGATAATCGTCCCGATTCATCCGATTGTGAGACTTTATTGACTGAAACGATCATCGGCTGATCATTTCTTAAGGCCCAGACCTAAAATTATCGACCACCGTGTAATGGCTACGTGTAATGGCTGGCAATTACCCAGACAATACTTTACCTGTCCACGCTCCTGGTCTTCTCCTGCACTCTGTATACGTCCTGGCACCATGCGCTCCAGCTTCAGAGTGTTCGGGACCACCGCGGCTAGTGACTGGTTGATCAGCTTTTCAGCTTAGAAGCTGCCAGGATGCATAAAGAGCGCAGAAGAACGAGAGCGTAGACAGGTAAAGTATTAACGGTTTGGCAAGGGCTGCACAAACATTGCTAATGATGTCCGTGCAGCCCTTGCTAAATGATTATTGGGCCGTGTAATAGGCCCAGTAAACAAGCACCCATGTGCAGATCTGTGCTTGCTTACAGTATTGATCAGGCCGTCATCAGCCCATCTAATAGGACCCTTAGGGTCTATTCACACGTCAGTATATTTTTCCAATCCGCAAATTTCAGTCAGTATACAATCCGCAAATTCAGTCCGTATTGCATCCGTATTGCATCCGTATTGCTTCAGTAAAATACAGACCCCATAGAGTTGTATTGGATGTGTCAGTTACTGTCCGTACTAGGGTCTGTCCTTTTTTTTTTGCGGAACGGATTGCAGCCCAGTACACAACACGGATGTGTGTATAGGTCCATTGAAATACATTGGTCCTATATTATTGCGGATCCGCAATTGCGGACAGGAACAGGATGTGTGAATAGGGCCTTACTCTGTGCAGCCATCTGGACGCCTACATACTTCTCTTGTCTCCTTCTCCTGAATGGTCAGGATCCGTATTAAGGGGAGATTTATGATAGGGTGTAAATATACACCTGGAGTAAACTGCCCACAGCAACCAATCACAGCTCCTCTTATATTTTACCTGAGCTGAAAGCTGAGCTGTGATTGGTTGCTGTGGGCAGTTTACTCCAGGTGTATATTTACACCCTTTCATAAATCTTCCCCTAAATGTTTTGTTTTCTAGAAGCAGTGCCAATTTATATACATACAGTGCCATTGTATATGTCAGCCATTTATCCCCCTATTCAGCAGAGGGGAGGATGTCTGGTGCACCTGCAAACCAAAGGAAGTGGTAGAAACACCATGGAAATGGAATTGGCAAAGCAGTGGGAGCATGCATGGGTATACACCCAGGTCACCTGATGCAGCCGGCCAGTCACTGCTATGTCAGCAGCCAACATGGCAGCTACGTAGGAGGACCTCCTAGCCCCTTCCCTGCATGTTTATTGGCTGAGTAAAGCTGCCAAAAATGCAGGGAGGAGTCTATATAGAAGAGTCTATTTAGAACCACACAGTATTTGAGTATCGAGTACTTTCGAGTACCACAACACTCAAGCGAATTCGAACAAGTATACTCACTCACTCTCAAATGGCCACCTCACATTTTTTAGTTTAATTTTTTTTTTTTGTCAGTAAAAAGATTTGGTATTGGTGTTTCTATTTGTTTTGTTTAATTTTTAAAACTCATATTTGGTAATACTGTATTCCACATTTTTTTAGTATTTCAATCTTATGGTTTACTCCACCTTCCTTTTTTTTAATCTATTATACCCTTTTCATTTACTTTGTAAGGGATGGTAGTTAAATACATTTACATCACAATTGTTGTGAGTATAATATCAGCAGTTCTGTTAGTAAAGACTTCAGAAGAGAAGGATTTAGGGGAAGTGATTTCTGACAGCCTTAAAGGGGTTATCCAGCACTACAACTGGAGACAAGAGTTGTGTTGTCTTTGTAACAAAGTGGCCATGTTTTTGTATATCGTGGGTTAAAAGGTTACTGACAGCATACTTTCAACAAATGCATTTCGTGTTGACTAGTTTATTTTTGGGGTTACTTTAAAAACACAATCTGAATTTATTATCAGAAGCAACAGGAGAAAATATAATTTTACTGAAAGAGTATTAGATACTTAGATACTTGGAACAACCTCCTAGCAGATGTGGTTGGTAAATCAACAGTAAATGAATGGGGGGGGGGGGGTCTTTTTCTGCCAACAACCTTCTACGTTTCTTCCTCTATCAAACAAGAAAAAAAAACTTAAAATAGTGATAGGTATTAAAAGGAAACTCCGGGTAGAGGTTAAAAAAATGAAACTTCTGCAGAGGCATAAAGCATTACTTATCTATCTATCCCAGTTTTGAAACTACCAAAAATCCATTTGTTTTTTTTTGTTTTTTGTTTTTTTTGGGGGGGGGGGGGGGTTGTTCTGTTTTGTGTTTCTGTATTTTCTGGTTGAGCAGATGTACACAGTACTACAGGTTCCAGAATGCAATGCTTTCCCTCAGCTGTCCATCACAGTCCCCCACCCTGCCTATTCTCCGCCCAAAGCTGTTGCAGAACATCTAGGCTGTGTTCATACATTGCATTTTCATTGTGTTACTGAATTATTTGCAGTACTTTATCATTTCATTGTGGTCCCACCCACACAGCACACTGTATTCTCTACCTGTAACACCACACAGCACTGTATTCTCTACCTGTAACACCACACAGCGCTGTATTCTCTACCTGTAACACCACACAGCACGCTGTATTATCTACCTGTAACACCACACAGCACGCTGTATTCTCTACCTGTAACACCACACAGCATGCTGTATTCTCTACCTGTAACACCACACAGCACACTGTATTCTCTACCTGTAACACCACACAGCACGCTGTATTCTCTACCTGTAACACCACACAGCACTGTATTCTCTACCTGTAACACCACACAGCACGCTGTATTCTCTACCTGTAACATCACACAGCACACTGTATTCTCTACCTGTAACACCACACAGCACACTGTATTCTCTACCTGTAACACCACACAGCACGCTGCATTCTCTACCTGTAACACCACACAGCACGCTGTATTCTATACCTGTAACACCACACAGCACGCTGTATTCTCTACCTGTAACACCACACAGCACACTGTATTCTCTACCTGTAACACCACACAGCGCCGTATTCTCTACCTGTAACACCACACAGCACTGTATTCTCTACCTGTAACACCACACAGCACGCTGTATTCCCTACCTGTAACACCACACAGCACGCTGTATTCTCTACCTGTAACACCACACAGCACGCTGTATTCTCTACCTGTAATACCACACAGCACGCTGTATTCTCTACCTGTAACACCACACAGCACGCTGTATTCTCTACCTGTAACACCACACAGCACGCTGTATTCTCTACCTGTAACAACACACAGCACGCTGTATTCTCTACCTAAAACACCACACAGCACGCTGTATTCTCTACCTGTAACACCACACAGCACGCTGTATTCTCTACCTGTAACACCACACAGCACCATGTATTCTCTACCTGTAACACCACACAGCACACTGTATTCTCTACCTGTAACACCACACAGCACGCTGTATTCTCTACCTGTAACACCACACAGCACGCTGTATTCTCTACCTGTAACACCACACAGCATGCTGTATTCTCTACCTGTAACACCACACAGCACACTGTATTCTCTACCTGTAACACCACACAGCATGCTGTATTCTCTACCTGTAACATCACACAGCACCATGTATTCTCTACCTGTAACACCACACAGCACGCTGCATTCTCTACCTGTAACACCACACAGCACGCTGTATTCTCTACCTGTAACACCACACAGCACGCTGTATTCTCTACCTGTAACACCACACAGCACACTGTATTCTCTACCTGTAACACCACACAGCGCCGTATTCTCTACCTGTAACACCACACAGCACTGTATTCTCTACCTGTAACACCACACAGCACGCTGTATTCCCTACCTGTAACACCACACAGCACGCTGTATTCTCTACCTGTAACACCACACAGCACGCTGTATTCTCTACCTGTAATACCACACAGCACGCTGTATTCTCTACCTGTAACACCACACAGCACGCTGTATTCTCTACCTAAAACACCACACAGCACGCTGTATTCTCTACCTGTAACACCACACAGCACGCTGTATTCTCTACCTGTAACACCACACAGCACCATGTATTCTCTACCTGTAACACCACACAGCACACTGTATTCTCTACCTGTAACACCACACAGCACGCTGTATTCTCTACCTGTAACACCACACAGCACGCTGTATTCTCTACCTGTAACACCACACAGCGCCGTATTCTCTACCTGTAACACCACACAGCACTGTATTCTCTACCTGTAACACCACACAGCACGCTGTATTCACTACCTGTAACACCACACAGCACGCTGTATTCTCTACCTGTAACACCACACAGCACGCTGTATTCTCTACCTGTAATACCACACAGCACGCTGTATTCTCTACCTGTAACACCACACAGCACGCTGTATTCTCTACCTGTAACACCACACAGCACGCTGTATTCTCTACCTGTAACAACACACAGCACGCTGTATTCTCTACCTAAAACACCACACAGCACGCTGTATTCTCTACCTGTAACACCACACAGCACGCTGTATTCTCTACCTGTAACACCACACAGCACCATGTATTCTCTACCTGTAACACCACACAGCACTCTGTATTCTCTACCTGTAACACCACACAGCACGCTGTATTCTCTACCTGTAACACCACACAGCACGCTGTATTCTCTACCTGTAACACCACACAGCATGCTGTATTCTCTACCTGTAACACCACACAGCACACTGTATTCTCTACCTGTAACACCACACAGCATGCTGTATTCTCTACCTGTAACATCACACAGCACCATGTATTCTCTACCTGCAACACCACACAGCACGCTGCATTCTCTACCTGTAACACCACACAGCACGCTGTATTCTCTACCTGTAACACCACACAGCACGCTGTATTCTCTACCTGTAACACCACACAGCACACTGTATTCTCTACCTGTAACACCACACAGCGCCGTATTCTCTACCTGTAACACCACACAGCACTGTATTCTCTACCTGTAACACCACACAGCACGCTGTATTCCCTACCTGTAACACCACACAGCACGCTGTATTCTCTACCTGTAACACCACACAGCACGCTGTATTCTCTACCTGTAATACCACACAGCACGCTGTATTCTCTACCTGTAACACCACACAGCACGCTGTATTCTCTACCTGTAACACCACACAGCACGCTGTATTCTCTACCTGTAACAACACACAGCACGCTGTATTCTCTACCTTAAACACCACACAGCACGCTGTATTCTCTACCTGTAACACCACACAGCACGCTGTATTCTCTACCTGTAACACCACACAGCACCATGTATTCTCTACCTGTAACACCACACAGCACACTGTATTCTCTACCTGTAACACCACACAGCACGCTGTATTCTCTACCTGTAACACCACACAGCACGCTGTATTCTCTACCTGTAACACCACACAGCATGCTGTATTCTCTACCTGTAACACCACACAGCACACTGTATTCTCTACCTGTAACACCACACAGCACGCTGTATTCTCTACCTGTAACATCACACAGCACCATGTATTCTCTACCTGTAACACCACACAGCACGCTGCATTCTCTACCTGTAACACCACACAGCACGCTGTATTCTCTACCTGTAACACCACACAGCACGCTGTATTCTCTACCTGTAACACCACACAGCACGCTGTATTCTCTACCTGTAACACCACACAGCATGCTGTATTCTCTACCTGTAACACCACCCAGCACGCTGTATTCTCTACCTGTAACACCACCCAGCACGATGTATTCTCTACCTGTAACACCACACAGCACACTGTATTCTCTACCTGTAACACCACACAGCACACTGTATTCTCTACCTGTAACACCACACAGCACGCTGTATTCTCTACCTGTAACACCACCCAGCACGATGTATTCTCTACCTGTAACACCACCCAGCACGCTGTATTCTCTACCTGTAACACCACACAGCACACTGTATTCTCTACCTGTAACACCACACAGCACATTGTATTCTCTACCTGTAACACCACACAGCACGCTGTATTCTCTACCTGTAACACCACACAGCACGCTGTATTCTCTACCTGTAAAACCACACAGCGCTGTATTCTCTACCTGTAACACTACACAGCACACTGTATTCTCTACTTGTAACACCACACAGCACACTGTATTCTCTACCTGTAACACCACACAGCACATTGTATTCTCTACCTGTAACACCACACAGCACACTGTATTCTCTACCTGTAACACCACACAGAGCGCTGTATTCTCTACCTGTAACACTACACAGCACACTGTATTCTCTACTTGTAACACCACACAGCACACTGTATTCTCTACCTGTAACACCCTTTCCTTTGAGTCAGGACGTACTAAGAAGGCATCTGGCTGGGTCTGGGAGCTTCATGATGTGGCGCTGCAAGGACACGGGGAACGTTAAGTATAGGTAGTTTATTATGTCTCCCCACCTCCTACCCACAGTCTTTGGGCGGACTTCTCCTTTAAGGTGGTGGAATATGTTATATGAAACAATATTCAGATAAAATTCTTATTTAACACTGCTTTACACACATAAAGACTACTCAGTAGATAGCTAGAGATCTTGTATTGATTGAATGCCTATTGGATATACAGTACTGTACCAGGGTATTATACTTACTGCGATATGTGTGGTCTGAAATCCTATCTATACAACTACAGTAGTTATATTAAATGCTTTGCATAATTAAAAAAAAGCTGAGAGGGTGTCTCAGATGGAGAAATAATGGAGATATTCACATAACTGCAACTGTGTTATGAACAGACGTAAAGACTCTAATTCTCGAAAGACTCACAAAGTATCCGGCAGATGCCAAAAACAATTCTGCAATAAGATGAACATCTGAATAAAGTTTATCTGTTAGGCGGCGGTCTGTAGTCAACCTGTTATATTGCAGCATATGGTTGACCAAGAAAAAATTCTTAATTTGAAGGGTCAATAAAAGCAGGGTGGTTTTTACTTAGCTTTTCAGAGGCAGCGTACAAAGTAACAACTGGAAACAAAAGTTTCTTATGTGTGTGTATTTTGAGGTAGTATTTACCACTTAAGGGGGAACTCCAGATAATTTGTTTTTCTTTTAAATCAACTGGTGTCCGAAATTTATATTAGTTTGTAATTAACTTCTATTTAAAAATCTCCAGTCTTCCAGTACTTACCAGCTGCTGTATGTCCTGCAGGAAGTGGTATTTTTTTTAGCAGTCTGACACAGTGCTCTCTCCTGCCACCTCTGTCCGTCAGAAAATGTCTGCTCTTAACAGTTTCTGACACAGGTGGCAGAGGTGGCAGCAGAGAGCACTGTGTCAGACTGGAAAGAATACACCACTTCATGCAGGACATGCAGCAGCTAATAAGTACTGGAAGACTAGACATTTTTAAATAGTAAATTACAAATCTACAATATATAGCTTTCTAACACCAGTTGATGTGAAAGATTTCTTTTTTTTTTTTGCTGCAGTTTCTCTTTAAGGACAGAGTCAATTTCTATTTCTGCACTTTATTTTTCCTCCTCATGTTTAAAAGACCATAACTCTTGCATTTTTTTTTTTACCGTAAGACCCATATGGGATCTTATTTTTTGCCATAGCAATTGTACTTTGCAATCACATACTTAATTTTTTCATAGATTATGCAGTGAAAGTGAAAGCAAAATTTTTTTGTGCAGCAATATATATTATTTGTGCAGTAATATATATATATATATATTAATATGGCGTGTGTGTGTGTGGGGGGGTCTTTATGCCATTCTCCCTGTGGTAAAACTAACATCTTATCTTTGCTCCTTAAGTCAGTATGATTCCATCAATTTAAAAGATTCTAGTTTTTTTTTTAAAATAAATGTTTAAAATTGCTAAAAAAACCCTACAATCTGGCAGGTTTTTGCACTTTACCGTGTGAGATCAGGAATGTGATCATTTTATAGTTCCGCACACGGTGAAAGCAAATATATGATTTAAATGGGTACTCCAGCGGGGGGGGCGGGGGGGTCACTTTTTTGCTGGGACCGGGGAGGAGGTGGGCGAGGGAAAAGACGTCCACTCACCACCCCGGTTCTAGCGGCGGGCCCCGCATCGCGGCGCTCCGGTGCCCGGTTCCTGGACGCTTCTGGGTGTCTGACGCGGGCCCGAGACGTGAAACGGATCCCACCTCCTTCACTGAGTGGCTGAGCATCAGAAACCCAGAAACGGCTGGGAACCGGGCATCGGAGCGCCGCGATGCGGGGCCCGCCGCTGGGACCGGGGTGGTGAGTGGACGTCTTTTCCCTCGCCCACCTCCTCCCCGGTCCCAGCAAAAAAAGTGCCCCCCCCCACTCTGGAGTGCCCCTTTAAACTTTTGTTTTGGGCTGGGATTTTTTATTTATGGGATTTTTTATTTTTGTTAATGTAGTCCTCCCAGGTGCTTCTATTAACAATTCACTGATTGCTCATAGAGATCAATGCAGTACATATGTACTGTACTGATCTATGTTATCTGTGCTCAATGACTAGGGCCTGCTGAAGGCTTACAGAGCCAGTACCATTGTTAGATCATCACTGAGGCCTGGGCTGGTAAATATAACAGATCAGATTTCTGTGATCCCATTGCGGGAAGCCAATCTTTCTACTATACCACCACCAAAGGCTTTTTAACAGCATTTAAATGATGCTGTCATATTTATTTATATTTATGCACTACTGCTGCTTTTAAGGCTGTTTACAAAGACACAAAAAGTGCAGGATCTCCTCCTCCTCTGTATGCAAACACCCTAGACATTGGCTCTGCCCCCAGAGGACTGAAAAATACATAGCAAGAGCAGAAATCGTCAGAAAGATGCAATATGTATGAGATTTGATGGACAGATACAGCGCTGAAAAAAACAGGTACACTTTAAAGGGGCACTGTCAGTTCCAAAAAGTTTTGGTCTCATCCCCTTTACTATTTACAGACACATTAGAGGTGAGTGATAAGCTGAGGAGCAAGTGTATGCTTGTTCATTGGCTGATCTTACGAACAATCGTCCCGTGTAAGAAAGCAATACCCATTCGAAGCAATGTATACCTCAAAGGGGCTATTGCCTTTGTTTTCACCTCATGTTCACATAATCTCGTAACATGCTGGTCAATTTATAGATTACCTATGGCTATGAGTAGATCTGTGAAAATTTGGTCTAGAATTTTGCCAATGGGCATATTTACTAAAAAAAAACAAAAAAAAACATTGAGTACATAGAGTAGATTCTAGACTGTATATCTGTGAGGATGAGGATCTGAGCTACTGAGCATGTGTGACCACCAACACTGGACATATTAGGTGGACATTGTTAGAAAGAATATACAGCAGGGGCATCCTAAGAAATATCTAGTATTTTTTAAATGATTCCAGTTGTTTTTTTTTTTTTGTTTGTTTTTTACCGTATAACCCTGTTAATATAAAGAAAGCAATCTATCTCTTAGCTCTCATTATTTAATAAAGAGATATAATATCTATAACGTTGTTTCCCTTGTTGGTACTTGACGTTGTTTAACCACTTGACAAAATCCAGAATGACATGTGATGAGGATTTAATATGTTTTTAAGAGCTTAATGGAAATCAGTTGCAAAATCTGCAGACAGGTATTGTCCTCTCAATTGTTTATCAGTAAATCCAGCCCAATAATGGTAACATTTCAGCCAGTCTTTATCTAGGGATCAGGTAACAGGCAGATGCTTGAGTTGTTTTTTCTGTCCGGGAAGAAACAGCCATTTTGAAGAGGGTTGGATATCGTCAAAAGAAGTCTTTCAGCTGAACAATCCCCTCTGCTTTCAGCTCAGCTCGGGGGATTTGTTTGGTCTGACTTTGGTTTGGTTTACTTTCCCTTTTCATTGTTTTGAACACAAAGATGGCTGAAACCTTTCACTGTCTTTTTTAACTGGTTACAAGGAAGGGAATATGAGGAATGTAAAGATCAAGAGCAAACGCTGTCAACAAAGAACATTGCACACAACTCATTATCCTGTCCAAACCTTGTTTTTTGTAAAAAAATAAATAAATTGTAAGCATAGGGCATCACCTGGCCTCCTTACGAAGACCACCTCTGAGAGAAGTCAAGCCGTAGACAAGGTAAGAGAAAACATGTGTATTACTATGTGTTATTGGTCAATACTGATATTAAAGGGAACCTGTCACCCCCCCCCCCCCCCGGGCCGGGTCAGAGCCCGGCCGACCCCCCGCTAGAGCCCCTTATACTCTCCTCGTTCCCAAGTCCCGCTTCGTCAGCCGGTCCAGGGATGGAGATATCACTGTGGGAAGCCTGGCACGCGCGCTGCTGAGGGGAGTCCAACGGTCATAGAGAATGAATGGAGCCATTCATTCGCTATGGGTGTCGGACTCATCTCAGCAGCGTCTGCGCCGGGCTTCCCACGGTGATATCTCCATCCCAGGACCAGCTTAAGAAGCGGGAATTCAGGAGCGAGGTGAGTATAAGGGGCTATAGCGGGGGGTCGGCCGGGCTCTGACCCGGCACAGGGGGTGACAGGTCCTCTTTAAGGCTAAGGTAGTTGGAGGGATTTGCACCAAGTTTAGTAAAAAAAAAAAGCTATACTCACCTGTCACTAGTGCCTAATATGGATGGTCTGAACCTGCCGTGCCGAACACGAACTCTCGGCAATGATTCTCGCTGTCTGCCCGCTCCATGGAGAGGGTGGATACAGCGGGAGGACCGTCTGGAAAATTGGGATACAGCCATAGCCATAGGCTGTATCCCAGTTTTCCAGGCGGTCCTCCCGCTGTATCCACCCGCTGCATGGAGCGGCCAGACAGCGGGAATCTGATGCCGAGCGTTCGGGTTCATACAAACCCGAACCTCGGCAGGTTCGGACCATCCTTAGTGCCCACATATCCATCCCAATGGTTACTAGAGATGAGTTCACGTGAGGCTGAACTTTTGCCATTTGATTCCAATGTCTGGAGAAACTGGATGCAGCCCTAGGGCTGCCTGGAAAACATGGGTATAGCCTATGGCTTTTCACACACTGTCAAAGTGACAGCCATTTGTCTTGGACAGCCATCATTTTGTGGCCAATAACGGCCGTTATTTTATAACAAAGCCCATTATTATATGAATATTGACCATTGCTATAAAATATTGTCCGTTATTTGCCATGAAATCACCGGCCATCATTTTGACAGTGTGTGATTATTAGTGATGAGCAAACATCTCGGTGTTTGGTTCGGATCCCAAACATAAACATAAAAAAAGGACCGAGATCGGTTTGTGTTCACCAAACATTCACCAACAAATAACAAACATACAGTAGAGGCATGCGCTTTGGTCTATGCACATGTGTACAGATTATCAGGTGCAAAGTGTAAATTACGCAGTTGTGTACAGATTGCTTACGTTTCGGTCTACAGTTAGGAATATGCGTACAGATTATCAGGTGCAAAGCATAAAGTTGCGCAGATAATACTGATCAATGCTGTACAATGGCATAGCATTGACCAGTATGTGCAATCTAATAATTGTATATGTAAGTCCCTTAGGACCCTCCCCCAATAAAAGTTAAAATTAATAAATAATTATTGTTCTCGGTGAATGGCGTAAACGAAAAAGGGTGTGTGTGACTTTAAAAAAAATCATATTAGAAAAAGATTTATTAATCAGAAATATTTTTTACACCAATATGATAACAACAAAAACTATACATCATGGTGCAAAAAAAGGCCTCCAACCAGCCCTGTAGGTGGAAAAATGAAAGTGTTATGGAGTAAGGGAAAAACTTCATTGTGACTTGGACCTCTGTGCATCAATGACCTTTGGTCAAGAAGGGGTTAACGATTACAAAAAGCACATCTATTTTTTTTGTAAACAGCGCCACCCCTGTCCTCAGGTTGTGTGTGGTATTACAATTCAGCTCCATTCATTTCAACTGGAACTGAGCTGCAAACCCCCACACCCAAATGAGGATAGGAGAGGCACTGTTTCTGGAAGAAAGCGGCCATGTTTTTCTAGGCCTGGATAACCCCTTTATAAAGAGAATAAGGAATTGAAACTCCTACTGTAAACCAGCCCTGAGCTAAGTAGCAGCATCATCTGATCCAGACTAATCGATCAGCAGTTACAATGCAAATAAAAAGGAGATTATTTTATCTTGGATAGGAGACAAGCAAGGCGGAGACAGACTGTTTCGCGCCTGACCGCGCTTCTACGGATCTTCCTTAGAAGTGCGGTCAGGCGCGAAACAGTCTGTCATCGCCTTCCTTGTTTCCTAGCGTCCACCTTGTTGTGTCTGCACTATGTCCAATCTTTTTTGATATGAAGAAATAAAGTTACGAAGACTACTTTGGTGAGTGCACTCCATTCTATTATTTTTTGAACTGTATTCACAATGCACTGTATGCCGCTTTTGGGGGACTTCGCACCACCTATTTGAATCCATGTCTACAGCAGACTGTGAATCCTGATTACACTCTTTTTGCACCGCATTTGGGTATCTGTAGTGCCACCTGCTTCTATTTTTTGTTTGTACAGAACCACATACAGTATCTGGAGGTGCCTCGCGGTGGGAGGCCATCTTCTCTCATCTTCTATGCACAGGGATTTTAGAGTCTTAACTCTATAGAGAAGTAAAGTATCCCTTGGCAACTTCATACTGTTTTGACAACTCTTACACCTCTAAGTATTTATTTTCAGCTGTGGTTTGGAGCAGCAAAGAAGTATATTGACTTTTGGTGATTCATAAGACATTATCCTTCTCCGCTCCGTAACAGACTATAACTGGCTACAATGTATTTATTATTTATTTATTTTGTATTTACAAAATAAAATTACAATTTTGTAAATAGCAACATGATAGGCTACAAACCAAATATGGTCCTATTATGTCCAGTTTCTTTCCTCGTTTATATCTTGTATATTGACTGTATCATAGATTAATGTTTAACTCAAACTTTTTTTTTAATGCCTTACGTCTTTATTACTGTGACAAATTTTCCATCTTGGTTCTTAGACACTGATCTTCCACGCTTTACATGCATGCTGTGGGGGGTTTCACTTGGTTCTGACCTAACACCATCAATCACTGGCAATGACAGTGAGAGAACAGAGGTCAGAGAGGTATCACACTGTCCAGTAGAGCAGGAAGCAGCCATGGGTTTAGTTCCAAAATAGTTTAAACATCCTTTACACTTTATGTCCTGTGCTACATCGCAGATGAGATGTTTAACTCTTTCATAACCAGATGTCTAAAAAGGGTGGTCTTCATTAAAAACTCTATTGAAAATAGAAAGATAGATAGATAGATAGATAGATAGATAGATAGATAGATAGATAGATGATAGATAGATAGATAGATAGATAGATAGGAGATAGATTATAGATAGATAGATAGATAGATAGATAGATAGATAGATTAATAGATAGATAGATAGATAGATAGGAGATAGATTATAGATAGATAGATAGATAGGAGATAGATAGATAGATAGATAGATGATAGATTAATAGATAGATACCCTGTTTCCCCAAAAATAAGACATTCTCCGAAAATAAAGCATAGTCCAGGATTTATAGGACAGCTTAAAATAAGGCATCCCCCAAACACACCCCCACTGCCACCATGCCGCTACCCTCTGCCACCCTCCCCCACTGGCCCCTCAAAGGGGGGGTGGAGGGAGGTGGTGGGTTGTCTGATTATGCTGGTTTATGATGACAACTACTATACAGTATATAATAAATGTTCTTTTTTCCCCCCAACAATAACTGTGAATTCTTCTTCAAGGAAAAATAAGACATCCCATTAAAATAAGACATAGTACATCTTTGGGAGCAAAAATTTATATTCTTATTTTTACTTTTATTCTTATTTTCAAGGAAACAAGGTAGATACAGTAGATAGATTGATAGATAGATAGATAGATAGATAGATAGATAGATAGGAGATAGATAGATAGATAGATAGATAGACAACAGATAGATAGATAGATAGATAATAGATTGATAGATAGATAGATAGATAGATAGATAGATAGATAGATAGATAGATAGATAGGAGATAGATAATAGATAGATAGATAGTAGATAGATAGATAGATAGGAGATAGATAGGAGATAGATAGATAGATGCAATAGAAAGATAGATAGTAGATAGAGAGATAGGAGATAGATAGGAATTTCAGAATGAATGCAGCACTCGTGTAACGCTAGGCGGTATATACCAGCGACCACCCGGTATAGGTAATATAAATCAGAAGAATACCGCAGCACTCGTGGGATAGAATTCAACACAACGTGTTTATTTCCCCAAACCGCGACGTTTCGCTCTCCACACTCAACACTGCTTGAAAAAGCTGTCAGCGTGGAGAGCGAAACGTCGTGGTTTGGGGAAATAAACACGTTGTGTTGAATTCTATCCCACGAGTGCTGCGGTATTCTTCTGATTTAAATAGATAGATAGATAGATAGATAGATAGATAGATAGATAGATAGGAGATAGATAGATAGATAGATAGATAGATAGATAGATAGATAGATGCAATAAGAGTTTTGCACACCGGACCCAAGTTGACATAATTCCCAAGCTATAATATGACCAGAGACTATGGGTGTTTATGTTTCTGGGGTCCAAAAGGATCAATTGTTTATGTTTGGTCTTAATTACCTGATAATTATGCTGCACTGATGGATGTCGTCTAATAATAGTATCCATAGGCGTCACAGGTCCTAGATACCAATGCAAGAACTATATTGCTTCCCAACACCCAACCATGTTCTTCTGTCATGCTGGAAAGTGAGTGCCGAGGCGTTTGTGTGAAGGCAACCTCCAGTCCCCTATCTCTACATCCTAGATAAATTATCTATCACACATGTATGATATAGAACATCAAACCATATGCACAGATAAGATGCACGGCATTGCCTTGTTGTGATGTTACATTTGTGCTAAAATAAGAAGATTCTGTACTCACCTTTTATATCCCCTTTCCCCACTTGCAGTGGTCCTGTAGTTCTCTGTTAGTCTTGACTGGCCCACCGGAGTAGCGGAGAATCCTCCAGTGGGCTCCCACGGCTTTGTAGCTCTTCTGCAGGGCCTTCTCAGAAATGTATAACACCTGTTCTGATTTTTTGGTCGTAATTTGCAAAAAGATGTCCGTAAAACGTTTGAGAAGGGACATTGTGTGAACATAGCCTGTAACTGCAGCACTGTGTGTCAAATTTGCACCAAATTTTTGAAAGAAAATATTGTCATTTAAAAAAAAAAAATACATATATATATATATATATATATATATATATATATATTAGAAACAGGATGTCCTGTATTTCAATTAAACCTTTTTTTGCTACTGGATAAACCATTTTATCGTTGTCAGTAAGAAGACGTCACATTGTAGCCGTCAGATAAAAATAACACGAGCTGCCAACAGGTCTGCAGCTGGCGTCCGGCGTGTTTCTCAAAGCACCTAGTGTCTGCTGAACTCATCAGTCCTTATTGACAAGTCTGGTTAAATTATCAAGTTGTATTTAATTCTGTACAAGCTTAGGAAAATAAAGGTTACAGCCAAGACCTCAGTATTTTCTTTCCTGAAATGATGATTTATACGTCTTGGCTTGGATAGATAGGGTGTCAGGGAGACTTTATGCCGCTCCATCTCTGACACATGAAGCACTTGGTTTCCAGTTGTAACTTCCAACCTCAAGCATGTTTCCCATTACACACATCCAAGTGACTGCTATACACACTGACTCACATAGCTGTTTTACATTTTCACTACATATATATCCCAATCAAAATAAAATACAGATGGTGTCCCCCCCATCAGGCCGAGTCCTGGATATTCACTGTTTCTCTATACTTTGAAATCTTGAATCTAAAACATAAAAAAAAAGACACAATGTGCTGAATAATTTATGTGTAGTTATAGTTCTGTTAGGCTGCGTTCACACTGCATTTTTGCAATCCGTTTTATGCAAAAAAAAAAAATGGATAAAAAAAACACATCTTTTAGCATACGCAAAAATGTGGTTGACTACATTTTTGTGTACGTTAAAAAAACAACGGATGTGTTTTGATGTCTTTCGATCCGTTATTTTAATAATCGAAGTCAATGGGAAAAAAGCAGCAAAATGCATGCACACAAATGCATCCTGTTTTTTATGCGTTTTTTTTTATAAAAAAGATGAAGAAAATGGGTTGAAAAAACGCAATGTGAACCCAGCCTTATATTATTATACAAAATATGTCCCCTAAGGTCTGATTAGGCAAAAAATAAGAAAAAAAGGAGCCTCTGTAATAAACCTGTGCACACCAAAACACTGAAACAAAATGACAAAGTTTATTAAGTAGACGGCACCAAAAACATAAAAACATTTAAAAACATAAAGCACAGCAGTCTATGGTACAGAATGTGCACCCCACTGGACAAGGATTTAAAAAATCCACAAAGTGAGGGTCGGGTATCCATCAATATGAGAAGAAAATAGTAACAAGAGAACAGCAATAAAGGAACACAGTGCATATATAGAAATCAATAGCTTTAGCATATAACCTATGTACTGCAGGGCCTGTTCCGCCAGTGGAATGAGTGTACTCCACGCGTATCATTGCTCCCACGCAGCTTACTTAATCCAGGTCCAGTCTCCTGAAGGCTGCTTAATAACAGCTATACTTACTTTATTCAGGTCCAGTCTCCTAAAGGCAGCTATATAACAGCTATACTTACTTTATCCAGGTCCAGTCTCTTGAAGGAAGCTATATAACAAAGCTATACTTACTGTATCCAGGTCCAGTCTCCTGAAGGCTGCTATATAACAGCTATACTAACTGTATCCAGGTCCATTCTCGTGAAGGCTACTATAGAACAGCTATACTTACTTGTATCCAGATCCAGTCTCCTGAAGGCAGCTTTATAACCGCTATACTTACTGTATCCAGGTCCAGTCTCCTGAAGGCTGCTATATAACAGCTATACTTACTGTATGCAGTTCCATTCTCCTGAAGGCAGCTATATAACAAAGATATACTTACTTGTATCCAGGTCCAGTCTCCTGAAGCTTTTTAGTCTTGTGCTGGTTCAAAGAAAAAGAGACTTAACACAAGAAGTGCCAGCCAGTACGGAGTCATAGCTCAATGCGTCCATCAATCACATGACTGCCTTCTCTGTGAGTGCAGATGACCTGGGAAACACAGGACTTCCTAAGTTTAGACTCTTTGACACAGGAAGTGCCCTGTTTTCCATGATAACTAAAGAAAAAACAAGAATGCAAATTACAAACTTGCTTTATATCTACTGTTCATTTAGATTTTGAAAGTTATAACAACAGGTACACTTTAAATAATAAAATGGAGCTCTGACCCCTATAAAAATTAAGATTTTTTTCAGCATAGCCAAGCCACAATGTTTAGAAATCTGCGTACATCTTACCATCTGAGATAAAGGGAGGAAGTCGGGGGCTGGTTGTGGTTTACAAAGCAACACGTTTTCTTGGTAGGAAAATACTTTCTATTATACTTTCAGATTAACTTTTCTATTAGTCTTGGACGTGACTGCAGTGCGGAGTATGGTAAAATAATGGAATTATTATTACAGAGAATCATTTTTTATTTGGTTTCATCAATTTGCTATTTTCATGTTTATTCAGCTTTTTTTCTGGATAGAACGATTGGTGATATGGCGCCATCATTTGTAGTGATTGCAGTGTCCACATCTGGGTACCTGGCACAGTTGGCAATCAATCACATTGTTGGAATTAGCGACCAGCCGGGGAGGGGATGGCGCTGATGCCACAATTCCTCCATGAATATCACAGCTCAGCAGTGAGACTCGCTGCCATCAATCCATTTTGGCATGCCTGATGACATGTTAAAAGTTATTTTTAGTGACAGTAATTCATTATGTTGAAGAGGTTGTCATAGACTCTTCCTACTGTTTCCCCGTGGCATAAAACAATAAACCAACCATACTTACCCCACTTTGTTCCCGCTGCTCCGGCTGTGCTATATTCTGGTCATGGTTGTACTCACTTTCTGCCGATTTCTACTACTGTCCCACTCCCCGCTCAGCTCTGGGATTGGCTGAGTGGGGAGTAGGATGTCAGCAGAAGCCGAAAAACAGGAAAGTAGTCAGGACCGGAAGATTGTACAGTGGGAGCAGCAGGGGGTGCAAGGGAGGGTGAGTATGGCAGGTTTGTAGTGTTATGCCACAGGGAAGCAGTAGGGATAATTTAAAATTTCCCTGGACAAGCTCTTTAAGAGGGTTATCCACCTAAGAGTTGAAAAATGAAATGATCCCAAACCTAGTTAGATTTACTCTCTATATTCTAGTATTGAGCCATCTCCTGTCTTTCTAACTGCTGCCTTTTTCTAAAAGCCGATCTATACCCAAGATGGCGCCAGCTAGGAAACTACATTTTCCATCATGCATCTCCCTGATTGGTCCGTTTGCCTACTCACCCCCCTTAGCTTTCTTTCCTGCCCACTGCTGTCATTACTATTGCACAGTAAACACAGGGCTGTTTTTTTCACTGTATTTGCATCACATCACCCCAGTATGTATTCCATACTAGTAGCAGAGCAGAGCAAATGATGTAGCAGAGCTGACGCACGGATGGTGTAGCTATGTGCTGCATATCGTGCATCTGTTTACTGCAAGGTGTAGTGTAGGTTTAGGTCTCTGCTTGCTGACTGTGAGAAACATTCTAGTTCCATGCAGACTCTAGGAACATCCATAACACTTACAATATACAGAGCTGTGACACAAAGACAGGTACATATGCCTCCAATCACTGACCACAAGCAGAGATAGACCATAACTTTTCATATTACAGAAACCTAGGCTCGGCGATCTATGTCTATGGATGCACTAGTGAACAGGCACATGGAGATGAGACATATGTAAGTCTATGGATGCACTAGTGAACAGGTGCATGGTGATGAGACATATGTAAGTCTATGGACGCACTAGTGAACAGGTGCATGGAGATTATGCAGATGCTGTGGGCCAGGTTACCAAGTCAATAGACAGCTAACCCAGCCCCCAGAGAGAAGACCACATGTCCTGTGTCTACAAAGGGAGAGGGAAATATGAAGCAGCGCGTAGTTAGAGAGGACACAAAGAAAATTATTTTAGACATCCAGAGTGCAAGATTTAGACAAAGGGTAGTATTGGGAAGGGGGATCGTTTAGAATCTAAAACGCATAATAAATGTGATACAGACAAATGTGAAGACATACATGCCAGTTTACATTTCTGGTGCAATAGTATATTCGCTCTAGTATATTTCAATATAATTTTTTTTTATAGTACAAAATAAAATACTTTCCCTTCAAAGGATGACATGTAATATACACATGTAGTTTAACATACAACAATCTATACAGAGATTTAAGTACCATATGCTGCATGTTATAACTTAAAGATTACATACAGCGCTGCCATATGGCTCTAATAAATTCAAGTACTAGAAAAGTGAAGGTCTCTTGTCAAAATAAACACATTTAATGCATTGTGAAGGCCCAAGTTACTATTCATAGACGTCTTATGTCACTTTGTAAAATGTAACGCAGACACGGCAGAAGTAAGAAGTTACAATTGTTGCGAAACACTTCTTGCCGTATACACTGCATATTTTCTACATAGAGTTGTATGCGTTTTAGAACCAGTGACTGAAAGAATTTGAAAAATTATTTAGCGTGAGGTTCAGTCTTTATCCTCACACTTTGTTCACTTTAAGCTCAGACAAGTGCACTGATGTAATCCAGACAAACAGGCTTACTGAACATTTTTACATATGCTACAGTAGGATGGCAATCTTGGTGGTTGCAATTCTCAGTAGAGGCACACATGCTTAGTGGTTACGATGAAACTGTGTGGCATGCTTCCTTAAATATTACAGATAATACAATGGTGAGACCGATTTCAATGTATTTAAAGGGGTTTTCTGCCAATTTTAAACTTTTAATATGTTGCTGCCCTGGCGGAGAACATAACAAAAAGGCTATTCTTACCTTTCAGTCCTCCTCCAATATCCTCCTTTGTTATCTTTGGGTCCTTGGTTAAAAGATCCCACCTCCACTTCGAAGGCGGACTGGTCAGCCAACCTCTGGCCGTGG
This sequence comes from Dendropsophus ebraccatus, assembly GCF_027789765.1. Lineage (NCBI taxonomy): Eukaryota > Metazoa > Chordata > Amphibia > Anura > Hylidae > Dendropsophus > Dendropsophus ebraccatus. The sequence continues at coordinate 15,534,249 of NC_091468.1, read as the reverse complement.
GGCTGCCCCGTTTCAGTCAGTGATTGGCTTTCGCTGTACGCTGTCACTGCCAAGACCAGTCCATTTTGAAAGATGAGGTGGGATCATTTAGCTAGGGACGCGAAGAGGATGTAAGAGGACACCGGGGGAGCATGGAAAGGTAAGAGTAGGCTGTTTGTTATGTTCTAAACTAGAAACATATTAAAAGTTGAATGGAGAAGTCCGGCCATGGCTAAACTTTGACAGGTGTCAGGAGCATGGGCAAACAGGACAACCAAACCTTATTTATCTCTTCACATGCTCGCTATCCACTGCATGACCAACTCCAGGACCGCCGGAAGGCATTTTACCCCGAGTTGTGATGACGTCATGAGAGTTCCTGTCCTGGCTGATGGGCAGCCCACTTAGCCAGTCAGTGACAGGTGTGGCGTCTCATCCCAGTCAGTGGCTGGCTGAGCTCAACCATTCCATCAGCCGGGTCATGACGTTGGCTCTGGTGGAAATCCCGAAGCCCAGTGGGGGGTCTCGTATCAGCGATCAGACCCTGGAGAGACACGGGGAGTGGTGGATTAGTAATTTTTTTATGTGCCCCCCTGCCCCTGCATTTTGAAGAAAAAGTTTAAATAGCTGGGCTTGTCCTTTAAAATAAATGGAATACCACTTTAACTCAGCAATTTAGTCTGGAGTTCTTGTTCTCTTTACAGGAGTGCCTTCTGGTATATGTTACTTCACAAAAGAACTTAATCACGTATCAGTTCCTTTTTGCTATCTGGAAACTAATTCCTTATACCTGATCCTGACCTCAAGTGTACTGACAAATTAAAGCCCAGTAGTCTATTCCCTCTACTGGTCCCACACTAAGTCAAAATGACTAACCAATAGTGATGAGCGAATACTGTTCGATCGAATAGTAAGGTATTCGATCTATCGAATATTATCGAATAGTTTGCCAAATATACGATAAATATTCGATAAGCGTTCAAATCCCCCAGCTTCCGGTTTTTACCTCCAAGTGGTCGAATAGATGTTTTTCAATAATCGAATACTTGTTCCCATGGGCTTTAATGGGATCGCATATTCGTTCAAATATTCGGGAGATATTTGCACGAATATCGAATATTTGAATATTTCACTATTCGCTCATCACTACTTACCAACTTGGACCCTCTAACCCTATTCCTAAGTTGTGGCCTGAATTACTCTTCCCGTTGCCAACCATTTCTATCTAGCCCTTCAATCCCCTTATCATAAAACTAATTCCACAAAAGGGTAAGTCAAAGTATAAACCTTAAAGAAACCTTAAAAAAAACAAAAAACACAGACACACTTCAGACTCACCATCCCTCCGATGATGATGGCCGATTGAATCTCCTGCCGGCCGCGTCCCCTTCACCTCTTCCTGCAGCTGAATGCACTAAAGGAGAGCATTCTGCTGTGAGGTGGTGCATGTAGCAGAGAAAGCTCCTGGGGAATTGTAGGAAGAAATCCCAGCACTCACCAATATTTTTCTTATTTATTCACTTCAAAACCACTGGTACAATCAGTTATGTACATTTGCAGTTGCACAAACCGAAATAGAGAATTGTAAGAATTGTGGGAAGAAATCCTGGTGTATATAAATAATAAGAAAGATGTTGATGAGTGCCAAGATTTCTTCCTACAATTCTCCTGGAGATTTCTCTGCCACGTGCAGCACCAACAGCAGAGTGCATTAACTTATGACTTTTTTGGATTGTTCACCTGAAAACATACATTTCAGATGTCTACTTCTTTCTATTGTACCACTGATTTTTGTGTGAATAAATAACAAGAAAGATATTGGTGAGTGCCGAGATTTCTTCAACCCTCCTGCCACTCAGGCTTGAATGGCAGCTTGAGTGTAGGGTTTCTTACTGCTCTCAGGCTGTCAACCACCACTGTCTAGACAGGAGGAGGTGCCGCATCATGACTTTAATCATTCACCAGGACTTGAAAATAGTCATAGCCGCAGTGAATAAAAGTTATTTTATTGTTGGAACTCTGTTCTCCCGACCTGTCAGGTCCCAGGGCAGGTGATCAATTCTTTGGGGATGTACATTATATAAACCTTCATCCCGGGCCACAGGATGTGGATAAACTTGGTGTATTAAAGAGATATGAGTACTCTTATGGAGGCTTGGTCACATGGACATGTCCTATGCTCAGTTATACGGTGTTGTTTCGAAGAGAATTCTTAGTTAACCAGGGCTTTTACAACCCAATTGCTTAGGTTGTTTCAAGGAGAAGCAGAATAGGGGTTGCATATCCTTTGATGCTTACAGTACTTTCCTCTCAAGTAGAGAACTCATCCTAAAAAGGATGTTCAGCCTTGAAGTGGTGGCCTGGGAATCCTCGCTGATGATGTTGTTCACTGCACTTTCAAAAACACGGACAAGTGGGATGATGTCGTTGATGCCTGCTCACAGAGTCGTGTCCTCAAAAGGGATCAACAATTGGCAAGACATGTTCGAAGAAACCTGTGCACTATGAGGTTTATCACATACAAGGTGTATGACTCAGCCCTCCCTGCTGCACTGCAGAGAAAAGGTTCCTCCCTTTGTGGGCTACAACACTTCCCACCGTTAGTTGACCTTGGCTCAGCCATTCATATATCTACTACCTGATAATCTGGAGGAGCTCCTGCCCACTGTGGCTCCGTTCACCCAGGCTCACAAAATGGAGGACAACCTGAGAGCGCCAGGCCTGACATTGTTGGTAAGACACCGGGGCAGGTTGGACTGCAGTCAAAGGGGTGGATGGTTGCAAGCTGGTGGAGGCAGAACTTGTGCAGAACTGGCCCCCTAAAGTACCGGGGAGGTGAGAGTGGCAAGAATGGGCTAACTTTCTGGTGGTCTTCTGGGGGAATGTTGACCCAATGGCCAGTAACAGACATGTACTGCCCTTGCCCATAATTAAAGGACCAGACATCAGCACTGGGATGCAGGGTCTTGGACACCAAGAGTCACCAACATTTTTCTCCACAACTGTGCAGTGATGGGACAGCCGATGGGACTTTTTTTCTCGGACAGTAATGGGACTTTTTTTCGGACATTTTTTTTTAAACTTTTTGTTGTTGCGGCTAAACAGGGTTCTCCTATTTTTTAAACCTTATTGTAAAGATATGAACTGATTTTCCCTTAATAAATTCGATAAGCTTGAACACTGAAGTTGCTTTCATGTGTCTTGGTTAATACTCACAGACAGCTGTCACATTACATTTTTGATTAGACAGCACCCATGTATATCTGAGGAGACTAATTTAAGGTCTCACCCTAACAGGGGTGATGTCACACATCTTGATATACACAGAAAACCAAAATACAAGGGATTATAGGAGTAATAATCCCTTGTATCCTAGTCTAGTCTGTGAAAAAAGTACAACTTTGCGTCGCCGTCGTTTTTACCAGATTCGTAACAAACTTTCTCAAAGTTCATAACGAATCTGGTTCGTTACGGTTCGGTTCACTCATCCCTACTAATAACCTAATAACCAGTTGAATATGCAATGAATAAGGTACAACAAAACAATAAGAGAGTGTGGACATCTCTCATGCTCATTCATATGTCGTAGGGCTGTCAGAAAGAAGGACATTAGGGCTACCATACCCTATTTTCTCTACAGCACTTTGCCACAAGGTGGAAAGCTTGACCCAAAAAGAATGACCCCAGCAGTGTATCTTAAGGAGCAATCTCTAAATTAGCTTAGACTAGCATGAGTAGAATAATGTCCCAACTTGTTTTTATGCCAGTTTGGATTTTCATCAGGGGACTAATAACTTAATGACCATCTTAATATACAGTACAACCAATAAAGTACTAAGCAAGACTGACTCATATGGGGTTACACTATGGCCCAGTGGTGACAGCAGACTCCGCACTTAGCCAATCTTTACCCCATGTTTGGGCAAATAGATGTCATGATATAGGCCCACAGCAGGAATTTTCATAAACTTTTTATCTTGGCTTATAATCATCTGAAGAATGTAATGAACACATTTCGGATTTGGCCGCCATAATATTTCCCTGAGGTCTCCTCTTCTAAATCTAGATTATTTATAAGAAGTAACACAAAGCACTTCCATCTCATCTAACATTTTGGACGCTCTCAAAGTATTTTCATACTTGAACTTTGGACGTAGCTGAGCCGATTTAATTAATTGTCTTCTGAAAATCAGCGTATTCCCGTAGTGTAAAACTTTCCCTGTATTCCTTATTGTAGCTGCTTTATGAATATACGATAATCAGAGTTAATTCCGCTGGCTATTTTCTTGATGTTTTGAGGTCACCTACTGAGATGTGGAGCTGGATCTTCTTTCACTTTTTTGGCCTTGCTTGGATCCAAGGGACGTTGACGCTAGTTTGACCCTAAAAATGCTGAAAAACAGAAACATGTAATTTATCACCCTGAAGTTCTTGAACAATCTTTCTGCAGTCCCGTTTCAACTAGCTGCCAAAATCACGTTTTCTCAACAAATAGTCAAACCCTCTAGAAGTTGCTTTCATTCCCAACATCCTTCAAGGAAAGAAGTTTATTTGGAAAGCCCTAAAAATAAAGACCAGATGGGAAAGGAACCGAGGCCTGAACTAAATGTTTCATCCAAACGTTGCCTATATCAGGAAAATATAAAATGCTAAACTCTTCTGTAATTTAACCATAGATTATATTACAGAACTGTAGAAATTTGTTGTATTTTTTCCCCTCTTTTTATTTTTCACTAGTCTTGAATCAAATGTTTTCTCCTTAATTGTCTGAACCACCAATTATCTATCGTGTATGGGATCCCTTGATGGTGGAAGTTGGGGCTATGTTCACTCAGTATTTTTAATTTAAAAAATAATAATAAAAAAAAAACAACAGAAAGGCAATGTTCACACATATTGTAGTCAGTCTTTTTTTTTTAATTATTATTACAACCAAGAGTGAAACACGAAAGCTATGCATATCTTTCCATTATACTTTTACCCTGTCAGTTCCACTGATTTTGGTTGAAAAAAAGACTGGTAAAAATACTAGGTGGGAACATAGCCAACATTTTTTTTTAGCCGTTTTACAGATATAGTGACAACGAACATCCCAATGTTTGTTCGAATACCAAACACAAACATAAAAAAAAAAAGTTCAGTTTCCGTTCTACTAACATTTACAAATAAATAACGTGCGTACAGTGGAAGCGTACATTTCGGTGCGTACAGATTATCAGGTGCAAAGTGTAAAAAATGTAACAGCAGAGCAATTACGTGGTGTGTAGCATTAGCGTATCTTTTATTCACCCGTGCGTATATATGCAATGACGTGCATCCATGTATCACGCAATCCGCATGAGGAATACTAGGCAGCAGCGTACAGTCAGCTCAGCAAGTCAAGATGTCCCAGCGAGCCTCCCCTTTTGGCCTTGGAGAACTTAAATACATTGTGAAGATAATGGATGGGATGGACTATGATGAACACCTGGTCACTACAGGGTTAAGAAATGAATATTTATAGTGCTACAACGCTGGATTGTGTCACCCTTCCTACACTCACAATTTTACAATGTTCTAAGCCCTACTCGGTCAGCTCTCCCTCCCTACACTCACAATTTCACAGCGTTCTAAGCCCTACTCAGTTGGCTATCCCTCCTTACACTGACAATTTCACAGCGTTCTAAGCCCTACTTGGTCAGCTCTCCTTGCCTACACTGACTAACTACCGCTGTGAATATTGCTGCTTAACTAAATTCAGATGCTGTCCCTGCTCGTGTCACTCTCCCTACTGAACGGCACAAGAACCAGGAAAGATTGTGAGAAAATTTGCTTCAGCATCTTGTTTTTATAGCATGTACGTAACCTATGTAATGACGCTAATCGTACAGCCAATCACAGTAATGCCAGTAGTGAACATGGCTATTACATTCATCTTTCAAATTAATGGGAGGAAACATACGCAGTTGTGTACATCGCGAGATAAACGTTCGCATGTTCAAATATGTTAAAAAATGATCGTTATAACATTCCGATCATCGGACATGAACAATTAGCATCATGTTCATATGAACATTTACAAACATGTTCTCTCATCAGGCGATCAGGTGAACACATTATAATGTTACTATCACTTTAAGAACTATATAGGTGGTTGTAATAAAGAAGGATTCCCGGCTTCAGAGTCATGGGGGAGTATATGGCAAATATAAACACACTTACTTCTTGGTTTTATCTTCAGCTTAGTGAAGATACATGAAATTTTCCTTACACAAGCCTGTAAGATAAACCTATTTATGCATTTGTATCACACTAAAGTTCATTGCATGAATGAAACTGTCTATGACACCTCACTAATCTTAACATGTCCCCCCATTGCTGCCTGCCAAATCACATGGCTTTGTTTGCTCATTCATAATAGAGATTACAGAGCCAAAATCCATCTGCTGTAGGGTGGGAGCATGGAGTGTGTGTGTGGGGGGGGGGGGGGGGGGGGGGGGGGTAAAGGGAGCTAAAAATGTTCTATAGAAAATGTTTCCTGCATTTTAAGTAAATCCAATTCACTTAGGTAATAGATAAAAGTTGCCTATACAAATGTATAGGCAGCCTGCTCAGCCAATCACTAGCTGCACCACTGCCCTGCTTCAGTCAGTGATAGGCTGAGCGTACTGTCTCAGAAATAGTAACTGGAGGGAGACCCAAAGACACCCCAAGAGGACCCTGGGGGAATGTGGTTAGCTAAGAATAGGATTATTTTGCATGCAGCCCCAGCACTATAGCAAAAATTTTAAATGGCCGGAGTACCCTCTAAAAGAGCACTCCTTGTGGGAGGTGTTTTTTTCAATATTGGCAGGGAGGTTGTGAATGAAGACAATGACTTCCACTTACGTCCCTAGCTTCAGCATTGGGACATTGCTCTGCTCTGGTCCCCAAATCTCCGGCCGCCCATGTCTCACAGGGAACATGAGAGGTGATGTTGGCACGACAGCTCAGCCAATCGGCAGCAGAGGCGGGCCACCGCCTGCCAACATCACCTTCCCTCTTAGACGTGGGTGGTCGAGAGAATGGGACACTGGAGCAGAGTGATGTGGGCCACAGCAGTGGAGCCAGGGAGCTAAGTGGACGTCATTGTCTTCATCCACCCCCTCCCCAGCGATATTGGGCCCCGGTTTCTGTATTATGAATAGAGCCATGGGTATGGCATGTGACCAGTGGCTTTATTCATTCCTGTGAGTGACATAGCCGTGAGTGACATTAAGGATAGTCCGAACCTGCCGAGGTTCGGGTTCGTATGAATCCAAACGCTCGGCATCAGATTCCCGCTGTCTGGCCGATCTGTGCAGCGGGTGGATACAGCGGGAGGACCGCCTGGAAACCTGGGATACAGCCTATGGCTGTATACCAGTTTTCCAGGTGGTCCTCCCGCTGTATCCACCCTCTCCACAGAGGTGGAAGACAGCAGGAATCATTGCCGAGAGTTCGGGTTTGTACGAACCTGAACCTTGGCAGGTTCGGACCATCCCTAAGTGACATGCTGTAACCGTGGCTCTATTCATTACACAGAGTCGGGTACAGAGGTCGGCCCCCACGCAATCTCCTTCTTTTCCTGGAATGCCTTTTTTAATAAATTCTCCCTATTATGTCAATTGGAAGATATAGACCTTATAACATTTACAAGAAAAGTTTATGAAAAAATACTATAAAAGAAATACTACGAGACAACAAACTATTTTTACAAAACTTTATTTTTTCTTAGAAAAATAAAACTTTCTAAAGCAAAAGTACAAAAAAACAACAACAATCTGTCTGTACAAATTATAAAACAGTATAATAAAAGTCAGTGGCAGCTTTCATTGAAAGCAAGTACGTTAGATACCAGAAGTACCTATTAAAATCATGAGGATAAGGGAACATGGATTAAAAAATATCAGTTTGTTTTTTTTTACTAATGTAAAGCATAAAACAGATGTGTTGATTCTTGAGCTATTCACTAGGTATAAGGGGTTAAATCTATATACTGTAAGTTATGCGGACACTTTGGTGGTCTCACCTATAGCAATTCACCAGGTTGCAACTTTTTGGAAAATAGAAGACAGTCTTTTTAGTTGCTCGGGACAATTCACCGCCACTTTTACACAAGCTTTATAAACTTACCCAACTGGGCTGTATAAGTTAAACTTAAGGTTGTTTAAATTAGACAGATTATTGGCCAATTAAACATATAGTTTAATATAGTTGGCCCATATTAAAGGCTTGGTGATCAGTCAACTCCAATAGGTTGCCAAATATGACAAACATATAATCATACAACAACATCATTTTTTGATCAAACAATTTACAGAATTTAAAGATCATAAATTAGGTAGCATTGAATAAACTATTGATTAGTCTTACACATATGTCCCAGTCACATGCAGTAAGGAAGCCATTTTGTATGGTGAAATAGTATCTGGCCTTTAACTAAATAATTTTAAGGAATGTGGAGACTGGGTGCAAGTGGTGGCCACAAGGGTCTGTTCTAAGTACTGTTCTTTTCAATGAGTTTGTAGGGTACATAGGAGAAGGTTTGGTAGGTAAGGATAGTGACATGGAGAAAGGTTGGTAGGTAAGGTTAGTGACATAGGAGAAGGTTTGGTAGGTAAGGATAGTGACATAGGAGAAGGTTTGGTAGGTAAGGTTAGTGATATAGGAGAAGGTTTGGTAGGTAAGGATAGGGACATAGGAGAAGGTTTGGTAGGTAAGGATAGTGACATAGGAGAAGGTTTGGTAGGTAAGGATAGTGACATAGGAGAAGGTTTGGTAGGTAAGGATAGTGACATGGAGAAAGGTTGGTAGGTAAGGATAGTGACATAGGAGAAGGTTTGGTAGGTAAGGATAGTGACATAGGAGAAGGTTTGGTAGGTAAGGATAGTGACATAGGAGAAGGTTTGGTAGGTAAGGATAGTGACATAGGAGGAGGTTTGGTAGGTAAGGATAGTGATATAGGAGAAGGTTTGGTAGGTAAGGATAGTGACATAGGAGAAGGTTTGGTAGGTAAGGATAGTGACATAGGAGAAGGTTTGGTAGGTAAGGATAGTGACATAGGAGAAGGTTTGGTAGGTAAGAATAGTGACATAGGAGAAGGGTTGGTAGGTAAGGATAGTGACATAGGAGAAGGTTTGGTAGGTAAGTATAGTGACATAGGGGAAGGTTTGGTAGGTAAGGATAGTGACATAGGAGAAGGTTTGGTAGGTAAGGTTAGTGACAATGGAGGAGATTTGGTAGGTAAGGTTTGTCTGCTATGTGTAATAAGGTGGATGTTTCTGAAGGTGTCTGTAATATGGAAAATTATTTTGCTTTAGGCTGGAATCACACACAGCAGTTTTTTGGAAAGCTACCACTGCAGTTTTTGTGCCAAAACCAGAAGTGGTAGTGACAGTTTTCCAAAAACACTTGGGGAAAAGGAATCCTCTATCTGAGTATCATATCGGCAGCTCTCTGTTAGTAAAGTGCAATCACAGGCAATTTCAGGGCCCAGTGATTTCTATTGGGCCATTTACATGATCTGAGCTTTCATGGATCTGCAATCCATTCTGTAAAAAAATAGGAAAAGTTTTAGTGTGGAGCATGATCGTGGCACAGATTCCCCAGTTGGGTCTTGTGTACTTCTTCTAACTTGGAGGTTATGCAGAGCATTACTATGATAAGGTACATGAAATCTTAAACCAGAATATGGGATTTTCCAACATATGAAGAGAAGGTCTCACCCCAGTGTGTAAATTTAGAATGTAGCACCAGTCATAGACTTTATGGACACGATCTTATAAGGGAAACTTTGCTCAATTTTAGGTACAAAATGGCTTCCTCTGCCGTGTATTTTTGGTGGCCATGGCATCACAACATCAAACCGCCATAGCTTGAAAATATTAATTCCTTAGAAAAATTGTGGACACTCATCATACTTGACATTCCTAGAAGAAGACTTTGGTCTAGCTCTTTTGAAACCCGATAAGATTTTATAGACATAAAAGTTTACATGTGATATAAAAACAATTAAACTGTTCACAAACTATTCAAACACATAAATAAGTCGCAAAAGACAGAAACTGGGTTTGGGTTTAGAACAATTGATCTCATGTCTTTTTCCACAAATTATGATATCTTTTTGGACATCAAATATTTTTATCGTCTCATAACATAATTGCATATTGTGCATAATCGGTATTTCTATACTATTTCTGCCAAACCTCCTAATCTATACCCATTTTAGATAATTCTCTGTATGTTTTGTAGGTTGAGGTAAGTGTTATATTTGGTTGTGATTATTTTATATTAGGTTTTAGAGATGAACTAACCTCTAGAGCACTTTCGAACTCTTTCGAACCCAAACGCTCTGCATTTGCTTACTGGTGGCTGAAGAAGTTGGAGTCAGCCTTAGGTAGTATTGGAAACATGGATATAGCCTTTGGGCTATGGCTGTATCCATTTTTCCAGGCAGTCTTAGGGCTGCATTCAACTTCTTTAGCCGGTAGTTTGAGTATTTGGGTTTGGACAAACCTGAGTATGCTCAAGGTTTACTCATCTCTATTAGTTTTGTCTTAAAGAGGTAGTCCCATCTGCACAAACCTTTCCTACATGTTCTGTTACAGTATATGAGCATCATAGCATCATAGACGAAGGACCCAAGTCTGAGCCACATCTTCTGTTCTGAGGGATTTAGTTTTTTTTTTTTTTTTTTTTTAGCTTCAGATAAAGAATCAACTTAACTATCAATTAAATGGTCACCTATTGATTTCACTAGGAGCCATGTAATAGTTCATATCCCCACTAGAGACCTCACACAACTCACTACAGTGATTGGAGATTCGACAATCCAGACCCGTGGCAATCTGTTGATTGATTGATTTCCAAAAAGGCCAATTTTATCGAGTTGTCTAGATAGGACAGCCCCTTTAATGTCCACCTATAGAAGGATTTCTTATATTTGGCTACAGACCTGTGTGCTTTTTTGACCTTTGGTAAATATAACATTTATACACTGGCATTATTTTTGCTTAGGTTTTTTTTGTAAAAAAAAAATTGGCATTTATAGTAAATAAATATATTCTCTGTACATGTTCCCAGTTGATCTCCATTCTGTGTTATGAGCTAGGTGGTTTCCATGGGCAAGACTGGACCATATGGCTTAGAGAGTAAGAAGAGAGTAATATCTAACTATAAGCATAAAAAGGAGCAGACTTATCATTGAACATGCATCACAATCATGGCACAGTTAATGTAAGACTTGGCACATGCTGTGGAACACATTTTTTAAAGTTTGGCACTGTAAAATTATGGTGCAAAATACAGGTGTAAATTTAGCCAAGAGGTGGTGTAAACTAGAGGTGCCCGGGATCTCTCCCGGGATCCCAATATACCTGAACATTTGGCATGGCTGTACATTGATGAGTTCCCTGTAGGGAGGGGAGAGGTAAGCCGTTGCCAGATTGCTCTGTGGCAGGTTATGGGTTGAGTCATGAAAATTCATCATGATTGACCCTTCCCTCATCTGTTGTAGAGAGTTGGGAGACCCCCATACACCAGCATCTGTTTTTTCCACTCTAGGCAGTCTACAGGCACAACAAGTTTATCAAACCAAGTCAATTTGATAAATCTGGCGTATTCTAAGACTATTCTAATTCGAAACTAAAATGTAGACAGTTTTTGTGAATCTAGATGGCATACCCCTGAAAGAGAAACTTTATGCCCTTTAGGATAAATTTCAAAAGCTTGATCATCCTTAAGGAGGCCATGTACAACTGAAGCCTCTGAGTTGGAGAGTCTGGCCAAATGTCCTATGTGCATCATGTGCTGACTTTTCCACAACAAATTACATCTAGGTAAGCATGATCTGACATGTTGATTTACTACCCCCAGTTCTTTTGTTTCTAAGGGAAATAAACTACTGCCAAAGGTGTCTAGCATTGGCTTATCCCCCTCTCCTTGCTGAGAACACATACCTGCTCAGCCAAGCCAGACAAGCATATGCATAGGGAGAAGAATTAAACCACGCTTGTGTTGGTAAAAAGGTGGACATGCTCCATGGTAATAGGGAGAGCAAGACACCCGTTGAAGAGAAAGACGGATAAGAGACGATAAAGATAAGATGACAGAGAAGCCATTTAGATAGCAGCAAATTGCATGATTTTGTCTACCTACATGCTTGTGAAAAAAACCTAAACCTTCTGTTAAAATCTTTTTTTTTTTATGAATTTTATTGTGCTGTAATTTCTGAATGCACCAAGTATGAAATATTCTATCAGATTTGAAGATAAGAAATGGCGAAATTTGCATGTTCTGTCTCTCTGGACTTTTTGACCCATTTTATAGTTTTATACATTACTGAAGTCTTGAAACATACGAGCTATGGCTTTGTTCAGCTAGCATCCTCATGGATCGACATCTTAAATTAAGATGTTTTATAATAAAAATTTTTATAATTTACACTTAAAGTAAACAACATTTAAAATGTAACAAATAATTATTTATCCCTGTAGAAAAAAAAGGAAATATTACACACTGGGCACAAATCTTCAGTGTCCCATTGGACAGTCAGCTTGCAGCCTACTGGCATTGATGCGCTTGAACCAATCCAAATGTCATTATTCTTTACCGCAGAAATAGCACTATATACAATGTAAAGATAATCACCATATTCATTATCTTCATTTCTAACAGTGTATCACATTTTGTCTTTAAATCACATTAAAATAAAAAATAAAAGATCACTGAATTATTGCACATCCACCCTGGTAAATTCAGGTAAGTTTGAATAGCACTCTAGAAATTAGAATGAATAATAGTGCACTTTCCCCCAATTCAATCCATGCTTGACGACCTTAGTAGATTCTCTTTGGTCAAACTGTCATTTTCAGGTAGGTTATTTTGTATTGATCGGCCACAAGGTTTCTTGAGCCTGTTTTGAAGTAGACAAGCTGTCGCCCTAAAAAAAAAAAAAAAAAATAGAATAAAAAATTAACAAACAAATGCTATAAGCATCAATGGTATATTATGTAGGATATGGGTCAATAGTGGTAAGGATTTTTTATTATTATTATTATTATTATTATTATTATTATTATTATTATTATGGATCAGAACTAAAACCATTCTTTTTTTTCTAACCTGTTTCTATTTTTTATTATATTTTTTCTTTAATTTTTTTTGTACATTATGATGGAGGGCTGCCATCTTGTCTGAGCTGTTGCCTCATGGACGGTAGGAAACAACAGACAGGACCTTATTTTTTCATGCTATGCATTTACCACCACTAAGGCCAAACAACCTCCATATTACAACCAGGAGAAGTTTTTTTTTCCATTTTGGAGGTGTTGTCTCAAGTAAGACTATTGCTGGCAGGGTACTATATATCTCCCTTTGTGTGTGCCGTAAGGAGAATGAAGGGCTGTACTGTAATACATGTCAAAGCCTAAGGAAAAGAAAGTTGCTTATTCTAGGTATAAACAAAACCAAACTTTTTATTTCTAAGAATCTCTTAAAATACACATAACAACTACTTCGAATATTCTGGGGCATCACTGCAACCAATAATTGACTCTAGTGAAAAACAGGGAACCAAAAGCTGCTTACAATGGCAGCAACAGGGGACCAATATAGGTGAGTATAATTTTTTTTCTTTTTTGTGCCACCGGCAATATTTAAAAAAGTTAAGGATATTGGAATACCCCTGTCATGCCAATTCTTTAAGTGGAAAGCGGAGGCGTGCAAGCCCTCCCATTCAAACAGATAGCAGGCAGGATTCGTGGGGTTCTGCACAGAATTTTGGCCCCAATTCCGTAGTGTGAACGGGCCCTTACACTGAGGTTACAGCAACTGTACTAGCTGAAAGGTCCACCATACAGTGTTAATACAGTGTTTGCCATTCTTTTTGTCATTTAGCTTCCAAGTAATCTGAATTCGCAAAGTAAATTTGGACTAGCGACTTTATATTGGCATTCATGAAACCAGCTACTATTCTCCAATGTAGAACCAGAAATAATTACTTTCTTGTACTCAGGTGCTGAGAACGGCTGGCTTTCTGCTTAGCTTTAATTACACAATCAATCCTTCTTCACATTCACATTCATTTCAACCTATCTTTCAGTAAAGTGTTGTATGTTTTTCTTCCCAAGATACTTCTGTCTGATCTAATGACTGTTGAACTGGGCACGGACTCCATAGTCTGCGTCCAACTCAATGACTTCTGCAGTGACAGAGGAATTCTCACCTTTTTTTTTTCATGCAGCTGGTTTACTTTTTCTGTCAAATGTTTTTGATTTTCTAAATAGTTTAGGCCTATAGTCTAAAGTTGGATTAGATCGCGTTCATTTATGTCAAGGGATTCCTGACAAAACCCTATAGAGAAGTCTGAGCAAACTCAAAGCCAACTAAATCTACAAAGGCAACCGCAATGACGTAAATTTTTTTATAATTACCCGTCCACGTTGTCTGATTTGTCCAGATAAAGGCTTGGCACTGCGAATGGCTTTCACAAACTTCTATGGCTTCATTTATATCGAACACAGAAAGTAGACATCCGTTATGATGGTAAGATGGCCAACATCTGTAGTCTTCGTCTACTATTGAAACATCTTCCACCGGTCTGTATTCTGAAGGGCAGAGGACAAGGGTTGTGAATTTTTCATTTTACAAAAAAGCATACATGTTAAAAAAATATATATTTTTCCCTGAATATTTTACATTAAAATTGATATTATGTTATTCTTACTGGTAACAATACTAAGTCTAAGGCCAAGGTTGATGATCTGGCATAGTGGTGACATGGTGGTGTTAGAGCAAAAATAATTTGGTGTTTTATGATCTGGCACAGCGAATGTAGCAGCGGTACATCGCTTTTCTGTTTTTACCGTGAACAGACCAGTGCCGGAGCACTGACGCAGGTGCGGAGGTCCTTTTTTTTTTTAACCTCAGCCCTCAGCCTCGGTAATTGACCAGCACCGTGCATGGGAACCGGGCTGGTCTATTCTAGGTAAAAGCAGAAAAGCAATGTACTGCTGAGAAATTTGCTTTAAACGGAAGCAATGCCATGTCATCCATAGTTTTAGTGCCATGCCCTATTTTAGCCTATGGGACACCAGATAAGACACTGGATAGAATTCATCCAGTTCTCTTATCTGGGGTGGTTTTAGATTGTTGGACTCTTGGCCGTAATAAGAAAAATTGCAACATGACTAGATGCTGGTAATGAGAGGCCTCAGCAATCAGACCCCCTATGATCTCTTACTAATGCCCTGTGCTGCGGTAACCGTGGATAGGGCATATTTGCCAAGATGGGAATAATCTATATCAACCAACTCTACCGACCCGCCTAGTAATCAGTACTCATTTACAGAGTCTTCACAAGGTTTGATCAGCCGTGCATTCAGGCCGCACAAACGATTGCAGGATTGTTTATGCAGCCCTTGGTGTTATCGGCTGTCAGCCACACATTCTGTTACATGGGGAGATGTGTAGCTGACAGCCAATGAATTTTAAGCTGGTCAAAACAACCCAATTGGCCAATGAAGGAGCAACACAGGGCAATGTTTCTGTCTATGAATCGGCCATACTTACTAGCTAGTATCGTAAGTTGGCTGCTGACCAAGACTTCCACTTACAACCAAGCAGTTTCTTTGACATACATAATAAATTAACACAAATTAGCCCAAGTGCTGACATTAGCCCTAGGTATCTTAATACCTGATAAACAGTCCATGGGTGAATTAAGTTGCAATTTGTTTTTACTGGTCCCTCCACCACTTGATAAATGCTAAATGAATAGCTTGAGCTCGGCCCACAAGAAATGACCCCAGCGGCTTGTGCTCCCCCCCCCCCCATATTAAAGCGGCACGGTCTTAATTTTTCATGTAAGAAAGAAACAAGATCCATAGACTCTCAATTAAAGTGAAATTTCCTGAGACGCTCATTAATAGATTATAGAGAAGGACAACATGGAATATGTCACTTGGTTTCCTCACCCTCCTTCTCTGTACTGACTAATATATTACCAGCCGCTCTTGGCTGCCGTTCAGTCTCAGATGGATTTAAAAGCCACCCTCTTGTTCCCTGTTCACAGCTCCTTCAAGTTCCCCCGGCCATCACTGAGCTTCCTTTATTTTCCTAAACCATCAGTGAATTAATCACTTTTAAATATAACAACTTAGCTCATTTATAAACACGCAATTTCGATGTAATAACTTAGTCGGAGGATTCATATTTTTCTATTGCTTGTAACATACGCCATGCAAACCACACAGCAAGGGGCCGTGCAAAGCCTGAGCAAATAGTGACTTATGCTAGGCCTATGTTTATGAATGGGGGGGGGGGGGGATTAAGCCCAGTATACTGCCTGACTCCCTCCTTCAGGGTTTTATTGAGGACATAGTAATAACTCCAGTAAGACTGGTCCTTAGGTCTAGTAAGGGGCTTTTATCTCACTATGTTTACATGAATTTCAAGGTGAACGGAGAGAACGCAAAAGATTGTTAGTGACGTCATTTACAATGAATAGGCTTCTCGGCAGGTATGAGAATGTTGATGATTTACACACACACACACACACACACATATACATATATATATATTGACATATAGAATAAACAGTAAATAAAAGGGCAAGAAGAAATAAAGGTCTTAACCCTTGAGGGCATTTGGCCCATAATTTAGCGCATAATACAGAATTACATTGCTCATTAACAAAGTCCAGATTGGTGAGGCTGAAGTGTTGCCCATCTGTATGTAGAAGATATTTATATAAATAAAGCTATGTTCACACAACGTTTTTGAGTGAAGAACGGACACTGATCGCAATGGAATCAGCATCCGTTTTTCACTGCAGGGGCCGCATTGCATTGAAGTCAATGCAATGCCGTCCGCTGTGTTCTTATATCTTAGAACGTTAAAATAATGTACATGCCTATTATTTACGGACACTGTCCACCGAACAGCCTTTAGAAATTATAGCTGTTGACGCAATGTAAAGTCAGCCGGTGGCCATACTTTACATTAATGTGAATGGTAATTGATTTGCAGGCACACCCGACGGTACCTGCAAGTGAATTGTAAAAAGAGAACGTTCCTGCAGCCACTACAGAGGCATCGTGCTGAGTGCAGCCTGGCGCCCGGCACTTTAACAGCATCCGTTGCTGTGCACTTAAGGGCTATATTCACACAACATCAAAAAAAGAGAAAAGCTGTCCGTTATTGCCATAATTTAATTGACTTCAATGCAATTGATTTAAGTCAATGGACTGACGGACTGTGTATAAACGATGTTATCTGTATGGACATCAAAATAATGATTATGTCAATTATTTTCAAACGTCTTTTGCAAACAGCGGACGTTATTTTTTTTTCTTTTCTTTTTCACCATCCTTTCACTATATTTTACTATTAAATTTGATGTACTTTTTAATGAAAGACACAACTGAAGGGTAATCAGTCCACCTGAGCTAGAATAATGTGCCAACAGCTGTCATTGTTTGGGCAGCCAAACAGCGAAATAACGGACGTCATTTTAGCCTCTAAATGACGGACATAATTTTTTCTTTTAAAAAACGGAGAGAAAAAAAAAACATGTGAACACAACCAACTCTAAAATATAAGAAGTTTTGGTCAGTTGGGTTCTGGAGATGAAGCCCTTACTGATTTAAGATCGTACAAGGCATGATCAATTAAGCAGCGGTGCTACACCAAGGATCGCTGTATAGTTTGTGTGGCCATTAACATTCATTGTTATCGGCTGCACATGTCCTGTTTACATCGGGAGATCTATGGCCGATAATGATAGATTTTACCACCAAAGAATCCAATCAGCCGATGAGTGTTTTCTGATGGCTGATCACTCGCACTTTTACACTGACCTGTTATCAACCAAATGAGTGTTTCTAGGAATGCTGATTATCTGCTCATATATAAGAGACCTAAAGAGGTTATCTGGGGTTAGACACATTTTTTAATATAATGGGGGAGATTTATCAAACATGGTGTAAAGTGAAACTGGCTCAGTTGCCCCTAGCAACCAGTCAGATTCCACCTTTCATTTCTCACAGACTCTTTGGAAAATGAAAGGTGGAATCTGATTGGTTGCTAGGGGCAACTGAGCCAGTTTCACTTTACACCATGTTTGATAAATCGGGGGACACTGGAGACACTGCAGCAGGATGCCAGGGTCACTCCCGAGGGGCTGAAACCAGCGCAGACACCAAAAACACTGCAGCAGGACACCAGGGTCACCTCCGAGGGGCTTCAGCCAGCGGGGGGACACTGGAGACACTGCAGCAGGACGCCACGGTCACTCCCGAGGGGCTGAAACCAGCGCAGACACCAAAAACACTGCAGCAGGACACCAGGGTCACCTCCAAGGGGCTTCAGCCAGCGGGGGACACAGGAGACACTGCTGCAGAACACCAGGGTCACTCCCAAGGGGCTGCAGCCAGCGGAGGACACCAGAGACACTGCAGCAGGACAACAGGGTAACTCCCGAAGGGCTGCAACCAGCAGGGGAAACTAAAAACACTGAAGCAGGACACCAGAGTCACCCCTGAGTGGCTGCAACCAGCGGAGGACACAGGAGACACTGCAGCAGGACACCAGGGTCACTCCCAAGGGGCTGCAGCCAGCGGGGGACACTGAAGACACTGCAGCAGGACACCAGGGTCACCACTAAGGGGCTGCAGCCAGCGGAGGACACCAGAGACACTGCAGCAAAACACCAGGGTCACCCCCAAGGGGCTGCAGCCAGCGGAGGACACCAGAGACACTGCAGCAGGACAACAGGGTAACTCCCGAAGGGCTGCAACCAGCGGAGGACACCAGAGACACTGCAGCAGGACAACAGGGTAACTCCCGAAGGGCTGCAACCAGCAGGGGAAACTAAAAACACTGAAGCAGGACACCAGAGTCACCCCTGAGTGGCTGCAACCAGCGGAGGACACAGGAGACACTGCAGCAGGACACCAGGGTCACTCCCAAGGGGCTGCAGCCAGCGGGGGACACTGAAGACACTGCAGCAGGACACCAGGGTCACCACTAAGGGGCTGCAGCCAGCGGAGGACACCAGAGACACTGCAGCAAAACACCAGGGTCACCCCCAAGGGGCTGCAGCCAGCGGAGGACACCAGAGACACTGCAGCAGAACACCAGGGTCACCCCCAAGGGGCTGCAGCCAGCGGAGGACACCAGAGACACTGCAGCAGGACACCAGGGGAGCACGGAGAGGTAAACATAACCTGTTTATTATGTTTTCTAATAGGGCAGCATTACATAAAAAATATTGTCTAACGCTGGATAGCCCCTTTAAAACACTGGCTCAGCCCCTTTCTTCCAAATAACATCAGAGGCAATGCTTCCACCTATCAAAAGTTTCATGGAATGGGGGTGACCCTTTAAAAAAAAAATCTATTATGACAAACTTTAAGATGCTAATTTGTAAATCAAATATTTTAATATTATATTCATATTATACATTTTTAATGATATAATAGTTAAAACAAATATTTAGAAAATTCTGAAAAAATTGATGAAATAGTTTGGTTGTTATTAGTATTATTATTAGATTGGATCACTCAGGCACTTAAATGCTTTTTGTTTTCCCTGACCTAATTCTAGTCATAAAATACCAGAGGTTACAATTCTTTGGTAAATGGCAGAAGATGACGGCTCTGGCTCAGAACCCCTCACTCCTTTTCCTTCTTCCTACCATAGTGAATCCTGTGGACGTCTGTTTCTGCTTGGTTTCTATTCTGGAAGCAGAGCTGCAGCTCGGAAATGGATGTAGATTAGAACAATATTTACCTTTTAATTCTGCCCTAAGGGTTTTCCAAATACCGTATAATTGTTTGATGCCAATTGAAAACTAATTGGAAACAAAAGTCTTGTATATTTAGAGCTAGTAGCGTATGCTTCTTCTCAGGACGCTTTGCCTTGAGTTATTGTCTATATACATTAGCTCTGTTCACATTTTTTACAACCCCATTGGTAATAAATGTTTTAGCTTTACAAAGTGTAGAGTGAAATTGAGTCAACAATTTTTTATATTTAGGGTTCTTTATACTGTATAAATAAAATGTGTTCCGTTTTTTGGATTTAATATGATTTTTTCGTTTAACTGCTTTGTTTTTAGAAACAGCCCCACCTTTGTCCATAGGTCATATCTGGTATTGCAGCTCAACCCCATTCCCTTGCATACTGTAATACCAGACCCAAAAGTGGCATTGTTTTAAGAATTTTTTTTTTTTTATAAAAAACGTTAATAGTAGGACTTAAAGTGTGACTGCAATTTCAGGTGACTTATCAGGATGCATGGTCTTTGTATGTATATGAGGAGTAGGACTATATCTGACCATGCTGTCACTAATATATGCCATTTTTTCCCTTGTTACCAACGTACAAACTCCATCTCTCTGTCGGCTTCCCCTATGCTCAGCTGCAATGTACATCTAGACTACCCTGTGTGCTGCCTCCCCTCTAACATGTGAATCCAGCATTTTCTGTGGCCACAAAGTCTGCACATTGCTATGGCTGTTTGTTTCCACTTCGTGCACATTCATCCCCCTTTCCTCTATACCTTATAATGGGCAGTGTAAACCTATTTTCACTTTGCTTCTCTGTTATTATCTGTGACTATTCATTTCTGCAAATATGTTTTAAATGACAGCTACACTTTAATGACAAAATAAAAAATTGGAATGATTACTATGGGTGGAATCGGATCATAAAATATGTTGTAGCCAACATGAGTAAGCTAGCAGGGCTACAATGTCACCCAATGATCAGTTTTAAAGAAGTTAGAAAAGCATGGCTGCTTTCTTCCATAAACAGCACCACACCTGTCTATGGGTTGTGTGTGGTATTGCAACTGGATTCATTTTTATGGAATGGAGCTCAAATATTACACAGGTAGAAAGGTCCTATTATACTGAGCGATAATCTGGTAAATCAGGCCAATTCAGCAGATTATCGCTCTGTGTAATAGAGACAACAATCAGCTGAAGAAATGATCATCGACTGATCGTTGTCTATTCCATCCTAATAATCTTCAGCCGCAGGGCATGCATCGTGTAATAGTGATGCGTGGCTGGTGGCTGATGAATGTTTAAAAGATAATAAACCTATATGTACCTAGCCCTCCATGCTCCTCGGTGTCCTTCTCACTTCTGCCCTCTGCCCGCAGCAGCCGCTGGAACTTCAGAGTCGCTCCCTCTCAGCCGATCATTGGCCACAGTGCTGCTCCGTCTCGGCCAGTGATTGGCTGAGTGGCCTGTCACTTCAGAGACCGTCTCTGAACTTCCAGCAGCTGCTGAGAGCAGAGGGCAGAAGTGAGAAGAACCCAGGGAGTGCAGAGAGGTAAGTATAAAGTTTATTATTTTACACTAGAGAAATGCTGCACATTTATCGAGCCATGTAATAAGCTGAGAAATAAGAACCGATCTAGCAGATCGGCGCTCATTTACACTGACGATCGGGCCGTGTATATGGCCAACGGAGTGGTGCTGTTTCTGGAAGAAAGTGGCCCCATTTTTCTTATGTGGATAACCTCTTTAAGGTTATTTTACCATGGTTTAAAATAACAAAAAAAGGATTAAACTTACCTAACCAATCTGTTCCAATGCTATCCTGATTAAAGATGGGCTGGGGACTAGGGAAGCATTGGAGCGGCAGGGGAATTTCAAGGTGAGTATAATTTCTTTTTGTTATTGTACAATTTTTTAATTTCCAAGAAAAAAAAATTGTGGGTTGGACCACTCCTTTAATACATTGCAGCTTTTCATGTATGACTTCCCAACTGGCTTGCTGGACATCTTGCCTTGTCAAAACTTTTGAAACAACTGAAAGAAGGACATTCTATGTGCACAATACATAGAGTCTAGAGTCTACAGTTAACATTTCTCTTCCAAAAAAAAAAAAAAAAAATCGGGGGAAAAATTCCCTCCAAGGCACAAAAAAAAAAAAAAACCTTGAGTGTTTTTGTAAGCTAAGCCCCTGCACTGTCTTAACGCTAATGATCAAGGCTTTGTCTCTCTAGAAAGGAAGCTTATTTAAATGAAGTCAATGGAATTTGAAGCCTCTCAGCAGTAAATCACATCATCAAAAGGTCAAAGTTCTGGTCAATTTCCAGACTAATGATGTTTAAAACAAATAAATACTTGCCTAATACAAGAAATGGAGCCATAAATTTAAAAGTGGCATACGTCAAGCTGGGGACGCTCAACCGGAGAAGGAAAACAACATGGAGATGACCCAAGATATCGATATGGAATTCTCAATTCTATTTAAGAATTAACATGAGATGCCTAAAAGGTATGTTCGTGCTTGATAAACCGAATGTACATTACCATAGAACTGTGTGAGAGGTCTAGGTGTTATGGCCTTAAAGGGGTACTCTGGAGGATAAAATAGTTTTTAAATCAACTGGTGTCAGAAAATTATACAGATTTGTAATTTACTCCTATTTAAAAAAAACTCATCTTCCAGTACTTATCAGCTGCTGTATGTCCTGCAGGAAGTGGCATATCCTTTCCAGTCTGACACTTCTGCCTGTGTTAGGAACGGTCCAGAGCAGGAGAGGTTTTCTATGGGGATTTGCTACTACTCTGGACAGTTCCTGACATAGACAGAGGTGGCAGCAGAGAGCACTGTGTTAGATTGGAGAGAATACATCACTTCCTGTCAGTCATACAGCAGCTGATAAGTACTGGAAGACTTGAGATTTTTAAAAAGAAGTAAACTTCAAATCTGTATAACTTTCTGACACCAGTTGATTTGAAAGAAGAAAAAAATTCCACTGGAGTATTCCTTCAACCCCTTCACGACCAAGGACGTAACTGTACGTCCTTGGTCCGGCAGAAGTAATTTACAAACAGGTATAACTGACACCAGTTGATTTAAAAACTTTAATAGGGACTCTACTCTTCTACTCTTTCCTACTCTTCATCGTTGTAGAATTTTTCTCTATATTTTTAATTGTAATTAATTATTGTAAAATTCAGAATTTTGAAATTCGTTATTGTAAAATTTTACTTAAAATTTGGCATGGTACTAATATCTCTTCTGTTCCTTTCCATTGCTCTCTTTTTACACAGTGTCAGGAGTCTATTAACCCTACAATTTTCTTTTTTTATGTGTTTCGCATAACTTCTCCCACAGACCGACACTTTACTCAACCTTTGTTTTCTTTGGTTTAAATATAGAATTTTCTCTAATGAGGATTTGTCTCTCGACCAAAAAGACCTTGTGACCAGATTTTCATTGTTTTAAATAGCTGGAATTACCTTGAGTCTGATTTTAATCGCTCTTAATGACCAGTTATTTCAGCCCCAGCAAACCTGACTGGATTTTACTACCAACTTCAGCTACCAACTGGAAGGGCGCCCAACGTTCTTATCCGACCCTCCAGGTCAGTGACCCCCAAAGCCTTGTGGCATGCAGTTTAATGACTGTTCACACTGTACTCGCCTCGGTGTGAACCCATGCGGGTCTATCAACCTTTCTTGTCATAACATGTATTTATCTCAATTATCAGGTGTTGTAAAGGGATATAGACATGTCAAGGTTTATCTGCTCAGCCTATCCTTACAACCGTTCTCACTTTCCAGAATCTACGGCTCAGGATTATCTCACAATTATCTTCATTGTGTTGTATGGAAGTGGATTAGAATAACATAGCATTGCTCTTCCAGAAACACTGCCATCGTTGTCCGCAGGCTGTTTCTGGTATTGCAGATCGGAAAAGTTTCTGAAAGTTACCGTCATATTGTTCTAATTTTTGGACACCCCCTTTAAAGGGGTGCTCCGGCGGGGGGGCACTTTTTTGGGGGGACCAGGAAGGAGGTGGCTGAAATAAAAGACGTCCACTTACCTCCCCGGTTCCAGCTGCGGGTCCCGCATCACGGCGCTCCGGTCCCCAGTTCCCGGCCGCTTCCGGGTGTCTGACACGGGCCCGAGACGTGACGTCTCAGGTCCGCTCAACCACTCAGTGAAGGAGGTGGGATCCCGCCTACTTCACTGAGTGGCTGAGCGGCCCTAAAACGTAGCGTCTCGGGCGGCGTCAGACACCCAGAAGCGGCCGGGAACCGGGGACCGGGGACCGGAGCGCCGCGATGAGTGACCCACCGCTGGAATAGGTAAGTGGACGTCTTTTATTTCAGCCACCTCCTCCCCGGTCCCCCCATAAAAGTGCCCCCACGCTGGAGCACCCCTTTAAAGTGACCACAGGGTCAGTACAAGAAAAATTGATTTCTAGTATACTAAGAATGATAATAATGCAGCTGAGTTTTGATGGGGGGCTAGCCTGTATATTTACTTTAAACGAATATATTATCAGGGTTTTATCGTACAATAATGGAGCATTTTTGTGACTTTCTGACATTTCTTGTTTGCTGGAGTTCACTTTCAGCTTTGCTGTGTAGATTGGGACAGATTAGCAGAGTCACCTCTTTATCATAGGAGGATGGATTATTAGTTAAGAAATGACAGCGATTTGTACTAATGGAATCCCAAATAATTCAGGAGAGGAACAATATATTTTATAATCCCTGTATATAGCTCCTATGCCTCACCCTGGTCTATAAGGAAAAAACAATACTCCAGCTTTTACTGGGGGACTATATTAGCAAATAGAATGTTCGCTAAACATTAATATACCCGTCTAGGACTATTATGGCATATCCACAGGTACCTCACCTCTAGGACCCTACCTGTTTTTAGATCAAGGGTAGTGATGAGCGAATACTGTTCGAACGAATAGATATTCGATCGAATAGTGAGATATTCAAATATTCGATATTCGTACGAATATCCCGCGAATATTCGACAAATATTCGATAAGTGTTCAAATCCCCCAGCTTCCGGTTTTACCATCCAAATGGTCAAATAGATGTTTTTCACTAATCGAATACTTGTTCCCATAGACTTTAATGGGATCTAATATTCGATCGAATATTCGCGGGATATTCGAATATCTCACTATTCGCTCATCACTAATCAAAGCTCTCCTTCCCGGCCTGTTCGCAGCTGCCAGAAGTGGTCAGGAAGCCGAAAATTAGTTACGCAATTTGCGCACCTCTTATTGACTTTAATGGGAATTACTCAAACAGCAAATCACTGCGAAGTAAAAATTATTCCTTGTGGGCTACACTATTTGAGCAACTCCAACTAAAATCTATAGACGTTCAGCTATTTTTGGCTTTCCGACCACCTCCAGCAGCTGGAAACAGACTAGAGGATGAAGAGCAGTCCTCGATCTGAAGTTATTTAAAGGTCCCACAGGTGGGACTGACATCTAGGGGACAACTATAGCATATCCTGTGGACAAGTGTCCCAGATGGGTATACCCCTTTAAATGCATCCAAACCAGCTTGGCCAAAGCATGGATGTATTGTCAACCAGGGGAGGGAAGTAAGCTGCTATCAAACACCATTGGTGGAAGCTTTTGCTGTGAAGAACAAAAAGATTGGTCATTGAAATTCATCATGGTTAAATTTAGAAGTTTCTAATTGACACAAAATACACAAAATCAGCGGGTTCGACTAATGGTGCGTTTACACGGAACGATTATCGTTTTTTGTTGATAAAGATTTCCTTTGAGTGATAATAGGCTTGTGTAAAGACAGCGAACGATCAAGCGACGAGAGAGAAATCACTCATTGTGATCTTTCAACATGTTCTCAAATCGTCATTCGCTAAAAATTCGCAGATCGCTTAGTGTAAACAGTTTTTCAAAGATTCACCCTATGTGTGAGATGGGCTTAAGTGATCTTAAAACGATCGCAATAACGTTTTTTTCAAACAATATATCATTCCGACTAAATGCTAATCGTTATAAAAAACACATTGTTACTTCAAAATCGTTAATCGTTTGATTGGGCGCATTATCGCTCCATGTAAACGTAGCATAACTTTTCTCTATCAGGTATGGGAGTCTTAGAGTACTATTAGACGGGCCGATAGGGGCCTGATAACAACTGTAAACGAGTGCCTATCTGCTAGATCGGCGCTCGTTTACTGCGCCTATTACACGGCCTGATAATCGTTTAACAAGGGCTGCAAGGACATTGTTACCGATCTCCTTGCAGCCCTTGCTTAAACTATATACTTTACCTATCCACGCTCCAGGGCTCCTCCTGCGGTCCGCTTCTCCCCGGGTCCCGTGCGCTCCAGCTTCAGATCGGCTTGTCGGAGCTGACAAGCCGCTCAGCCAATCACAGGCCATGGTGGTCCCGGCCTGTGATTGGCTGAGCGGCCTGTCAGCAGAGACAGGCCAATCTTAAGCTGGAGTGCGCGGGACCTGGGGAGAAGCGGACCGCAGGAGGAGCCCTGGAGCGTGGATAGGTAAAGTATATCGTCAGTCACTAGCCGCGCACCGCTATTACACGTAGTGATGCGCCGTCGGCGCCGTGCAATTATAGGTTCTAACCTATATTAACGATCAGCCGATGACAAAGATCATCGGCTGATCGCTGTCTTTATTACACGGAGCGATAATCGGACGAATCGGCCCAATTCGACTGATTATCGTTCCGTGTAATAGTACCCTTTTTTCTGTTATTTGCCACTGTCATAATGGAATGGAAAATTCTATTTTATAAATGGAAAAAAAATTGAAAAAGGTAAAAAAGAAAAAAAATTCAGGATCGCATGTCAATGTCTTTATTACAAAGGAAAAGCTAACAATAGCTTCTAAATCTCCCCCTGGGCGTTGCGTCCGTGGTTCTACAGAGGAGCAGCTTTTTAAGCCTGGGAGTACAGTGCGCCAGGGCTGCTGCTGAAACAACGTTCGGAGTACATTAGAATTTAAAGCACTATAAATGTTTTACAACTCAAACATTTTTAAAGCTTAAGACCTACATTTTTTTGTAACCCGATCAGGGTTCACCTTGTTAAACCTTGTTTTATGTGAACGCTGGGCTTCACATGCTGTTTCACTGGATTTTCAGAGTAATTGTTAATATCACTTTTCACACTTGGTGTTGTCCAAAGAAATCGCTTTTTTCCTATCGAAAACAGTGGGGTGAGGCTTGAAGGGCAACCGTTCCATATGTTATACTGCTAGCTTTTTTTTTTTTTTTTTTTTTTTTTCTCCTTTGGTATAACAGGCATTTTATGAAGGATTTGAAACACTAGAGGAAAGATAAATCAGCCATCAAAAGGCATGTGTTCTCTTTACTACAAACACTTTAATTTCCTTGGTTTACAATTCAGGCCTAATATTGATATACAAAGGCGTAACTGGGCCCCAATGCCGAGTTTGTAACAAGACCCCTCCCCCCCCCCATTCTTATGTGTAAGTTACAACACTAGATTTCTACTATAGTGCAGAGGGGCTTCCTAGACTCCAAGGCCTAGATGTGATCACAACCACTGCCCCTAATGAAATATATAAAAAAAAAAGCTAAACTTCTCTTGTTTATGCCAGGAAAACACCAAAGTGGCATGAAAATAACCAAAAAACTAAGACTATGTTATTGACAACAGCCAGAAACAATACAAAATATACATTTCCAGTAGAAGTCTCGTCCAAGAGGAAAAATTGGATTGGTCTCCTACAGAAGTTCTATTTGAGGAACTGTTTGCTGTTATTTATCAGTTACTTACTGTAGTTATATATGTTTTAAACTTTTTTTTATATCATATTCTATCAGGAATGTGTAATGGGTGGCACCATTTGGAATACTGGAATATTAGTTTGTACGAAAGCTTAAAATGAAGGTATCGTCAGGGCGGGCTGAAGCACTGGAGGCAGGCCAACCCACCCCTAGTGGGAGGAAACCCCCGCCCCTCTATGGCGCAGTTCCATTAGAATCAATAGAGGGGCGGGGGTTTCCTCCCAATGGGGGTGGGTCGGCCTGCCTCCAGTGCTTCAGCCCGGGCCTGATGGTACATTCACTTTAAAGGAGAAGTCCCATTAAGTTTAAAAAGATAGGAAGGCAGAGGAGCGAGGGAAAATAATAAACAATGTAGACTCACCCATCCTTGTGTCTCTGTAGCCCGCTCCTGGGTCCCACTGACCGCCGCTGGGTGTCACTTTCGTCTAGAAACTGGGTATGTCACATACCCAGCTCTTCCAGCTGCAAGGTCATGACCCAGCTGAGTGATTGCCCTTTCAGCCAGTCAGTGACTGGGGAGGTGTCCCACCCAAGTCACTGATTGGCTTAGTAGGCAAACACTCAACTGGTACGTGACCTTGTAGCTGGAAGAGCTGCAGGACACTGGAGGCTGTTAACGGGACCCGGTAGCGGCACTACAGGGCAAGAGGATAGGTAAGTTTACTTTTTTTATTATTTTCCTGCTCCCCCTGACTTTTTGTTTATTTAGTGTGACTTCTCTACTTTCTCTAGATTATTTACAGACTGGGAAATAAAGTGCAGCTGAGGTAATAGAAAATTAAACTAATTTGTAACCTCACGTAATAACATCTCTACATAGGAATTATAAGTTTTCACTAGAAATGAGTACGACTTGAGCATGCTTGAGTTGGATATCTCGGCATTTGACAACAAATGCCTGACAAAATTGGATGCAGCCTTAGGAAATCCTGGAAAACATGGATACAGCCATAGGCCATGACTCTCTAGGGCTGTATCCAAATTTGTCAGTTACCGGTATTCAAATGCCGAGGGATCCGACCTGAGAATGCTCGAGTTACGCTTTCACCCATCTAACATGAAGTGCATCTGCTTTTATAGAATGAACTTGATATTTTTTCATTACACTTTATGTTAGAGAATTGCTTATCCAGTACTACCATAAAGGTCTCCTCTAGTCTTCTGACTGCAGTAGTTGGACATTTCTCAGAGTTTCTCAGCTTTTTTGCCCAAGTAGGCCTTTTCAGATATATTATAGTTAATACCTTCCGTTCAAGTATCCACAAGGTGGTGCTTCAAAGATTTGGGGTGTATTGATATATATATATATATATATATATATATATATATATATATATATATTTGTACAATATTAACTAAATAAATCAAAATTACTGTTAAGATTTATGTGAATTTAGATTTACCCTTTCAATATTTATTACCGTTCTATTTGTTTACAATTTTATTTTTTTATTTTTTTTCATTTTTTTACAGTCTTTATATATATATAGATTTTTTTATATATTAAACTTTATTTTATTTTTGCAGTATTATTTAGACATACAAATAAACATATATCAATAAAAATTTCCAGACCAATATACAATTTGATACTTTACACAGTTTATAGTTATCGTGATTATCACAGAAATCTCAGATTCCAGCAGCGCGCTCCTAATAGACTGGGTACGCATGCAGCGCCAGCCTTTACTATCTAAATGCTCCACAATGGAATGTTTGTATTCTTTTAGTGATGGCAGACGTAATTACAGGGTGATGACAGCCTTCACTCTGCAGACAATGAAATGAGTATCACTTAAAATAAATACTTACCAGCTTTCGGTACATGTGTAGCATTTGACAGGTATGCTCCACTCTTGTATAAGTAAAGGACCTTCTCGAATTGTGCAGAAGTTTCATCGATGCCCCAACGTAGCTCTCCTAAATAATAAAGAAAAGAGGCAAAGTTATATAAAAAAAATATATATATTTTTTTTACTGATTAGCTCCAAGTAATGAGAATAATCTGAGAATACCCAAGTACTTGGAGATGGTGATAGGGGTGCAAAAGTACCTGCCAAACCATTGTCGCAATGCAGCCCAAAAGCCCCTCTGCTACATAAGAAGACCCCAGTATTACAAATGTCACTTATCAATCGCATATGGTCATATGGCCAGGCAATGCAATTTATTTATGAAAGTATTACGTAAATTTTTGATGGTTTTGGTCCGTTAAAACTTAAGTGCAGTACCAAGAACAGCCACATGTACATGGATGGCGCTGATCTCATTCATTCTCCTCAACAGTATACATTCCAGGGGTTTGACTAAGGATAGGTGATCATATTTATGTCCTAGTTTTTTACAAGAGTGGATTGGCATCAACGCGGAGATGCCGGTGGCACAGTGCTTTTTTGAAAGAGCACGGACAGTCTATTCCCGAGCACCGGCCCGGCATGAAGCACTCGAGGCAGGCCCGCCAACCCCTAGTGTGATGAAATCCACCCCCCTTGATTCTAATAGAGCTGTGTCACAGAGGAGAGGGGAGACTGTCAAACTGGGAGCCGGCGGGTCTGCCCCCAGCTTCATACCAGGCCAGTGCTTGGGAATACACTGGTACTGTGTGCAGCAACTGGGCAGCGGTTCAAGAAAAGGACCACAGCAGCGGCATCCCTGAGCTGGCGCCGATCCATTCAAGTAAAAAAAACTAGTCTTCATTTTTCTTCATTACACACAAGGGTGATCCCCCCCCAATAAACTATATTGTAGTTCATAAGAATCAGTTGATATTAAAATATCTTTCCATTCCTGGACCCAGACAGCTCTGCGTTAGGCTTGTTGTAGGATCTGGGGGGGAAGGGGAGTGAAGCATGACACATGTATGAAAAGGCTACCAATAAGAGAAGGAATATGTTACACCCCGCCCCTGAGGATCTGCAATGAGCTAAACAGCATATCAGCTCGTGTATCTCTGCCTGACACCTACCTGTTGCATTCACTATAGCATCCAGCAATGGCCTGAGGGAAGACGGGGCACTGTGAGGAAGGAGGTAAGTAAAGAAAAACCTAAAAAAATAAAAAATAAAATAGAATTATTGATGGAAAAATTATATATTTAACGTTGATTTACAATGTACAACTAAACCGTTTAATTGCAAGAAGTAGTGAATGGCGAAACTCTCCAGGAAGCATAGCCATATATCATAATGAGAAAAAATACAGAAGTGACCGTAACTCAGCAGTCTGCCATAGAGAAAACCAGGCCGGCTAGACACAAAGCTGCCTTGTAATCACCTGTGAAGGCCCCATTAACACAGCGGCCTGCTCTGGAGCTTAGAGGATTGCGGCTATTTGTAAGGATGTCTGGTACTTGGATAAAATTTATGGCACTTGTATCACCATTGGAAGACGTTTACATTTTTGGGTGGTTTCCATAACTATTTGAAGCTGCTAGGACCAGAAAACTTGGAGAAGGATATGGAAATTATAGCAAACATAAGTAGAACATGTATTAAAACAGAAAACAAGGGACCAAAATCAATGAAGTGCCTGAATAAGGGTTTATATGAATTCTGTGTTATTTTTTAGGATTTCGGGGTTATTTTAAAATTACAGTAAGTGGTCGCTGGACAGCTAGAGGAGCTTTCCTGGAACAAAATAAAAACTATAAAAAATAAGATCTGAAAATAATCTACTCCAGTTAGAAACTCTTCTACTTTCCATTGCCACCACTGCCTGCCATGTCCGGCCATTTTCACAAACAGGCAACCAGCAGCCACAGGGGAGGGAGGTAATAACCAGTCCTAACTTACTTC